>NC_090197.1:27472400-27834900 GCF_033026475.1 Channa argus
AATATCAATGAACCAGCTTTTTCTAACAATTTTACAGCTCCACTGTAAGTCAATACAAACATTTCAACATTTGTGATCATCTAAACATTTAGGTAATTTGTGATAAAATACAACTTTGGTTTGATGTATGACTTATGCCTTGTAAAGCAAAGGAAAAACATGACCCGTTTACCTACCCCTGAAAGTGACAGTCCTGTTCACGAGATGTTAATGTTAGTTAAAAAGTCATTTTTATATTGGATATTTAAAATATTTAAATAATTTGGAGCCTCTTAAAAAAATGTTACTGGACATCAATGGGATTTTTGAATTTAAGTCTTGTTAGAATTTAGTGCTGAAGAGTTTCTTCATGTACATCCACTGCACAATAACTAATGAAAAAGGGTTTTTCAAGTTTGTGAAACAGAAGATCACTGCAACTCACTGGTACAGTTTTAGTTTAAAATCCATTTAAAATTTTATGGCATCTTTGTTTTAAGGAAAATGACACTCAGAATTAAGGCACTTTTACTTTTAGTGTAAGTGAACAGTTCTATTCAATTAAACAACTTTAACTTAAAGAGAATTTTATAGAATGTCTAGTTAGGAAGACTTTAACTTTAAGTCTAATTAACTTATATTAACACCAGTATGAGAGGCCTAACTCATGAACTTAGGAATTTATGAAGTGGAAAGTAGTGGGGTTTCTATATGGACTTCACAGCATTGAAAAGGCATCTGAATATTAGTACTGTTACACAAGTGTAAGGTCTTTGTGAAAAAAAATTATGTGCACTAATTAAAAGTTATCAGTTATGTTTGGAGACATGCACTAAACCTTTAGTGCATCAAAGAGGTCCTGTTTTGTTTGACATGATAATTGGCCCTGACCAAAGAGTTTTCTCTATGCCACTCCAGGATGTATCGGGGTCAAAATCTGAATGTTTCAATCACTCTGGTGTCCATATTTGTTAAGGGTGATGTTCAAAACACACACACACACACACACACACACACACACACACACACTATAACATCTTACATCACAACAACACTTTCTAAACACCTGGTTTCTATGGCACTGATGTGTGGACAGTGGTTTAAATGTTTAAAAATCACCGTCAGCTTCTGAGTTTTATGTTCTTTGACTTTTCTACCTGCACATCTGCAGAAGGTTTCTGCAGTTTCATCTAAATGTTTGGAACTTCATTAACTACAACCCGTTTAGAAAACAAACACGTAGCTGCAAGCTGACTTTGCCTGTTAATATGGACCCAGCACATTATTTACTGCTTTAGCAGACATGAAAATTTGCCAGAAAAATTAAGTGTTGCAATGTTTTGGCTGAACTACTCAGCAGAGCATGTTTCACAGACGCTTGATTTAATACTTGCAGAGAAACGTTCCGATGCTGTCCTTCAGCTGATCAGTTTCGGGACTCAAAGGGCGGCTCGTTGGGCGGTGGGATCTTCACATCAGACGGTTCAACTCCCCAGATCTCGCGGGCATACTGGGAGATGGTTCGATCGCTAGAGAACTTTCCAGATGCAGCGATGTTGCGGATCACCATCTTGGTCCATTCTTTTGGGTCCTGCAGCGAAACAGAGAAATCCAGTAATTTCCATCTTAAAATCAGCCAATGATTAATGAGGAAAGTTTCTAGGAAAGAAACAGACCCACAGACTAGTGTTTTTATGAAACTTAAAATATGTCAAACTTTAAGTTTGACATGTTTTTTACTTTAAGATGGGTTTTCAATGGGAGACTACTACAAAAAACACTAGGGTCTGCTCATGCCTCTTTATTTCACAGGAAACATTCAAGTGCTTAATCACCTTGTACAGTTCACTGACTCGCTCCTGACATTTGACGTAGGCTTCGTAATCAGCAAACACCTTAAACCTGAAGGAGAGATCATAAGACATAAAATCAGGAATCTTTACAGATAGATGTCCATGTGAACAACAGTTTGTCCCTGCTTCCAGTCTTTGTCCTAAGCTGAACAAATTTTTAGCAACATCCTTAGACACATTCAACAAACCCTAAATTACTGCATCTAGTTTCTGTAGCTAAGACAGACACTGGTCTCTATCTGTCCCCTACCTGTCGTGGTTCATTAACATGCTGACCAGGTCTCGAAAGAGCTCTGGTTTAGAGGGACTGAAGAAGCCACTCTGGATCTGGTCCACAGCCAGTTTCAGCTCTGGCAGCCTCTCATAGAACTCTCTGGCGTTGTAGCTGCATTTGCCCACAGGTGAGCAAGGAAATGAGATAATTAGTTCTGGACTCATGATCTTAGGACATGAAAAAGCTGCAGCCCTGATTGATTTTCATTCACAAAGATGTGAAAAAAGGAGCCAAAGGAGAAATGAAGGACGTGATTCTTTAAGTTTCTTTTAGAAATGTGCTTAAACATTTTCAACAGATAAAAAATTAATTGCAACAATTCATGTAATTTTCTTTAAAGCAAAACACACACACACACACACACCCCTTTGGTTCGAGCTGCTGAAAAGAACATCTGCTTTTCTACATTTTGGGATATGATTGTAAGCTCAATAACTTTGACTAAAAAATCCAAACTAATCATGGAACATTGAACTTCAGGAACCAGTTTGGGCCATTTTTAACCTTTTCTGACATTTTATGGACCAAATGAATTTGTTAATAGGGAAATTATGGCAGTTTGTAATTGGAAACCAAATGATATCCAAGTTTCATTGAATGCACCATGGAAAGGACTTGATTGCATCATAACTGACAGTGACAAAGTGGTCTAAAATGTTCTCACCCCTTCTGATCCAGCTCTTCCACTTCTGCCACCCTCATGCCGAAAATAAAAAGGTTCTCCTCTCCGGCCTCATAGGCCATCTCCACCGTGGCGCCGTCCATGGTGCCAATGGTCAGAGCCCCATTCAACATGAACTTCATATTCCCTGTACCCGACGCCTCAGTTCCTGCTGTGGAGATCTGCTCTGACAGGTCTGCAGCTGGGATTACTGAGGATAACACAGAGGCAGTTTAACCCGTGAATGACGGACAGGTTTAGGTCTTTAGTTCCAGGTCTCACCTCTCTCAGCCAGAGACACCCGGTAGTTCTCCAAGTAGATCAGCCTCAGCCTGTCCCCCACTGCCGGGTCGTTATTGATCACCTGACCCACCGAGGTGATCAGTTTGATGATCAGCTTGGCCATGTGGTAACCAGGGGCTGCCTGCGTGAGAGCAGCAGCAGGATAGAAATACTGTTAGAGGTGCAGCTGGACCCTGGACACATGGTGGCAGAGAAGAGGATGTTGTCTAAACTCCTTTTGATGCTGGACAACCCGACCAACCCCCTTCACAGTGTGCTGTCAGGTTCAGCTAGACACTGGTCAATACAAAGCGCTCCACAAAAGTCCACACCAATTCCCGTCTCCCGGGGGACATTGAACTGAAACTGAACAATAAGGCTTTTTTGTCATATTCACCACAACCACTGACTGAACGGTTATGTTTCATCATTTATCCTCACATCCAACATCTGCACTACAGCTGGTTACTCAACTTTTTTTGTTCTTATTGACAGATGTATAGGTTTTGTGCTTTTGTGATGATGTGGTTCTTTCTTTTCCTTCTCTGGAGCAAAAAGCAGCTGTAACAAGGTTAATTAATAAAGTTGTTTAAATCTTGAATCTTATTACTACATTAAAAACACTTAGTTGTTGGTGGTGAAGTGGAGCTACAGTATTTTATAGTACTTTATGTATGATGTTGGCTATAGGTAAACCTTATTTGTAAAGTAGTTAGTTACTATAGCTGATGTAATATGTAAAATTTTAGTATAGTAAGAAGAACCTGCAGTTGGGTTACCACAAACATTTACTTTTGATTTTTATTTTTCCTGTGTGTGTGTGTGTGTGTGTGTGTGTGTGTGTGTGTGTGTGTGTGTGTGTGTGTGTGTGTACCTTTCCTCCAATCATCACCGTCCTGGGAACAAACACTTTCTCTGGGTCCAGTTTGATTCCTGAGACCAATCAATCAATCAATAAACAAACAAACAAATAAATAATCAAGAAACTGATGTGAATCATTTAAAGTTTGACTAAACTGACCAAATACTGTATGTGGTTTTCTCTGCTGGTGAATTTCTGCACAAATTTTCACGAACTAAAACTGAAGTAACAAATACTTAAATAAAATTTGACTTGTCATTAAATCGTGAATTTGTTTCACAGTGAGAATATAGATACAGGACTTTGATGAATTAAGCTGCTTTAGTTTGACATAGGTCGTGCTGCAGTGTCAGAGCAGAGGGAGACGTACGGTTGTAGAGCGTGATGGCGTGCAGACAGGTGAGCAGCTGCCTCTTGTACTCGTGGATCCTCTTCACTTGGATGTCAAACATGGACTCTGGACTCACCTTCACCTGGTTATGTTTTAGCAGGAAGGAGGCGAACTTCAGCTTGTTCTCCTGAGGAGACAGAGACTGATCAGACGGACATACCGAAACCAGACAGACAGACGTGATGTTTCTGTTCCTACCTGTTTGACTTTGGCCACGTCCCTGATAAAAGCTTCATCATCAATGAACTGAAGAATTTTCTTCAGCTGACTGAGATCAGTGAGGAAATCTTCTCCGATTCTCTGCAGGACAAATGCAGAAGCTGGTTTAACATGGAACAAACAGGCCAATAAAAGCATGTTAGCTAAAATTATCTGTCAAATAAAACAGAAAAGTTATTTTATGTGAGCTTGTGTTGCATATAATTGTTATAATGACCGAAACTGAAAAACTGTCAGTCCTCTTTAAACTTAGGAAATACATAGTAAGCACGTGTTTGTTTTCAATTCTAAATGAATGAACCAAATTCTGGATAAAACACTGAGGTGTTTGGGTTCTCTATACCTCAGTGATGACGTCAGCCAGGCCGGGGTTACACATCAGTAGCCAGCGACGAGGAGTAATGCCATTGGTTTTATTCTGAAACTTGTCTGGATCCACTTCATAGAAGTCCTTAAACCTGAAGGAACAGGCTTCAGGTTAAACCAACGTTTAACTTAACACCACCATCGAAGAAACATGATAAATGACCGACTGTCGCTCACTGCCATAAGTGACAAAAGCTACAACCAACAGGCAGAACCCACAGCCATTATTACCAGTAGTAGTATTATATCTTTATCTACAGTAGACTTATTAACCTAAATACTTTTTGCACAGCAAACAGGGGATGTGTGTTATAGAAAAATTTAAGATATGTGGCATCTAATTTTACAATTTAACTTGGAAATAATTTGTCGTAATGTAAGGATGTTGAAAAAAATTGCACATGATGGTACATTAAAAAATAAAAGTGGATTTGTCCAGATGATCATGTCACTGGGGTTAGGAGAAGTAAGACAGAACTTTGAGGTTAAGGTTGAGATCATGGCAGAGAACATGTTGACGAAGACAGAAATATCAGGTATGGCCACATTTGGAGCTGTGGAATGTCTTTCTGTGGTTGGTGTGGTGACTGAAAGCTGCTGCGGAGATCGTCACCTGTCATGTGCAGAAGTGCATCGTAGGTATAGAGTTAGTTTCTGACGACGCACACGACCGAAGCTCCAGATAAATGCAGGATTTGCCAGGTCACCAAAAGTGAGTTTAGGGGCCTGGTTCAAGAAATAATGAGTAACCCTATCTGTACACGCAGAGTTAATCACCTTTCTGGCTCCAAGAGTAGTTGAATCATTGGTACCTTACTTCACATTGTGGCTTTAATAACCTCTTCAGGTTGCAGACATGCACCACACTAGTCTCTGTAAAACTGGCTCTTTTTTCGTGGACTCACACTGTGTTCTTGACGATGTCCGAGTGAATCTGAGCAACTCCGTTGACAGCGTGAGATCCGACCACACACAGGTGAGCCATGTTGATCCTCTTTGGGTCTCCCTCCTCGATCAGAGACATGCGACGAAGACGGTCGATGTCACCAGGAAACATGGCCGCGATCCGCTGAGAAAGAAAATTTCCAATGGTTTAAAGCTTCATTCAGAGAGAATTACCAGACACACAACTTAAGCTTATTAGAATCTTATATTGACATTGGAGTAGAGTCTTACATCCAGGTGTCTCTGGTTGATCTCATAGATGATGAGCAGGTGACGAGGCAGCAGACATTCGAACATGTAGACCGGCCAGCGCTCCAATGCCTCGGGCAGCACTGTGTGGTTAGTGTATGAACAGGTACGACAAGTGATGTCCCACGCCTGGAGACACAGACACTGGCACCTGAGCTTTGCTCTTTACTAAACCTAAGCTGCTGCCAAACTCAGAATCCTTCTTACTCACCTTGTCCCAGTCCAGCTTCTCGATGTCCATCAGGATGCGCATTAATTCAGGGATGGCCAGAGCCGGGTGGGTGTCGTTCAGCTGGATCGCCACCTGACAGGACAGTTAAAAATACGCGTTAACCATAAGCACAGTGACAGATGGACAGAAAATAAACAAACTGAGTAAAAATTTGACTCTAAAACTTGCTTCTAACCTTCTCAGGAAATGTGTTGAAGGATGACCTGACTGTGTCTCTGCAGCCAAACTTGGAGGATTTGAACCTGCGGATGATGTCCTGCAATGTAGCAGCAACCACAAAGTACTCCTGCTTCAGACGCAGCTCCTTCCCCTCAAAAAACTGCAAACACATTTCTAAATTAATCACTTCTACTCACTGAAACAGTAGCTAAAGCTTATCTCTAGTTAGAACCAGATGACACCATGTGACCGGTGGGTTTTCTCACGTTATCGTTGGGGTAGAGGACTCTTGAGATGTTCTCAGCCAGGTTTCTGTCCAGAACAGCTTCAATGTAACCGCCAACGTTAACTGTGAAGCAGAGAAAAAGACTATCACACTGGGGCTCAGGCAACAGCCTGCACCACCATTAAGCCCAGAGGCTCAGGACTCAGTCCAGAAACAGTGATAAGGACAAGGTTTTTACAGGAAAATTCATCCCCTCAGACATGATGTTTCTATGATAAGACCAACGGTTATTGAGCTTCAGGTTAGAACAGATCAGGTCTGTGATGTGAGCCTCCAGGTAGAGATATCAGTCAGACATACAGTTCTGCAGTTTGAAGTCATTCGGAGCTTTAGCCGACCACAGCCTCATTGTGTTCACCGTGTTGTTACGGTAACCTGGAACTGGAGTGTCATAGGGCATTGCCAACACAACCTGTACACATGCAGAGGCAATTAGTAATTAAAATATTCAGAGACTTTACTGAAGTTACAGTACCACAGACTAAAAATACACCCCAAATAATCTCAGTACTCAGAAAGAACTAAATCAAAGGTTGTAGTCCCAGTCTTTGCAGGTGAAACTCTCTGACCTGTGTCTCCACCCACTTCACTCCACTCTCAGTTTTCTCCACTCGTCCATAGAAATGAACCGGCAGCATGTATTCAGGTCTGGCTTTCTCCCAGGGGTTCCCGTACCTCAGCCAATCATCTGCCTCCTCCACCTGAGAGGGTAGGTAGCAACACACCAACCAGTCACACACCTGCTAGAACACCTGTATTTAATTCAATTCAACTTTATTTAAGTAGCGCCAATTCACAACAAAGTAATCTCACTGCACTTTACATTATAAAGTCAAGACTATACAGGTATGTAGAGGAAACCTAACAAATCCCTCTTGAACAAGCCCGAGGCAAACTCCCTTTATCAGAAAAAACCTCCAGCTGAACCAGGCTCAGGGTTGGCGGCCAACTGCCTTGAACGTTTGGGGTGAGTGGAAAGTGGAGAGAGAAAAGAAAAGAGCAACAAAAAGCAACAAGAAAACATCAGGCAGGTTGGTAGGACCAGTAGCTGCACACTAGAAAACACACAACTCCAAAGCCGGGGACACCTGCAGAAAGGGACAGAGAGAAGGAGAAGTGCAACTACAAGAGATAAAACACACAAAGTTAATGTCATACAGTGGTGGCATATAAATGTATAGAGAGAAGAGAGGGGAGGAGCTCATTGCACCTGGTGGGGGGGGGGGTCCCCCAACAGTCTAAACCTATAGCATCATAACTAAGAGCTAGTTTAGGTTCACTGAGCAGGTTTAACTATAAGCTTTATCAAAAGGAAGGTTATAAGCCTAGTCTGCTGTGGTGTCTGCTTCCCAAATCTGAACTGGGAGCAGTGCTGTGGAAGCAGAGCTTGATAGCTAAAGGGTCCGCCTCCCATTCTACTTTTGGAACCACAAGTATGTCTGCAATTTGGGATAAAAGTGGTCTAATCGGACTATACGGTACTATGAGGTCTTTTAGATATGATGGAGCCTGACCATTGAAAGCTTTGTATGTACGGAGGAGGGATTTAAAATATATTCTAAATTTTAAGGTAAGCCAATGGAGAAGCTACTGAAGGAGAAATATGATCTCTCTTGCTGATTCCAGTCGCTGCCCTTGCATTTTGGATTAATTGAAGGCATTTTAGGTCATTCTTAGAACTCCCCAGAAATAGAAAATTAAAGTAGTCCAATCTAGAAGTAACAAATGCATGAAATAATTTTGGCAATGTTCCGTAGGTGGAAGAAGGCTTCTAGAAAGTTGTTTTATATGGGAGTTAAAGGACAAATCCTGGTCAAAGATAACTCCAAGGTTCCTGAAAGCAGTACCAAAGTTCTGGCATCTAAAAAGGCCAAAAGTTGTGCCATCTAAATTAACTGTATTTTTAGATAGCATATTTCTCATATTTTTAGACCCAAATACAATAATTTCAGTTTTGACTGAATTTAGAAGTAGGAAATTATAGGACATCCAGGCCTTTGTCTTTTATACATACTTGAAGTTCCATTAATCGGTTAGTATCTTCTGGTTTCACAGATAAAACATAGCTGGGTATCATCTGCATAGCAGTGGAAGGTTATGGAATGTTTTCTAATAATGTAATAGTATAAAACGTATTGGTCCTAACACAGAGCCCCGTGGAACCCTTTAAACCAATGCATTGCAGTTCCTTTAATTCCAAGTCCATGTTCCAGTCTTTGTGTTGGGTTAATAATAAAATGTGTTCAGTGGTGTCAAATGCAGCATTAACGTCTAGTAGGACGAGTACAGACACAAGTCCATTATTTGAAGCCAAGAAAAGGTCATTGGTGAGTTTCACTAATTCAGTTTCTGTACTATGATAAACTCTAAATCCTGACTTCAGACAGGTTATTCCTGTACAGATGGTCACATAATTGCTTTGCAACTACTTTTTCAAGGATTTTAGTAATAAAAGGGAGATTGAGTAAAACACCTTGATTGAGACAAAGTAGAAGTTTGATTACAGCAACTCTATAGGCCTTTGATACATTTGGTACTTTGGCCAGTTTTTATAGGTAGATTTATCCAATCTAATAGGAACATGTCTATAAAGGTTAAAACATAAGCAAGCACGTATTGATGATTCTAGCACTGTTGTAGATAATGATCTGTTATCTGTAATATTTTGGGAAAGATTTGGTGAATTCTTTCCCTAATAGCTACAATTTTGTTCATAAAGAAAGTCATGAAGTCATTGCTGTTCTGTTAGGGGAAAACTAGGCTCAACAGAACTATGGCTTTTATTCAGCCTGGCTACAGTGCTGAAAAGAAACCGGGGTTGTTCTTGTTTTCCACTATTAATGATGAATAATATGCTGTTACGAAAGTCTTTTTTTAAAAACATTTTTAACATAGACAACAGTTTTTCCAGGCTAAACCGGAATTCTTATAAATTAGTGAAACGTAACTTCGTTTCTAACTTTTGTGTTCTCTGCTTTAAGTTGCACAATTGTGAATGGTACCATGGATGTTGCCCTGATTCACTGCCTTCATTTTTAGAGGGGCAACAGTATTGAGTATTTTACATAGTGAAGCTGCAAAATTATCAATAAGATGATCAACTTGTACACCCGTAAGATTAAGGTGGCTACAATGATAAAGAAATCATTTCCTTTTTTACAGCATTTACAAATAAACATCTGTTGTAGTGGATTGTTTTCTATAGTCCATTATTGTATAATTCAAATGTTATTAGAAAATGGTCAGACAAAAGAGAATTATGAGGAAATATTGTTAAATGATCATATTCAATACCATACGTTAGGGCAAGGTCTAAGGTGTGACTAAAACAGTGAATGGGTTTATTTAAATTTTTGGAAAAAAAAAAGTCAACTTTAATAATTAATTAAATGCAGTGTTGACACAGTTACAGTCAGCAAGTCACCCACTATTATGACTTTATCTGTACTAAACACTAAATCACAAAATTCAATAAACTCTGAATAAGCGACTGGAGGACGGTACACGATAACAAATAACAGTGGTTTTTGAGTTTTTCAGTTTGGGTGTGAAAGGCTAAGAGAAAGGCTCTCAAATGAGTTATAACTAGGTTTAGGTCTAGGGTTTATTGATAAGCTAGAATGGAAGATTGCTGCTACTCTTCCACCTCGGCCTGTGCTTCTAGGAACATGATCATTAATATGACTTGGTAGGTTTACTCATTTAGACTGACATATTCTTCCTGCTGCAAACCAAGTTTCGGTAAGACAAAACAAAAAAAAAAAATCAATTATCATTTATCAAGTCATTTACCAACAGGGATTTAGACGAGAGAGATCTGATATTTAATAATGCACATTTATTTGTTTTGGTACATAGTCAGTTTCTAAAGATAGATTGATCAAATCTAATATGCACATGTCTATTAAGGTTAAAACATCTTTAAGCAATTTGGTTGGGTTTTGGTTCTGTAAGAGGAGTAGACTTAACTTTTATTACGTTATCATGTTTAACTCCTCTCGTGTTCATTTTTGGTCTAAATAGTTAAGGTGGTTGGGGAAGAGGCATAGTTTTCATTGGGCAAAGAGCAGATCATAAAATTCATTAAAATAATAAAATTTCCTGGGTGAAAAATTTAAATCCATAAGAGCAGCATTTTGTTTGTTGGTAATGTTAGATTCTATAGACTATAGGGATTGGAGCGGAGGATGTAGGAGAGGAAAGCACATCAGACCCACAGGTCAGTCAGTCCTGGAAATTGAGACGCTGTGTACAATGTTCTCAGTCAACATCTGTGATTCCAGAAAGTGCAATACATCTGGTTTGAAGATAAGATAAGATAAGAAAAGATTGAAATTGTCTATGTAAAAGAGTCCGTGTGCAGAGACTTGTCGTTGAAGTCTTGTGTGCAGGCTGAGGAGTCTGGACAACCAGCTAACACCACGACCGAGCGTGGGAATTGGGCTGGAGATGAAGAACCGTCTGTCATGATATCTCTCCAGTGAGTAGACAAGTCATATGAAATCATGTTTCAGCAGCTCAGACTGTTGCTTTTTGGGGTAATTCGTGCCAACGTGTACTAGGAATTTTGTTGCCATAGGATGTTTTTCTATCAGGTTTGGAATTTTCTCCGCTATGTCACTGACAGTTGCTCCAGGAAAGCAAAAGGTTTTAGCTGATTTTAAGCAGACCTCTCGATGGAGTCGCCAACAATTGAGTCGCCAATAATTCGCATGGTCAGAACGAGAAGACTTGGTGCACCGTGCGCCAGGGAGCAACATGTTGATTGTGGTAGCCTGTCTGGTGTAGCGAGGCCCTTGCAGCATGTACTGACCACGCTGCCCATGGTGCAGTAAGTTTTGCTGACGGCGGGAGGTGGAGTGGCCACCTGTGGGGGCCAAGCCATCTGGCATCTCACAAGGCAGGCAGTCGGACGGAACCAGTCCTGGGGAAGTGAGCCTTTCCAGTTCCTCGAGCACAGTGAACTGGTTATCCACGTGGACCAGAGAAGGACACAGATAAGGTGTGGCAGGTGTTGTCCGATGTCTTTGTTTAGCTGGGATCGAGGCCTCCTGTGTCTGCAACAAGAAGCAGGCCCCTGCTAGGGCAGGCCATTGCTCGTTTGACAGGTTCAGAAGACCGCGGGTTGGGACACTGTCTCTATGCAACGACGGAAAACTCAAAGATAAATAATTTTTTTTATTAGTTTATTATTTATTATTTATTAGTTTTATTAATTCTTACTTTGTTTGCAAATGTTTGATGGTATCTTGCAGCTGGATGAAAATGTGTAGGTAGTTTGCACAAACCATTGACAAACTATGGAAGTGACGTCAATCACGTCACTTGTAGATAATAGACATCAATGTACGTGTGTATGTAAGGTGGTTGTTAGTCTGTACCTGCCATCCATCTCTGATCTTCTGGTTAAAGATGCCGAACTCATAGCGGATACCGTAACCATACGCGGCCAGGCCGAGGGTCGCCATGGAGTCCAAAAAACATGCTGCAGAGTAAATGGAAGTGAAACAATGGACATTTAGGGAAAATGTCAGAACTTTCAGAAAGGGAAATCTCATTTTGTAAACTGAGGACATCTGTGGGAAACAAGGATGTTGTAACAAGGAGGACATCAGACAGCAGAAGTGGAACTTCTCCGCATATTACCTGCAATGGAGCAGGGATCACATCATGTGACTTGTTACCTGCCAGTCGTCCCAGGCCTCCGTTTCCCAGCCCAGCATCCTCCTCCACCTCCTCCAACTCTTCCATGTCCAAACCCAACTACACAAACAAACAGTGTGTGCTGTTGGAGGTTAGTTTGTCATGATCATGAAGAAAGAAGATGATGTTGCAAAAAATAATAGGAAAAAGGATAGTGTACAGAAATCTGCACCCAGTCTAGCTTTAGTTTGCTGCCGAGTCTTCTAGCAAGACAGTGGCCTGAAGAACACATCCAAAATGGGTCCAAACGTTTTTAAGGACACTAAATTCAAGGTCCTGGAGAGGCCCTCTCAAAATCCAGATCCTATTGAGAATCTGTGACTGAAGCTTGAGATTAATGTCCCTGATCGAAAACCACAGAATTGGGGGCTAGACAAATCTGCAATGGAAGAACAGATGAAGATCCTTCAGGAGACATGTGCCAGACCAGTTAGGAAGGCTAATGATTGTGTTCTTGTGATTTTTGTTTTTTCTTCTTCCAATTTAGTGCATCAGTAAAATGTCTTAATGAAACTTAGTGGAGATTTGGTCTGATTAACTAAGCAAACAGGAAAATTAAATTATTGCAGAGGTTAATGTGTCCCAGCTGATAACAACTTATTCAGCTTTAACTGATACTGAAGGATCAGCTTTCTCCATCAGGGCATATTTCATTAATCGGGTTCAAGTTTTGGTTATGGTCATTTCCAAGGGGAAACAAATAGGATTTTGTTTGATTTAAGCGATAAATTTTGGTCATGATAGCAGCATGATAGCATATAACAGGTGTGTTGTTACCTGGTAGATGGCTTCATCACAGGCGTTCTGCAGGCCCAGGCTGATCATGGTGTTCTGCAGAGCTCGGCCCATGTAGAACTCCAGAGACAGATAATAAACCCTCTGGACAGAGACAAGAGAGTCAGACTTTAAGCAGAGAAATTATCCAGGCCACTAGGACAGAATAGGCTGACTCCACAGCAGTCTATGGTCTGCTCTAAGTGTCTTCCTAGTCACTTTACATCTGATTTCTTTTGCTTTCTGGACAGTTTGTCTCTGTGATCATTTTGCATCTGCTTCACATTAGTTTTTTAGTGCATGTCCTAAAAACAGTCTTAATTACCACAAAACAGTTATTTAAAAAATAAAGTCTGAAATGAATGAGGAAAATAAACTGGATTTGCTGCCAGCAGCACATTGAGCAACTTGTAGACAGAAACTTTATACTGTGACATGACCACGCTACTGTTCATGAACATGTCCTCCTGTGGTTACAGTTTTTTCCCGAACTGTGTTTGCTGTTGCAGGGTCAGTCAATCCAGATTAACATGACAACCTAGATCACAGAGTTCCTCTCAAAGCATTCTTTAAAAAACGTCTGGAACATTTCTTCTCAAACTGAACTTCTACTCCGGCTGATACGAACAACAGTCACTTTCATCAAATATCTTTAGTTATACATCAGGTACTTTGCGTGAAAGTTGTGAAATCAAGTGTTTGGTCTTCAACAGCACATTCATTTTAAAATATAAAGTTAACCTAAAAGTTTGTCAGTAAACTGCGAGATGATTTAATAAGGTTAAGGTTATTCTTACTGAAATAAAGAAACATGCACAGGTTAGATTTTTGTTTGTTGCCGAATTTATGTTTGTTTGCGGAACATTTTAAGAGCATTTCTCCGCTCCGAGCGTTTCACCGCTGTTCTGTAAATTGCAGAAGCAAAGCGCTGAACTCCGCTAAGAGCCGGAAACCTAGTTGCGTTTGAGGGTTCCTGCTCCTCATACCTTGGGGTCCTTCTCGTAGTAATACTGCTGTGTTCGGATCCAGCGGCCCACCAGGTGATCCCGGACGGTGTGGGCCAGGGCGAAGTAAAAGTCTCGGGGTGTCGCTACGTTCCGGTCTTTCACCAGGGTGAAGTGGAGGTGTCGGTTAAAACTCCGCTTGATCTCCGCTACGTCCCCGAGCCCCGCGATGCCCCGGACACTTATCTGCTTCCGCTTCTCCTGGTCGGTGAGCGGAGCCGCCATGTTTTTATACACAAACAAGCTGCAAAAGAAGCGCGTGAGGCGACCTGGTTGATGAAGACTGACAGGTAGACAGTGCACAACACCTGTCAGGTAAAGCAGGAAGACAACGAGCAGCCACGCTGACTCTCTGAACGGCGCAGTGACGTTACAGAGGGGCGGAACACATGAGCAGCGTCAACAAAGACGTTGGCGTAAACGAAGACCGTCACTATGATTCTGCTTCTGACTGTAAAAGAACCAAAGTTAGTGAAAATAAGGTAATAAGTTAAAATTTTGACTTAGTCAAATTTATAAGATAACAATCCTGTGATGAAAAAGAATATTAATTATAAAGAAACAAAACTGAGAAACTTTGATAAACAAAACAAATTGATAAACAAAAAATGACTTTTTAATCACATAATGCTCACTTTTAGATAGATAGATAGATAGATAGATAGATAGATAGATAGATAAGGAACGGTAGTGAATCACCTTTTCTTACACCACTTTGCTCACTTTGTACAAAGTAATTCAAACATGTTTATGGCTCAGTGTTATACACAATATAATATTTTGCTTGTGTTTTACATAAATAACAAGGATACTGTAGAAATCTTGGGCACCTGGATACTAAAAGAAAAAAGGAGTTAAACAAATTATAACAAGCACTGGAGCTACATCATATAAACATTATCTTAAAGCTGATTTACAAAGGAGAAACAGTACAGGAGAAAATGCAATCAGAAGAATAACTGTCTAAAAAGAGTTGAAGAAAAAAACAACCTGCTCCAGATTTTACGACAGTATGTTGAAATTATTACATTTTCAACAAATGACTCATCTTTAATACAGACCATCTTTGACTCCCTGCGTCGTGACGTTAGACGCAGAGCACTAGCTAACGCGGCTCGAGTTTCCGGGCTTTAAAAGAAAACCCCTCCTCCTTAAAAACATTGGGGGATTAATGTGTCGTGGAGTTTGCGGCGTGATCTGACTTCAGGTGAATTAAGGCGCTCACTGGTAACTTAAACATGTTATTTAATGTTTCCCATGTGACTTTAAAACTAGTGTCATTGCAGGTCTTGAAGTCTTGAAATTTAAACATGTCTGTTTGGCTCCATCATTGCAGCTGGTGTCACTGGTGGTACTGGATTCACTGGGAGGATCGAGCAGCTCTTGAACCTTTTTTGTTAAATTCAGATTATGTTCATTTTCTCTGCTAAGTGTTTAATTACAGGTTGGAAGTACTTTACCTGAGTATTTTCTTGTTATGCTCCAGTTTACGTCTGCTCCTCTACATTTATCTGACAGTTTTAGTCAGGGATGGATTACTGAATGTTCACAGAGCACAGGCCTGGGGGCCAGAGAAAGGGGAAAAGTGCTTCTAAATGGGCAAAAATTATTAAAAAAGGATTCAAAATTACGAACGTGTGCTAAAAAACTAAACAAAATTGACATGAAACTGACACAAACAAAAAAAACAAACTCCTTCTGTCTGGGGGGCCTACATAGGAGGCTGGAGGTCCATTGTGCTGCAGGTTTCCACTGTTCTAACACAAATGTGAATGTGCCACTTTGACTGACTGAATTATTTTCTGTCATCTATAAACCAATCAGTGGATTAAATGAGAAAATAATCTTTTGTTGCAGCCTGCTTTGAAAGTCAACCACCTTTATTTAACACTGAAATAATGTTTTGCATGAAATACTTTGCATGAAACATGATAATAATCACAGACATCTGCTGTAAGTTTGTGCTGTAGTCAGCTACTAAAGGATAGTCCATGTGACTCTTCCCTCCCCATGTTTAGAGGTTCCGTTTTAAGGCAGCCATGGGCCAGAACCAACAGATGCACACACTTTGTTTTCCTTCTGCTGTCACCTCGGAGACGATAAAGTGATACTGTTTTCTAAGTTGGATGTTGTCTTGTCTTCTCTTGTCTAGATTCGGGGAAAGAAAAGTTCTTCTTGAGTCCTGAGTCCGTTCTTTCTGTCCTGCTCTGACTCTGAGGTCTTCCAGCCAGGATGTCGACCACATCTCAGAAGCACCGTGACTTTGTCGGGGAGCCGATGGGAGACAAACCCGTGACGTCTCTTTCTGGGATTGGAGAAACTCTGGGGAAGAAGCTGGAGGAGCAGGGCTTTGACAAGGTGCAGCAAAGTCTTTACAGCAGTACTCTGCAATGTGAACAAATGGCACGTGTTCCAAAATTCAGGAATGTTTAATGTCTCAGAATTTTTATAAGAATTTCATTTCTGTTTGGTGGGTTCTTTCCATTTCTGTCATGTCTTTCATGTGTTTTCAGGCCTCTGTGGTCCTGGGTCAGTTCCTGCTGTTGAAAAAGGACACAGAGTTGTTCACTGAGTGGCTCAAAGATGCCAGCGGAGCAAACTCCCGCCAGGCCAGATCCTGTGCTCAGTGCCTGAAGGAATGGTGCGATGCCTTCCTCTGAGAAGCCGTCACTTCCTGTTCTTCCCATATTGCTCCTGAAGCTAAAAGCCAAGCTCTTAACTCTGCTGCTGTTATTCCAATAGGTGTCAAAAGTTTGACTTCAAACTGTTGACGTTACAGCAACCTGACAGGTGTCCATCTGGTTTATGAGCCCATTCCACGGGAAAAGTTTATACAAATAAAGCTTTTTGTCTCTCGAAGCTTTGACTCTCAGGTCAACCTGTGGTGGAGATAATACTAGGGTCGCTTTACTTATGTAAAAGTACTAATATCACACCTATACTTAAGTCCTGCAATAAGCCTCATTAGGAAAGTCTCCTAAAATTATCAAAAGTACTCAAAGACTGTCATAGCATTATGTGATTGATTACTAAATTCAATTCATGTTCTAACAGCATATTAAAGCTGAAGTTGGTCTTTTTAAAAGTCTCCAGTTTTTGCATTGGCTAAGACTAGCTAGGCTAGCTCCACAACTAGCCTTTACTGGATTTAAGTGAATGCTGCCATACAAAAGCAATATGCTGACATTTACATAATTATATAGAGTATGTTACTATAAACATGTAGAGCATCTGTTAGAGCAGCTTTTTAAATGTGCTTTTACTACAAGATAGTCAAACAAGCTGAACCACAGAATTGTTACCGCAATTGTTACAGCAAAAGAATTAAGTTAAAAGCAGCTGACGGCCATAGGTAAGTATAAGATTTTTAACTTTCAGTATTCACAGTATTGATTTGGTGGCTGGGATAATATATATAATTTATATAAGTTTATTTTACAGCAGGAATTAAAAGAAGATGTGTAAATACTGTAAAGTCTGCCACTAGTGGACAATGGAAACCCATCAAAACTGCTGCTAAAGCTAACTAGTTGAGATGGTCTCCATAGCTACCATTAGTTTCTCATTACAGTAGAAATTAAGAGATTTAGTAGACTTTTATATGTGTTGTATTGATTTTGAGAATAATTAACAAAATTTTGCCCGTGAACCCAGAGTTTGTATTTATAATAACATTGAAAGCTAGCTAAGGGAAAGCCAGCTGGGGAGCTAACTACAGCTATCTATAGCTAATCATAAAACCATATTTCCAGATTTTCCCTATACCTTGAAAGAGAAGGACTTAATAAATGGTTTGGATTACCTTGAAGATTGTGTTTTGTTATTCAACGTACAGTAAATAAGGCAGCTAAATTTGTTAGGGAGAATGCAAACAAAAAATATAAACTGCTAAAGCTAACTAGCTTGGTCACTCTGAGTAGCTGCCATCTTATCTTTTGTTGGTGTAGGTAAACTGCCTTTAAATTACAACCAAATCTACTAAATAATGATCATCAGCATCTCATATTAATCATGGAAATATTAATGACAAATGAAGCAAATTACACAGAAATTTAATTCCTATAAGCTAAATGAACCTAACAATGACACTGAAAAGCGGCAGGTAAAATAATTAATATTAGGACACAACTGATACTGAAATTGCTTGTTTTGGTTGTAATTTGGGTAGTGAAATTAAATGAATCCTACTAAACTTCTCTCCAACTTCCCTACATTAAAATATCTCTCTACTTCTAGCTGAAAACACCTCCAGATGGCATCGCTTGGAGTAACCTTAAGTTAAGATTATGTCATCTTGCTGGAGTTTGTAATCATGGTCAACATGCTTTTCCAGAGCTCGCCCACATGACATCATCTGAACTACTAATGATGAAAAAGTCCTCCAGGTGATGTCATCTGAGTTTTTCAGCTAGAAGCTGAGCTATATTTGAATATAGTTAGGTCTGAAGGAAGTTTTAAATGCAGTAATGTACATTTACACCCTAAACAAAACCACAGAAACCAAGTTGAAAATCAGTGATGTTGCCCTTTTAATAGACAAAAAAAACACCACCAACCTGAAAACTTCATAATGTTAAAATTACACCCACACTTTGCTTTAGGTCATCTCTGACTTAATGAATTCACTACAGACTAACACATCTCTAGAGTCTTTGTTCAGCTGTTAAACACTGCCGGAGGTCAGAAACACATTCACATGTCTGTACCAAAACAAGGCCAAACAGGAGCTTCTTCAGAATAGGAAACAATCAGACTCGCTGTCGACAGAAACTAAATCAAGTTCAACACTGAGGTTAGAGACACAGAGAATTTAAACTCATCAGTTTAGAGGACAGGAAATGTGATTCACTGTCAGGATTTTTCATGGCTGTAGCGTTTCAGAGACATGACCCCAGGATGTTTTGATTTCCATAACAGATTAAATGTTGCTGGAGATAATGCTGGAAAATATTGTACAATGTAGAACATGATTCCTGGATGTTTGGAAGCATCTCTGGACTCAGAGGGCAGTTCAGGCACTGGGTCACAGTTCTACAAAGTCCCGAAGATCATGTGGACTCAAGAGCCTCCAGTTCCAGGGAATCCAGCATATATCATGTCAGTTTTAGAGCCACACTCTCCCAGTTTCTCTTATTATATAATAACTTCATATGTTTGAGCCAGGCCAACAGGACTAAGATCAAGTAGCTCATAAAAAAAAAATAAAAAAAAAATAAAAAATCAATTTAAAATGTGATGTTTCACAGTTAAGCATCTGATTCTCTGGATCTTTCTGAAAAATATGAAAAAAAAAACTGGCACAAAAATCAGCTTTAAACATTCAGTATCACAACAATTTTTAAACAAATCCAAACCAAAAACATGCAATAATCAACTTTTATAAGCCTGATTAATCAAACACTTAACAAAATATATAAGACAATACATTTTGAAACTAGTATTTAAACATCAGAGGAGTTAAAAACTCCTGAGAGAGAATAACAACTATTAATGCTTATACTCAGCTGTCAGTTAAATTGTAGGTCAAGTGTTTGTGGGGTGGAGTGTTTCCATGAGGTAATTTTGTAAAAAACAATAAGATTAAATATGAAGGAAAGTGCAGAGGGGAAATCAGCGGAGGATCATACAGGATCAGATCATCGTGAAGCTGGACAGGTGCTGCTGAGTCCAAGTAAAAATGGTTAATGTCCTTTGTTATTAACTGGAAACATTCATGTTTCCACAGCTTTGGAATTCACAGCCACATATCGTATCATGAGTGTTATGTCCATTTGTGTTTAGTCTCAGATCATGTGTGAGTCACCACAAATCTGAGAATCCTCTGCAGGTTTTAAACTCACAATCTCTGCAAGCTCTGGTATTGTGGCAAGGTCTGGGGTAATCAGGAGGTCTAGATACATGAGGATCTCCTCTGGATCCAGGAGTGTGTAGAAGTGCTTCCCACAGAATCTGATGATAATCGTGGTGGGGGGAACCGGGTATCAAACATCTGAGCTCATTGAATATTTGCATGTTTACATATGGACAGCCTACTTACTGGCTTTAGCACAGCCCCAAAGGCTGGTAACATAGTCCAGGGTCTTTTGAATCTCCAAATTCCCAGTGAGGTCCATGATCTTTAGACTCTTTAGGTTAATGAGTTTTAGAAGCTTTAGACTCTCCAGGGACTTTGTGAGATCCAGGATCATTAGATTATCCTGAATCTCAGCAAGGTCCGGGATCCCAAGACTCTTCCAAATCTGGGAGAGGCCCAGAGTCTTTACCCTTTTAGGATCCCGAGAGAACCAGGAGCTTTAAATGCTTCAGGCCTTTCCTGAGGTCCCAGGTTTTTAGTAGTTTTATGCTTTCCAGCATCTTATTGAGGTCTACAATCTTTAGAATCGCTGGACTCTCAGTGATCTTATCGAGGTCCATAATACTCATGTCGAGATCTTTCAGCAGCTGGAGGTTTGACTTTAGTGTCTCTTCAGAGACTCGATGTAATGGAAAGTTGCTCCAAGGGCCCAGCTGGTTTCCACCTGGTTGATCGTCCTCGCCAACTGCAACATAAATACACATGGAGCTTTTATTGTCGCTTTGAGGACAAAGTCACTGGGCTTTATACACAGAGATTTTCCTCGAGTTTTATCTGTTTCTTTCCATTGTTTGATAAACACAATCGCTTGATTCAGATTTAAATTTATTGTCAAATGAAATACAACAAGCTGCAACACTTTGGTCTAACAACTAAGTTAAGTGGTTTACTGCTGTTTACTCCAAGTGGTGGTGGATTTTAATGGGGGAATTTGGAGGGGGAATTTGGAGATTCAAAAGACCCTGGACTATGTTACCAAGAAAGGCCATGTGTACTGTGAATTGCTTTATAAATACTGATCAACAGCTCAGAAGTGCTTGTTGAGTCAAGTATTTGTGCAGGTGTGACGGTGGATGTTGTGAAAGGAGGGGACCACTATGTACACATAATCCAGCCGCAGAGCTCATAGGTATGAAAAGAGATTTATAAGTGCAACAAAGCTATGTGTATAAGTGTAATCAGAATAAACAATTAGTTTCACCAATAAGCATTTGAGTTTTCATTAGTCTTCCTCACCTTGAATTGTTTGTGTGAGGGGAATCCGAGCTCCTGCAACAGGACTGAGATGTAGACCAGGTCCAGACAGAGGAATGGACCTTGCAAAGGACTGATGGACAGACCACTGCACACTGGAAGAAAAACAACATCAGATAACAGCAGACAACAAAACATGTTCCATCAGTTAAAAGAAGTTGCAGTATGACTCCTCATAGACCCACTCACCCAATAACAGATCTAATGAAATTTAAATTGAAGATAATAACCCTGCTTACAAATCCCTCAGTAGAACAGTAGGAGCCTGCAACTCTGCCATCAAAGCAGGGTACAGAGACCAGCACAGAGTAACCAGGGCAAATCTGAGGAGAGGACTCAAAGCTGCTAAAATGGAGTATAGGAAAAGACTGAAAACCATCTGACTGATAACAATCTGAGGCAGTTGTGGCAGGGTTTAAAGCACCAAACAAACTACAAGGGCAACAAGTCAGAGGCAGGCTTTGATATAGAAAGATCTTACTCACACGAACATCAAGAGAGAAAGGTGTTGAAGGCTGTAAACACTCAAAAAGCAGAAGGACCAGACTGAGTAAACTGGGTAAAGTCCTGAAGGCCTGTGCTTACCAGCTATCAGGGGTCCTGACAAGAATTTTTAACACCTCCCTGAGATTGGCCAGCATAGTACCCTTGCCTGAAAGCAGCCACCATCTTCCCTGTCTGTAAAAATATGACCATACCTCTACATACAAACATATCCCTGGGTAAATGTTACATGAATGATTTTTCTCTGGTTATCTACATATTCTGTTAACATTTGATAAAATGTCATGCATCCACAATGTGTTAAATCTATAAAGCATAAAACTGACTGAGTGTCTCATCCAGCTGCCAGAGAGCTTAGTATTCAATGTAATAGAGGTACAGAGTTTAATATTGACATGTGTTGCCAGAAAGTTGAAAATGTAGGAAAGTCATTAGGAGTGAGGAATCCTCAGAGAAAGAGTAAAGTGCAGTTCAGAGGATCTTCAGCTGGGTGGCACTGCCTCACCTCTTTTAGCCCCATCAATGTAATCAGCCACTGTGATGGCCCCTCCCCTCTTCTCCTCTGAGCACAGAAAACACAGAAACAGATGCCAGATCAGAATCCATGAACGCTGAAAACCTGTAGGATGATGTGATATCAACAAAGCAGGAGATAATTCCCTGAACCAACAAATATTATCAGATCTAAAACCTTCAAACTGTCCTGAGACATTTGTCTCTACTTGCTGAATCACAGCAGTTGTTCCCCCAGTGCTGTCTTCATTAAACAACTTGAGGCTGGAGATTGATTGTAATTTTCTGACAATAGATCTAGGTTACATACCAACCACACTTAATACACAAGATAAAAGCAACAACTAGGAAGTGGTAGAAAACGAACCCCAACAAGGGAACATGGATAACTATTATAAGGAAATTTATGATGTGGAAAGAATTACGTTTTGTGTTAAAGTACTTTTTAAATAACACAATTCCAATAAACCCTATTACAATGCCTAAGAAAAAGAACCATTATGATGTTTGATTTTTAGCTACACGCAAAAGATATATGTGAAGGAGGGACAGACTATTTTTTTCCCAGATAAGTGAAGAAAGATATATGTAACCCTATATACAATAACTGCATAGTAAGATAAGTGAAACTGTAATAGGTAACTGTCAAGATGACCTGGTCTGTCTTATTATTTGTTCCAATTTTGTTGTAGTTGTTTATTGTTTGTCTGCATATAAATATAAACACATATAAAACTGGAAATAAAAATCATGTTTAAAAATAATAATCATTTTACATGTATTATGGTCTGCACTGGACATTGACAGATTTTATCTGAGCTAAGCATTTGAGATCATGTCACTGTGAAGCTGATGTTTTCCGCTTTGTAGCGGTTTAGAACTCACAATAGAGACATCACTCTTTAGTTTTTCTATCAATTTCTCCAACAGCTAAAAACTGTTGGAGAAATAAATAAATAAATCACAAACTTTAAGTGGTTTTGCTTATGATTAATTGAGACGAGAGTTGTGATTATGATCATTTAGGACCTGCAGAAACCCTCACAGTGTCTCTGCCTACAGGAGAGCAGAAAAGTACCAGTCTCCTACCAATGGCTCCAAGGTCGACGGCTCGGTCATAGTAGTAGGAGAAGGCATAGAAGTCCATGTCAGCTGCCTCGGATGCCTTTATAACCTTCCTGTACAGAACCTTTTCCACTTTGTTGAGACACGCCTCATAAGCAGCCTCCCCTGAAACACACACAAGGCTGCAAACTTCCTACATGCTACAGCTGCATGATGGGTAACCAGGAAACCAACCAAAAACATCCCTGCTGGGGTTTTACCTGCCTTCTGTCCCTTCACAGTGTAGACAATGTCAGCGTGTTCCAACCTGCCTGAGTACTCGGGAGCCAGGCAGGGACTGACCAGCTCAGTGGTGCCCCCTACTGCTCACAGACAGACAGACATACACTATAAGATTTTAATCATTTTAGAAGATGTTTTCTCTTTTCTCAGATGTTCTGATACAAAACTCAAATATAGACCATTATATGACCAATTACACATCAGAAGGAGAAAAAAACGTTATATTTTTACATTTGTAAAACTTATTTTTTTGCCATGATTCTATAAAACCTCTGCCCTCATTTGAAAATGTTCAATTTGCAGTTTTGCTATTTTTCTACTTTAAGAAGGGAACAATGTTCACATTGCAGAAGTACACTTAAATAACTTTGTAAGAATTTTGTGTCGTATTTTGGCTAATTTAATTTGTTTGTGGTAATTTTTCTTCTGAGATCTGTGATCCATTACTTAATTACTAATTACTAATTAATTAACACTAGCCTAAGAGGATGTGGTGAAGGAGCTCTGTGACCCCTGTGATTAGTCGAATCATGACATTAACTTCACACTGTAAAGTTAATTTGTATGGAAATATTCTATTTCTTGCCTGATTTATGATTGTTGTTTCTTTTGTGTTTCTAAGTGTGCATTCTTATGTTTTAATCTGCGTGCATCTGTTAGTATTTTCTCAGTGATGTGGGAAAAAGTGCATCATATATAGATTCAGAAGGTTAACACCAGCACAAATCGCACAATAAAAGGACCATTAGGTTAAATCATTACGTCTGACAACTAAAGAGGAATCAAACAGTCTGAACTTTACTGAACTGAGCCTGAACTATTTAGCATTTCTCTTAATTTTTCCTCTCCCTGCACAGACAGACAGCAGAGTGAATCTGTGCTGCAGCTTCTTACAGGAGCTAAATCGTAGCAACAGCTGGCAGCAAGGAATTAATCTTGCTCTGTGTTATTAAAAGATTAGATAATGGCTTATTTATCTGACAGGGGGCGGGTTGTATAAAAGGCAGAGATGAAAGCAAATTGAAAAACAAGAAATAAAAAAATGAGGATTAAACATACGGGGTGAAGCATCAACGCCTCCTAAGATGGCGAGTCGAGCTGACATCAGACCCAGTCCCAGATAACTGCAGAGAGAGAGATTTACTGAGTCATTGCACATCTGGGAGAAAAAAAAACTCTAAAATGTAAAGATTTTAATAAATACACTGAGCAACAAAGTTTTTTTATTCACTCAATAATGAACAATTAAAAAAACTATGTACTAGTTAAAGCTTCTCTGAAGTATGTTTGTCTTACATGATATTAAACTGAACATCTTTAGTTTCTCTTGGAGAGAAAGGGTACTTAAACGTATGCAGAAGTCACACTGAGTCTGGGGACTCAAAAGTAAAAAATTATAGATGAATTTAACAGATTAACTAACTCAGAAAATAAAAAGTATTTGCAGCCCTGAGGCCAAAACAAGACATGACCTAAGCTGATGTTGATATATAAAATTCTATTGATTTAATATACATTGACTGGGACATAAAAAGATGAAGTTGGTCTCTGAACTAATTGTGTGTGTGTGTGTGTGTGTGTCTTCATGAACAGTAGAGTGAGGGCTGATTCAGGTCCTCTACTATGGAAGTGAGGATATATTGACAAAGTAAGGATCGTCTTCAACTTCTCATACCCCTTCAAAGGGCTGTTGCAAGGATAGGGTTATAACTAGGTTTAGTGTAAGTTGGGTTTGTATTATTTTAAATGAAATTTAGCCATAAAGTTGTATGTTTTAGTGTCTTTTTACCTGTGAGTGTAGACAGTGTGTATGTTGTTGAATATCTGGAAGGACCTGATGTAGTCGATGGGTGAGGTCTGAATGGTTCTCTGCACCGAAAAATATAATATGGTTAGAGTTTAGAATCAGATTTATTCTAAACAAACGAAAATGCACCAGTGTTTGAGGCTGTGCTGGCATTGCAGAGATTGTGCATTGATTGATTGAATTGCCATTTAGTTCTGTACACAAGAAATTGTAAAATGTTTTTCATGACAGGGTCTAGAGCAGAGGAGTCTAGAGTTAAAATGGAACTGTGTTGCATCTTGTGTTCCCTAAATCCCCACCCCTACCCCCATCCTATTGACCCCCCATTAGAGGAAGAAAAAAAATTAGCATCACACCAGCAGAAGACAAGGATCTCTGTGTTGATGCAGTCAACTGGTGACGGGATGAACTCTTCTCCAACCTCTCACATAGGAAGCCTGACCTAAATAAGAAACCAGACCCCGCCATCCTCTCTTTTCTCTCTTTCTACACCCTCCTCTTTCCCCCTCCTGATGTGAGGCTGTTTATTTGGGATTAGCGTGGCATTTACAGATTAAAGCCTCTAAGATGGAGCCACACTGGTAGTTTGACTGAAGAGAAAGAGAGAGAGATCTTCCACTCTAGGTCTACCTCGCTCCACCACTTCTCATCATAGTGTCATTTGTCCTCACCTCATCCTGAGGGCTGAATGTGATCTGAGTTGAACCACCGCCTAGATCTAGTATTCCCACAGTGGGTAAATTAGTGCTGTGAAGACCACCTAAAAACAGAGAGAGAATATAATCCAATAATAGGTAATCACTGTCACTTGTCCCCATTAATCTGGTTTGACACACAAACCAACCTGTAAACCTTACAAACATTCACATGCATTCCTGTTATTGGTTCATGCAGATTTTATGTCAATCTAATAATATTTTGCGTTAGTGTGTGTTTGTATTTGTTATACAAAAAAAAGACATTTTTTCCAAACCTAGGCGAAGTGATGGCACTTTACGAGTCCTAACACGTTTGAAGGCCTGTTTAAGAGTTGAGAATTATGTTAATTTAGGGTTAGATTGTGTGTGTTAAATTCTCACCAGTGAGGAAGTTGACTGTGATCCAGGCAGAGATACCTGAATAGGTAAAAACAAACACATTTTAAGCACTGATCACTTTATGGCAATGTTTGTCAGTATTTAGGAACCCCTAGCAAATTGAATGGCAGTTTTCATGAAATCCAGGAAAAAATTGCTGAGCAATTACAAGAGGCTTGTGCATCAAAACATTGCAATCATGACACAATCAACTACTAATTTAGTCAGAATGGACAGATACAATTTGACCTCCACTGGACAAATAGAAAAGTTTGATGAAGCAGTTTAGATTGGACAAATGAAGTATTTTCTAAGTAAAGATATAAAGAGTGATACGTTGAGAGTACACCGAGATCTGCTTATTCAGGTCAATTCAAAGACGTCATTAGTGTTTGCAGCAGAATATTTGCTCTCAGCTGGATGCATTAGTGCATTTTATCAGTGACCTTTGACATTGTCCAAATGCAGAAGTGGATGCTTAAAGAGCTTGATAGAAACTGTATCATAGGAGCTTTAACATAAAACTCTCAGGCAAAGATGCTAAGAAGCAATTTTCAAACAAAACAAACAAGTACAGAGAAATATTCAGCTTTAGGAGTCAAACACCGGCACTTAGCACCCTTTGCCCCCCAGTAACCACTTAGAGGTCTGCATTAACAATAAGTCGCTTCCATTCTGGACGGTTGGAGGGTAATCTCAATGAGCTATAAGAATCCAGGCCAAGAATGGCAAAATATCAGAGTGATAATAAGGCTGATGGAATCCGGTTAGATTTCTGAAATGACTGTTTAGAGTTTAGCACTCGGGAGCAACAGAGGAGGAATTTGTCCATTAGTGGCTCACTGAGCGGAGGAAAAGGGGACAGGGTAAGAAGTTAATTCAGTAATCATTAAAAGACACTTATGGTGGATGGAGAAATGAGCGGATCCCACTCAGAAAAGGAGAAAACATTTCAGCCTCAGAAATAAACAGTGGGGGGAGATAATCGGCCTCCGTCCCTCCCCCTTCAAGATTAAGTGGGACATTATTCCACATGGCCATAATTGCTTGTATGAACTACTTTAAAAGGATTGGATTATAAGTGAACGAGCTTCGTGTCCATACAGAGTAAGCATTTAAGCCACAGGACCTACATGTGAGTCACTATAGATATAGAAATAGAGATAAACATACAGATGTATAGATATATTTAGAAAGAGATATATAGATGGATAGAAAATTTGTTTCAGGCTCAATGTCCAGTATGTGCATTATTATTATAGTAGATTTAGAATTAAGTTTGCATTCCTCTAAACCTAACACAATAACAATGTACATTCAGCTAGTCTTTACTTCTCTATGTTTCTTCATCATCAGAAGTAACAAAAATAGTTAAGGAGGGTAAAAAAATACTATAGTAAATCAAATCAGTGCAAATGTTTTCACCCACCTTGATAAATCTGATGAAAATGAATTTGTACCAAAAAAGGCCAATGGCTGTCGGCCTGTCCCTTCAGGGTTTTCCACAGCGGAATGTGTTCATTTAACCTAAGTTTTTACACTGGATGCCCTTCCTGTCGCTACCCTCCCATTTTTGTCCAGGCTTGTGACCAGCACCAAAGTGGCCCTTGGTGGCTGGGTGGGGGTACACCTGTTGGGTGTGGCTTTCTGCATCCCAACCTAATTACCTATCAATGAGCCACCAGGCCCCCTTAACATTTGTCCAATATTAATGGGCAGTTTTTGTTTGACTCTTTTTTACCATTTCAAAATGAGGGGACCAACATTAATTGACTGCATGTCCCTTCAAATGGACTTGCCATACCATTGAATGACAAACTGAAATTCAAATTCCATTGCAGCATCATGCCATTGTAGTGTGACAGCATTAAGTAATGACAAACAGAGGAAGTATAAAGCTGCAGCAGATCCTGACTCTGACTAGAAACTCTCACATTCCTTTATTGTCTTTCCAAAGCCTAATCAGTCCGTCTCTGAGCCACATGTCGAGGTTTGTCTCCTATGTCATCTAATTTTTAAGCCTACATATTGTTTAATCCTACATATTGTCTAATCCTCCATATTGGCACTTTCCGTTGGGGAAATCAGAGTGGGACCTCTGAGGTTTATGTGCAGTGAAAAACAAGGAGAAACAGGATCTACTCATGGTTCATCACCTGACCTGCTCCACAAATAGAACACATGAAACAATGAGGACATGTAGAGACAATCAAATTCCTCTAAATCTAATAAACTCATAAAGAGATGACAATTGTGTTTCAAAAAACTCACTTTTAAACCGTTCAGGCATTTTAAAGTAGTGGATTAGCCCAAAATGGCTATGCTGACTGAAAGCCTTTACTTCTGAATGGTTTTATTTGATTCCAGGCCTCTTACAGAATAAACGTCCTACTAGTTTAATGCAAGAATATGTTACCTTCATCCGTGCCCTCCATGATTGACACGCTGGCATCTCTGAAAAGAAACGGAGACTCCAGAAACACCATCCTCACCTGGGCACAACAAAAGTAACACAATTATCTACCTAAAGCTAATTATTCATCTCCAGATTTGCTCTGAAAATGTTTGATTTAAGCGAACAGATTGAAAGACTGAGAAGATTAGGAAACCCCTGCAAATAAATCAGAGCTGTGACCTTTTAACAGACCTGCAACTAACCAATATTTTACATTACTGATTAATGTGCAGATTATTATGTTTATTAATGGTTTGGACTAGAAAATGAAAACGGTGAATATGTACAAAGCTAAACCTAAAACGTAAATATCTATACTCTAGAAAACCAATAAATTGTAAATATTTAAGAAGCTGGACCCAATAAATCTTTTGTATTTTTGCTTTAAAACGACCTAAATGATTAACTGATCACTAAAATTGCAGTGGATAGTGTTTGTGACAAGCAAAAAGTAATTGCTTTAGTTTTATGTTTTAATACTCTTATTTAGACTGAACATAAGTACTGGATGATGAGATGAGCAGTAGTTAAATTGGATGTGAGAGGAGAAAGAATCCTGTTTCCATTTTTCTTTTTGGATTAGTATTGTTCCCCAAAGAAAATAGTGCAACACAGGCTTATATTTTAAAACATTCCATCCACACACAAGAAAACACTGTGTTATTTGGCACTAAAGAACAAAACCAGCTCAGATCCAGGTGACTTCTCCCAAAATTAACATGTGGATAAATGTAATTCAAAATTTTAGAAAATACTGACTGAATCTGGAAGTATTTAGACCATCTGCTGTAGTTCCATCCTGTTTGCTTAACTTTTTTTGAGATGTGTTGGGGACCTGACTGAAGTCCACCTGTAAGAAACTCAACTGATTTTAAAAAAGGTAATAGTGTTTCAGATCCGCTGTGGTGACCCTGAACTCACAAGATGAGCCAAAAGGATTAAAAAATTAAAAAATAAAAAGTCCAAGATGTAGACCAAGTACTTCAAAGTCTTACGTCCAGTAATTAACTAAATGTACTTCATTCCTTTTCACCACTGATAATTGAGGACTATTTAATGTTTGAGAAGGGCACATTTAAATAATTTAGGAGAAGGCGTTGGGCCCCCAGAGTTTTCCCCTGTGCATGTGCCTGCTGATCAGGTAATCAAACACATGATCAACATCCTCTGTTCTGAATCTCAGTCAGCCACTCTCCATTATGTAAGTGAATTACTTTAGCTAATATCCTCACAGGAAGCTAATGCCTCTTCATCCTCCTCTTCATCATCACCAGCAGCAGCAGGACATCAGGGTCAAAAACGAAAACGTCTATTAAAGCTTTTAAGTAATCAGTAATAACAGGACTAAAGCAGTCGGCCAAAATGTGATTTAATCTGAAGCTTTGCTCTTATTATCAGACTGTGCCAAACACAGAGCTGATTACTAAGAGAGGGGGCGGGAGGGGGCTTTAGTTTTTATTAAAATTTATTCTAATAAATGATTATAGTCACATATATTAACGCAAAGATGGAGCTCGTGTGTTATGGCTGATTTTCAGATGCAGTCCTGATAACAATCGTTATGTACAAACACAGAGCACTTCTCCGGCCTCTTTACCACTATATTTCTGTTGCCTTTAAATTGTTCCCAAAAGTTTTAATTTAAAGATTAATTGTAGTCATTTGTTATCTCTTTTTTTGGTTTCTATGCTTCTCCATTTCAATAAGGAATACGAATATGAAATCTAAGAAATATGAACCATGTTCTGGTTTAGCAAGCAGTATATTTTAATGAGCCTGATAAAGTATTAAGACACATCTCTGCACCTACTAAATCTAAATGTCTCTGCTACATGTTGGTGGGGACATTTAAGATAATGAATAATGCAGGTTTTCAGCAGCTAAATAACCTGTAGTTTTTAGTCACAAACTGTGCAGTGGAGTGTTGTACACGAAGTGTGTGAGTCTCACTTGGTCCAGCAGGTGGTTGGCCTTCTCTCCAGGCAGCAGGCGGAGGCCGGCTGTCGCCTTCAGGACCACAGGGGTGGCGTTCCATAGGTAGGAAGGGATGCTGGACTTTGCCACCTCCAACAGCTCCATAATCCCTGATGTACACTGGTCACAGGGTGGGGGGTGAGGGGTACAGTGAGACACCACAGCACTAAGATTTTCAACTGTAAAGTGAGATATAATGAGAATAAGACAGGAAACACTTAAGGTAGAAATTACTAATTTAATACCTGTAACTCAGAATTTAATCCAGCTCTAAGTGATATCAGAGTAGAAATCCTCTAAATTGTCTGAGGTGTTTCTTTGATAATGGACATAGGAATGCACCAATGCTAATACCAGTCTCAACTACCTGTTTTCATACTGCCTTGTGTAGTCATTTTCGTCAAAAGTTATGTAATACAACCCATTAGCCACATTTTACAGCAACATGACATAAACCACTGATACCTTTAAATTTTAAAAAAGTAATGATAAAAAAGTAAAGTTAAGTGCAGCTCTGCCCCATATAACAATGCTCAACAAAATCTACCAGTAATTATAAAGTACAAGCTGCTGAACAAGCAGAAACTTGCAGAAATGGGGCATCGTATCTCTACACCCATTAAAACCCACATGCTAATTGTAATGCTGTTTGCTTTGAATAAGAAGAAAACAAGTTTTAAGTAACGTTGGAATATGTTGAGCTGTTCGAACATTTGTTGAATTCTTGCAGACACTTGAAGCTGAGACTGACCATAGTTGTCTAGCAGAGTCTGTTCTCAGCCGCTACAGGAGACAATGTTGCTGCAGACAGTTTATTATAAGAGATATGCAGCTTTTTAAGTAACATTTAAATAATTACTGTTTAAAATGGTTGCCATCTTAAAAAGACAGTATGCAAATTGTGTCTGTTACTTTTAAATACAATGCTGGCACTGACACATTGATTTATGCAGAAAGTCTGATTTGGATTTTGATCAGCAGCAGCCTCCTGTTGGAGATTTGGAGAAATACTGCATGATTTTTAATACCCATTTCATTACTCTGTCTTGGAAAAAGTGGTATTAGTGCATCTCTGATCAGATATGTTATGTGTTGTTGTGGCTGCTCATTTAACATTTAAGTAATTTTCTTTATAGGCTATTAGTGGACTAATATCACTTTAGCCTTTATTATTGTCCTCCATAGATAAAGTGCAGTAAAACAAGCACTGAGACTAACAGCTAATGTACCTTCTCTGGATCATCAGCGTATGCAGACAGTCCAGGTTTGATAGCTCTGAACGTCTCATGAGCCAGCTTAGGAGACTCTGCAGGAAAAACACACACACGTAGAAAACACATGTTTGGCTAAGCTAAGTTTTATCATTAACAGTGGGTAAAAAGATCATTAATGCCTCAGTTTTGTATAAAATAACTCAATGACCCTGGACCTGTGCCTCCACTTCAGCTGTCATTAAGCTCTTAATGACAATCCCAGTCTGAATATAACTAACAGGTGTTGCCATTAGTGTGGTTAGCTTGGATGCTAACAAAGGAGCCAAAACAGCACTCAGCCTGTGTGATTTAGCTTAGCGATTAAATGCGATAACGAAGGCATTTGGCCGAGCTCCGCAGGAAACTTTCTCTAAGCCCAATAAAGCAAAAACCTCCTTAACACTCTAATGAGTTTGTGTCAGTTCGAACTGTGCCAGCAGCTGCAGGACTTAGAGGCTGAAAGCTCCTCTTGTGTGCTGGATTCACAGCTGGTAATTAATGTTTGGGGCCAACATTATGTTAAATACACTAAAAGCAACTCAGAGGTTTGCTGCTTTATAAAGCTTTAATTTGAACAGATCCATATAAATCTATTTAGCTTCATCTATAAAGGTTTAACATTAAATCCTGATTAATATCCTGATTAATATCTGGAATAAATACATCAGTATCTGCTCCAAATATCAGTATATGTTCAGGCTAATTTATTTTAAAGTTTCATGGTTATGTATTCTGTGTTACATTGTTTTCCACAGTGGTGGTTAACAATTTATCAGATTCAGATATTCTCTATGTGAATCAATTAAGACCTCATTAGAATATTATCATTTAATCGTTCTGATCAAAGTAATCAATCTAAATCTAAGGGAGGGCAACCTGTTTGAAAACCAGTTTTCCACTTCACCCAGTTCATTTTAAATGAGTTTGGACTCTGGGAGAAGAGTTTAAGTGCTGAACTGGCCTGCCTGCAGTCACAATAATTTCTGAACTTTTAAAACCAATTAATCAATCTATTAATAACACCTGAAGAAAATTGTTTTATAATTAATTAATTCATGGCCAAAAAGTTTCCAATAAACTATACATGTGTACCTAATATAGTTCCCCCTGTGCTTAGATTCTCTGGTGTATTTCAACATCTACTCTACCTTTGTTCTCTATCTGGAACTTAAAGATGTGGATTCTGGTTCCAGTGCTCCCAGCATCAAACATAATGCCATACTGGTAGCTTGGTCCAGCAGCAGAGACAGACATATCATTGTCTGTGAGGCGATGGTGAGGAGGTTGTCTGTATGCTCCAGGTTGAAAAGTGTCATAGTGACGCTTCACAAACATCAAGTATACGAGCAGAAAGCCCACAAACAGAAAAACTCCAGCCAGCTTTGGTCTCTTCATTGTGGTTCATTCTCTGAGGATCTTACAAGACAAAGAATGTTTTTATTGTTAATTAAACAGGTAAGGTTTGTCCAACTGCTGCAGCCTGAGAGTCTACAAGAGGAAGCATGTTATCTACAATTCCATACATTGGAAAAATGCAAGTTAGGACCTGACGAGATGACAACAGTTCAGTTGTCTGAAATTCAAAATCATTTAAGTAGATTCAGATAACAATGTGGATCCAGATGTATTTTGTATTTTTACCACTGGTAACTTAGGGGCTGATTCGTGAGATTTTTTGCTGTACTAAATCTTATATCGCATTAAAGTCTCAGATATGTTAACAGAGTTTGGTGATGATCCACGTCACATGCTCTTGCCTAGAGAATAGCTACTACTACGGCTAAATATATATGTACTAGTAAACATCCATTGGATACAATGACAAAGGAAGTAATAGTACATTCGTTGTTTAAAGAACGATTTTTGCATCTAACATACTTAAGCTGGAAATCTTAATCAGTTAGCATTAGGTTAATCGGTTATCATGGAGGTGATAAGCTAACATCAGATTAATGTCATCCCGTCCGTGAAATAAAGGCTTTTTGTTTGGGAACAGACGGCAAATTATTGGTTTACGTACCGAACAGAAAGCGTCATTAGCTCCAACTTTAATTCAACACTTTAAATTTTCTCTTCATTTCCTCTCTGACGCTGAGCTGTCAACAAGGCGCTTTCTGATGACGTCAGAGCGACGGAGCTGGACGCTCATTTTCTTAATTGGCCTTCAGGCGTAAAACGGCTGTTTGGGTTCAGTGACAACCACTTCACACTTTGTCTGGTCAAGTACAGTATTAGCAAATAGTTCTTAGAGTATCCATAGCAAAAGTATTGTGCATGTTACTGGATTTGAAATTTTGATCCATCAGTGCGCATTTGTTTTTGTGTTATAATTACAAAACTCTGAGTCTGTGGTAGTCACATATTGAAATGTCTATTACTAATTTCCAATGCATAAAACAAATATGCTCTTTCCACAGGTGGAGGGTGGAGACATGTCTAAACTTTGAAATTTTCTCCTGAGTTTCTATGTTTTAGATACTACAGTTTTGTACTTCTCCATGTTTGTTATACTACATACAATCCAGCCGGTGGATTTGAACCGGGGACCTTTAAACAAAAGGCAACTGACATAAATTTGGAGCCACACAGTCTGTAAATAAAGGAGAATGGATGAAAATTGTCTTTGCAAGTGAAGAACCTTTTTTTTAAGATCTTGTAATGATTAATTTGTTCCACTCTGTTCCTGAGTGAACTGGCCTGGCCTCTCTGGGTTCTGCACCTGGTTTGTTCCCCCTGGTGTAGATGGGTCTGGGTCGAAAGGTAAAGCAACTATTCTACCAGTCGCAGAATTAGTGGTTTAGTTCTTGATTAGTCCTTAATTATTCTAGATCCTGGAGGTTCTGCTTCAAATATATTAAGCTTATCAGCTTTAGTTATGGACATAAAGGGATTCTCTGGGCCAAATAGCTGTCAGTGAGGACTAGTGCTGACATTGCAGGCCTTAAACCTTTGAACGCCAGCTGTCTGGAAAACAACATTTAGCCATAATTTGACTTTGTGGTTCAGAGACCTGTACAACAGACACAGACACAGTAGTAGGAAGCTTCAGAAAGAACTTTTGAATCTGATGTACTTACAGTTTTCAGTTAACTTTCACACTATTCCTGGAAATAACTTTGAGATAGTTGTTAAGTACAGGAACACATTTGACCAGGGACATGTTTTTCCTGGGTATTTCCACAAGTCTTAATGTGTGCTCAAATGCTGTGTTGCACTCATGAGCTTGCCAAATCTTATTTTGCACTTTTCTCTCAAACTGATGAGAGATGGGAAGGCCTGTTAGAAATTCCCTTTCCCCCACTTATTTCTTCTCTCCCTATACGTGTATATGTTGAGGATTTTCTGTTTCATTTTGACGTTCACACCATCGTCACACCGTGTCATCTGTGCTGAGGTGAAGTTTTTCTCACTCTTCCTCTATATTTTCCTTTTTTAACAAATGATCTATCCACCTGTTTCCTAATAAATGTTCAGGTTTTAAATAAGTACCAAACCTTTTTAAAATCGTAAATACTCTGATCAGTGATAAAGTGATCAGAAAATACAAGATTTATTGAACTAAATAAAACTAACAGCATCAACAGCACGTTGTCGGATTTACTTCACACACAGATTCAACATCGGCTAATTTTGCCTGAAACTCACTTTCTTCCTCTGACTGTTCAGCTCGTTAACGCCCTTACAGGTGGAGGTTGAAATCAGTGTTCCTGATTGAGCCAGTGCTTTTGTCAGTTGAAATTGGTGGGCAGCAGGGTGATGTTCCCTGAGACTGTCATGAAATGCAAGTCGGTTTAATATTAAAAAAAAGTAATTTAAGCCCGTTTTCTAAATCCTGTTCTTCTGCCTGAACCCAAAATGTCAAAAATGTCTTCTGTTATGGAGCCAATAGGACCTAAACATAGATACACAAGTGGGCAGTTGTGACTTCAGAACAAGTTAGACAGGGATAATAAGAAAAAGCAAAGCAGAGTCATCCAGGTGTGTGGTTTGTTGGGGCAGAGTCAGTTGACCAGGAAGAGGGGGGAAGTTTAAGGATATCATTTGGTGGCATAATGGGCAGCTGGGAGGTGGCACAAGAACACCTGGGGAAAAAATATAGAAATAGAAAATAACAAGACCAGGAGAGGACTGTAACGTCAAGTCAAGTTTTGAGACCTATATACAATAAAGTTTTAGTGTTTGCTAATGTTTTCACAGTGACAAACATCCAGCCGCAAGAATAATTTCATGAGACACTGCTATGTATCATATCCTCATTGTTATTACAATACAGAAGCAGACAGTAGACGCTGAATGACTACCGGCCAGTGACTATAAAGTGTTATGGGCAACTTATCTTGGCACATATCAGGAACAATATTACACCCCCCTTTGATCAATACCACTATACTTATAGGGCAAATGGGTCAACAGAGGATCCTGGTTCTCCAAACCGCTCTGACACACATGGAGCACCAGGACATATGTGTGTGCTATTCATTGATTATAGCTCTGCCTTCAACACCATTCCCCATAGAACCTGATCAGTAAATGGAACAACCTGGGCATCGACACACACCTGTGCAGCTGGGTGTTTGACTTCCTCACCGGCAGACTACTGACTGTGTGCATGGGAAAGAGCGCACGCGCACACACACACACACACACACACACACACACACACACACACCAGGAGGTGCTCCAACAGAATATAATTGCACTTGTACAATGAAAATAAAGACTTTATCTGTGATGGGGTGGGTGAACAACAATCTGCATGGCTGGTTTGCTTGTTGAATAGTCCCTTAATATTAAAACCATAGGACAAATCTGACTTAAACTGTTATGTGAATCACAGATTTATTTTCTTCACTTAATCTCAGATTTAAAAAACATACTTGCATGTTTATTTCACAGGTAAAAGGTGGGAACATCTTCTTCTGTGTTCTAGGTACTACAGTTTTACACTACTCCTTGTTCATTAAATGGTCTTTTCAGTTTTCTCTTTTAATTTCCTTCCTCAGAACACATTTTCTTCAACTCCCAGGCTTGGCATGTACATACACCAAGTAATATAAAGGATTGGTGGGTTTCTGCCTTTTCATTCCCTGCACTTTTTAACTATCATTATGATGCACCACTCAGACAAGATCGTGTGGTTTGGTACCATTTTGTGTACAAGAGAAATCCTTTAGTTTATGACACCTCAAATCCAGATGGTGTCATCGACATGTTTAGAGGACAAACACATCTACTGAGTCCTACAAATGACAATATATGCACTCTAGAGATCTACCCAGTGACTTGATCTCATTACAGACAGATTTACCCCTGGGTAGATCCAGAGAATGTAGGGAGAATCAGCTACAGATTGTATGACAAAACTGTAATAAATGAAGTAGTGGGTGAGTTTTTAGCTTTTTAATGGTTCTGTGCCAAAGACTTAGACCACCATTACTTGTGTTGTTTTATTGATGCTGTTATGACCATATACAGTACACTGTAAATTAATATTAATATTAATGTCACTTAGAAAGAAATAGAAAATCCAGGTCCTTGCTGGACCTGGCTCAGCATCTGGCAGCTTCATCAGGAGACCAAGTTGATCCGTTGAGTCCGAAAACATTTAATAAGGAATGTGCTTTGTAAAGCGACAGCAGCCAAGAATCCAGTTTTTCTAGAAGGGGAACAGGGCAAAAAGACTGAAATTATCATGCTTAGACAGTTTTCAGAAAGACCCAGAGAAGGGCGGACACCTTAGATAAGTTTAAAAGGTTTATTGATAAAAGAAAGATCTAGGTGTGAGGGGAGGGGTGCAAGAATAGGTGGTCAGTCAGCACCTAAACCAGAAATCCCACACAGTCTCCACAAAAATACATAATCCAAAGCCCTCACTCCAATTCCTCTATACAGAATCTTTATTCGGAATCCTCAATCCCAAACCAGGCAGTGAGAAATATCAAAACAGAGCAAATGGAGAGTCAACTTACAAAACAGAGTTTTGCAGGATGAAGGTTGAAGACGAACAGGTAGGAGAAACTCTGGAAACTAGGTGAGAGCACGTAAAGTATAGAGGCCAGGGTGATTTGTGCCATGTACTTAAAAAGTAGGCACAGGAGCAGAGATGACAAAAAATTAAGTGGACTATGGTTGAAAAGCCTGAGTCTACACATATGGATTGGTCTGGGTAGTCTAAATCATACTGCAGTTGAACAGCCTTTGCTGTGAGGTGAAGGGACCAGCAGATGCTGTTCATTGTCAGAGCACAGTGGGCAGTTGACTGTACACTTAAATAAGAGAGTTGAGATATTCAACTGTTGACCTGACCACTCCGGAGAAAAGAATCAGAGCTTTGAACCTGATGAAGCCAGTGCAGAGATCTGAACAGTGGTGTGACATGTGTGTGAGGGTTATTGTATAAAGGACCCAAGTGAGGAAAGCCAAGGGGAGATTTGACAGTAGGAGGTGGTTTTATTACGATTTGGTAAGGTAATAGAAAATGGCTCCTAAAAATTTAGGACAGAAAAGCCACTGACTAAACAAAAACCATGATTTGAGGACCTAACTACTAAACTCGACCTAAAGAAAACAACACAGGGCAGGTGAAGATAGAAAAAGGAGATGGACCCATCTACAGGAGTAAGACAAAACTAGGTTAAGTGAACAAGAAATTAAGCATGCTATGTGAACTAATGCAGGAGAAATTAATCACAGTTGTGCTTGGAAAAATAAAGAAACAAAAATACCACTGGGCTGATTTGGAAAAGTTAATTACAATAAACATAATAAAGTGTGCATGTACAGAAACTGATCAGGTGCGTACATCCAGGGGAAGATGAAAGCAGGGATAAACAAATAACTAAATGTTGTGCATAAAAAGACAAATGAGCAGAAATCACCAAATTACAAAACTGAGAACTTAAAAATAGTCACCAGACTGGGATTTTTTTAAAAAGTAACTAACTGAAACCTGAGACCAAAAGTGAGAGTCCAACAAACAGAAGTCAGTTAAAACCAAGCAGGAATGACTCCAACCAGGATACCACAATGTCCAGGATCATAAGGAGTGCAGAAAGCCATGCTGGCAGGGGACTGTGGGGAGAGCCAGGTTTAAATAGGCAAGGGAACACGTGAAAACAGTCAGGGCTGATGGTGAGTGGTGAAGTAGCGGAAATAAGTTGACAGGAAGTGAAACAGAGGCACTACAAATAAAAGCAGGGAAACAGGAAGCAGGGCTGGGGAAAGCAAGGTGAGAGAGGAAACGACATTGAAGGGAAGAGATGGATGGGAATAGAGGAAGGTAAAGAGGAGAGGGAGAGAGGGGGAGTGCAGGTTTAAAAATTTACAAAGCGTAGGGTGTGTAAGTGGGGAGATTGGTGGGAAGTCCAAAAGGTGAAGGTGAGTAGAATCCAGTGTCAGATCCATGACAGTGTTCTTTTTTGGCTGATCAAAAATTAGACATGCTAGTGCATTTTGGATCATCTGGAGATTTGATTGTAGGTCTGTCAACAGGACACTGCAGTAATTGAGACTAGACATGAACAATGCCTTTATGAGGAGTTGTTACATATTCAGAAAGGTAGGGTCTGATTTTTCTGGTGTTGTCGAGAGCAAATCTGCTGCCTGAGAAAAGGAGGCGATGTGGTCATTAAAGCTCAGCTCTTCGTCAATACTTTGATTTTTCAATTCAACGTTATTTGTAGCATAGCACCAATTCACAACAAAGTAATCTCAAGGCACTTTACAGAATAAAGGCCAGACTATAAAGACCTCTTTTAATTGTACAAAAGAGAGAACCCAATAAATTCCCCTTAAACAAGCCCTAGGCAACAGTGGAGAGGGAAAAACTCCCTTTAACGGAAGAAACCTCCAGCAGAACCAGGCTCAGGGTGAGCGGCTATCTGCATTGACCGGTTGGGGTGAGTGGAAAGTGGAGAGAGTAAAGAAAAGAGCAACAAAAGCAACAACAAAACATCAAGAAGGTTGGTAGGAAGAGTAGCTGCACACTGGAAAACACACAGGTCCAAAGCTGGGGACACCTGCAGAAAGGGACAGAGAGAGGGGGACAGAGAAGGAAAAAGACTACCGGAGGTTCAACAAAAAGTAAATTGATAGCTAAAGGTTCTGCCACCCATTCTACCTTTGGAAATTCTGGGAACCACAAGTAGGCCTGCATTGTGAGATCGAAGTGGTCTACTGGGATGATATGGTACTATTCAGTCTTCTATATATGATGGAGCTTGACCGTTCAGAGCTTTTTATGTAAGAAGCAGAGCTTTAAATTCTATTCTATTTAAATTTTAGATTTAATGGGAAGCTAAAGGAGAGAAGCTACTAAAGGTCTAAATATGATCTTTCTTGCTAGTTCTAGTCAGCACTCTTGCTGCAGCATTTTGGATTAATTGCAGGCTCTTTAGGGAGTTAATGTGGCATCCTGAAAGTAGGGAATTACAGTAGTCCAACCTAGAAGTAACAAATGCATGGACTAGTTTTTCATCACTTTGAGACAGGATGCTCCTAATTTTGGCAATGTTCTGTAGGTGGAAGAAGGCTGTTCTAGAGATTTGTTCTATGTAAAGTAAAGGACAAATGGTGGTCAAAAATAACTCCAAGGTTACTTGCACTAGTACTGGAGGCCAGAGTTATGCAATCTAGATTAACAAAAGGTTGGACAGCATATTTCTGAGATTATTGTGCCCAAATACTATGTCTTCAGTTTTGCCTGAATTTAGAAGTAAAAACTTGTGGGACATCTAGGCCTTTGTGTCTTGTAGGCATGCTTGAAGGTTTATTAATTATTACATACCAATGAAAACTTGTTTTCTAATAGTACTTTATATATATATGTCTCCTAAAGGAGACTTCGACCCCCAACAGAAATTGGGCAAGGGTTGCGTCAGCAAGGGCATCCAGCATAAAAACTTGGACAAATCAACATGCAGCCTAATTATCCACTGTGGCGACCCTGAACATACTTGATAAAGCAGAAGGACAAAAAAATGTAAAAAATTAATGAAGTAGTGAAGCAGGCGGTGTGGCAGGGAGGAGAGCTGTGTGTAGCAGAGGTAACCAGGGAAAACAAGTGACAAATTGGAGATCTAGGAGAGAAGCAAAATGTGACTAATATGTCTGTGCACAGAGATAATACATGGTGACAGGGTGCTTGCGGTGGTATGGAGGAGCGGAGAAGTTTGGCAGAGGATTGGAGTGAGGATAAGTGAAGGATAAGTGAAAGCGACAGAGATTATCAAGGAAAAAACACCTCAGGAGAAATGCAAAGTAGCAACACAACAGAAAGTAACAACTCAAAGTGTCCAAAGAAAGAAAACAGAAAAACAACAAAATCCAATGCCAAAACAGTATAATAGCATAAATCCACAACAGGGCTGCATTTGAAGCAAAGTCGCTTACTACATGTGATTTCCGGGCAGTAAGGCAGGTTTCATGAAAGTTAGCGGGGCACATAAAGGGGACGCAACAGATGAAGTAAGTTATGACTAATTAGGCAGAGCAGCGGGGAGAGGGAGAGAAAGAGTAAGAACAGAGTGAGGAGGAGAGGAACCTATGTTGATGCTGACGTTGTGTTATATCCAAGGTCTAGTTGAGAAGTCTAGAACTTCTATCTTCGAAAGGTTGTGTTAAAAATGTCTCTTATGGGGCAGAGGCAAGTCTAGATCTAAAACAGCTTTAACACACAGAGTCAAGTCAGAATATGATACCAGGCAGGGCAGAGGCAAAACAGCGCAGGTCCAAGGGCCAAGATCCAAAACAGGTTCAATACACAAAGTCAGATTAGTACACGATAGTCAGAATGGTGGAGAGGCAACACGAGGTGATCAGACAAGCTGGCAAAGGGATAGAGAATCTGGGCTGCTTAAAGAAAAGAGGTGAAAGCAATTACACCGATAATCATGGTAAAGCTGTATCCTGACTTCCCACAGTATAGACATGTTGGCTTGTTTTGTGAACAGAAGCTTTTCTTTGAAAGCAAACAGGGTCAAGAGAACAGGCAATGAAACACAATACCATGCAGAGTTTCTGCAAGAAGAGCACAATGCAGCCAGTAGGTGAGAAGAATAAATCTTAAACCAGGAAGTGAGTGGGCAGGGCCAGGGCGCTGTCAAATACTGGTCAAACCAAAAACAGAGGGCAAAGAGGTGGTGGGATCATGAATATTCAAAAGTACAGACAGGTTCTAATTCATCATGCTGTTCCTTCTGTAAAGTGCCAGATTGGGACTACTTTTACTTGTCAGAATGATAGTGATCCCAAAGTATAGGATGACTTGGACAGACATAAAACCAGTTTAAGTATAAAGACTAACTCTGGGAAGTGCTTAAGGAAGGTATAATAAACCAAAAGATTACTGAAGAAAACTTCAAGACAGTCTGTCCCAAAGGATCTAAGATGTGTTAAGTTTAAAGGAGTTCACACTAAATCCCGACTTTGTCTGTAGAAGCCACTTTGTTCTGAAAAATGTATTCTTTATTATTGTGTACTTTATCATATTCTCTGAAATAAATATGGATTGTCATTACAACCTTGCTAAAACAGCAAAGCTGACAGTGGCGTAAAACTTTCACACAGTACTGTATATTTATTCTCAACAATTAATCGTTACACTTTTTTAAAGGCAAAGCAGAGAAACCAAACATTGTGATATCCGGAAAAGTGAAGGTTGGACACTCTGTAGAAGTGGAACGCACCGTTTATCACACGTGACCTATTTGACCACCCAGTCTGACACTCAATATCCCAGTGAAAAAAATCCAGTCCTACTCATAGCTCCATGTCTAATGGCATATCCAGAATTGTATCCAGTATTGAAGACCACTGTGTTTATAGAGACCACCAGACTGTGGAGTGCTCAGTCAATTACACCGGGGGTCTGACTGCAACAGCCTTTGAGACCTTAAATCTAGAACAGAAGATCAAACACTTTTTTTGGTAACAACTAATCTAAACTGAATTCACAGCTTTGATAAGGCCTCGTCCCTCAACTTGGTCTCTCACACAACTCCATATAGTAGGTTGATCATTTTTGATCAGCTACAGTAACTTTGGACAATATTTACACGAACTAAAGTCTGTTCCCCAAATTATTTATTTGGGTTCACCCAAATTCCCTATTTAGTTCGGCTACATCTGCAGAAATGGTCTAGAACTACCACTGTTGGGTACAACATCACCTTTGATGTATTAAGACTGTACAGCAAGTATCAGCATGAGTCATCTCCTCCACTAGTTGTAGACTTGGTTTTTGACACCAGTTTTGCAAATAGAGCTTCATGATCAGTGCGTCATTTGATGCTGCAGTCAAATTGGTTGATGTTGGTCACAGCAGCAGTATTAATTATGAAGCTGTCCGAAAGGAATATCGGGCAATCTTTGGTTGCAAGATCACCACAATGGCTTAAACCGGTCTCACAGTGTGACATAACACTAAAGTTTTCAGACGACAGCTGTGCAGTCTGCAGGCACCATAAAACAAGCTTACAATTTGGAATATAGCACAGCTTTATTTTCCATGGAACAAAATAGAAATATAACATAATCAGACACAAGAAAATGGACACAGTCTAAATGTTTTAAGGTTGAACGTAAAAGATCAAATTAGATTATACTGTTACAATATTTGTACTACAAAGTTGAGTGTTACCCCTTTGTTTCATGTAGCTGTATGATAAGTACAATATATACAGCCAAAACGAGACAGGAAGTGTACAAAACAATTAACAAAACAAACAAAACAAAACAACATAAATTGCACTTGCAGCAGGCAGGCAAAGGGAATAAAACAAACAGAAAACGCACTCTGCCGAAGGCAGGAGGAATAGCTAACAATTTAGAAAACAAAAACGCTCAGTACAGAAGGTAGGAGGGATAACAAACTATACAGAAACAAAAACACTAACCGTAGAAGGAATAACAAACAATTTAGAAACAAAACTAACTAACCAAAAGCTGAGACTAACTCTTTCAGAGGACTAACTAATTAAAACAAAACCTCAAGACTAACACACTAGGACAAAACTAAAGCTGGTGGTCAGGAAAATGAACAAGAATAGGGATAACAGGATACATGAGGAGACATATTAGCAACAAACAATGAAAGTGGGAATGAAAGTCGTTATAAAACAAAAACAGATGGGTGATGTGAATCAGGTGTGTTGACCGGTGCCAGATGAGGAACAGAAAGGCAAGAGGGACTGGAGACAGACTGGGGTGGAACTGAGTGGTGGGAAGCCTCAGCTGGTTGGGAGGAGAACTGCAGGGAGACATACAGATAGAAGATGAAAAAACAAAAGACACAGGAACAAATTAAATCTAACCAAAGAAACGAAAAACTTAACTTCTGACAGCACTCCACAGTATCGTGGATTACCTGTAGCTCTGCAATAATGGGAGGCAGACACTCCTTACACCATCCTCTGATTTCCAGTTTTGTTGATTGTGCTCATCCTGTGATCTGTGAGGTACTTAGTTATTAGAAAATATTTACTTGTTCTCAGTTGCCTTCACACACAAGGTTGTTGCTTAGTATGCAGACCAGAGAGTACATACCAGCAAACCTTAGAATAGATACCCTTAGTTAGAAAGTTTAAATAAATTATTATAATTTTTTATCTGCAGATTTATCTACAGTTGTAGAAAAATAGTCTCATGTCATCATTGCTGGTGTGGTGGGGGTTTGTGACTTTGTGATCCTTGGAGTCATCTGCTTTTTCCTGGGAATGAAATGCAAGCAAGTAATATTCAGATTTATGGTAGTCTGTGCTTTAATCTGTGTCCCAGGACATTTGCACAGTATCTGTTTGTGTGTTTGTTCAGTTTGAGCAGATTTCTGAATTAAAGCTCAAAATAAATAAATGTATAATGGGTAACCTATTGTATTTCCAACAAAGCATAGAAACAGAGAAATTAAATACAGATGCACAGACAGAGAGACACACAGAGATGCACAGGCTAGCAATTGTAGGTAAACAGTTTATGATCAGAGTTTTGTTTTAATGAAACAAGAACATCTGTGTTTTATAAGTGTTGTTATAAATAATGTTATTATAATGTTATTGATCTGCATCACATGTTAGTATGTTGAACAGAAAACTGTTTCCAATTGTTATTTTTTCCAACTACATAGTGACATACATTTTAATCCACAGGCCCAACAATTTGAATTCTGAATGCTGCAGTGACCAGAATCTCTCCATGAGGGACTTAGATTTACATTTAGTCATTTGTCAGACGCTTTTATCCAAATTGACTTTCACAGGAACAAGGCAGTAAAAAACTAAGTCAAGAAGAAAACATTAAAATGCTTTGCAAAGTATTTCAGGTTTATGATATGCAGGTAAAAAAAAGAATAGATAGAAAGTTGTTGTTTTTTTAAAGATTTAAGAGCATAGGAAACTTGGTACTGCTCTCTCCCACTGAAATGTCCCATAGATAAGATGTACACAGTGTAGATGGTTTTAGTTCAGTAGTGTCTGATTTCGTCTTCTCTGTTGTTTTTAATGAACCTCAGTGGGGCAAAATGATCCATTTACAAAAAGTTCTGAATAATGGATCTGAACAGATGGATCCCAGAGGCAACACAAGTAGAAAATTAAGAGAATCATTTGAAGCAATGAAGAAGTTTGACATTTGATGGTTACAGGGGAAGATCAACACTACCTTCATAGGTGCAATTATCAACAAAAATCCAGCCATGACTGTATTTCTCACACATTTAACATATAGGGTATGTGGTTCAATATTTAATTTGAAGCCGTCCTCACCTTAGAGAATGGCTCCTGAGATTTTTCTGACTATTATTACAATAAAGTATCATGAGTGATAAAGATTGAGCAACAACTCAGTAACTCTGGCCACAGTTTAAGTGACACAGCTTCTTCACTGTCTGTCTCTGTCCAACAGGGGGGGGGGGCAGCTTACACTCACACACCGACAGCAGAAACTTTTGCAGTAGCAGGGACTCTTTTACTATATTGTTACACAAATGCAACTCAGCGAGTAAAAAGTCTATTAGAGCACTCTTTGTGGTAATGAAGTGTATGTTCTAACCACAGTGAATATGCTAAATCAGTATCTATAGCTCATAATAACCCTTAAGACTGATTTGTCACATAAACTAATAACTGAACAAGTTCTGCCTGTCAGCACCTCCACCCTGAACCTGCCCCTCCTCCCTTTTCCAGCTAAGTGAACCACATCAGAGAAAGAAAAAGGATTAGTGAGTGATAACGACTGGGGAAACAAGCACAAACAAACACACAGACACAGACACACACACACACACACACACACACACACACACACACACACACACAGAGTCTGAACATGTTGTTGTTGTTGACATTTTTTTTCTCTCACTATTTTTACACCTAGAGACATTTATTATTGACAGTTTCTTTTTGCTCACAATTATATTTTTAGTATCCACTGATTATTGCTCAATGCTGATCTAACATGGGTTTGACAATTTCAAACGTTCATCGCTTCAAGCTGCTGTAACTGTTGTTCTTTTAAAGTGTCTGAGTTTCTGCATTTTTCTCTTTCATTTACCACTAAAATTCTATTGTGAATAAAGGAAAGCTCCCTGACTCTGACATGTGATGAGGTGAAGGAGACGACTGAGATATCAAACAATATTCCAGTCACAGTAGCTAATGTCCACTGACTGAACACAGTTCTGAGCTCAGCTGCTGGAACCAAATGTAATGATCGTGTGATCATTCATATTTTGACTTTACCTACACAAAAAAGAGAAAAAGAAGATGTAGAGTCAGTAAACCCTCTTTCAGTGTTACTTTAGATTCAAATTTTAGCTGTTCGTCGACAATAGGAAAACAAACAAAGTAGATAAAAAACAAAATAATTGAGCCCCCATTTACAGAGAAGTTCAGACGTTTTTGTTTCAGAATATTGATAAAAGGTGTAGGTTTTTATTGCTACAGACTTTACATTTCTGACCCATTTATTTTCTTTACACCAGTATTTAAAAGATCTGGGGGGAACTTTCAGTTTCAGTCAAAAGTCTGAAGTTAAGAGGTGGACAGGGACACTGCAGAGTCCTCTGGAGAGTACTTCAAATGAGAATTCCTGTAACAGGTCTGCTTCATTAAGTCTGTTAATCAACACACACACACACACACACACATACACACGATAAATCAGTGGAGCTCTGACAGACCACAGCTGTGTGTAACGGTTTGTTCATTCACAGTTTAATCATGGATTTGACCTCAGGTCAGTGTGAAGACATGTTTGTTCTGAGCCTGCAAGGGGAGCTACCAGCACCACAGTCCCTCTGTGTGTGTGTATGAGCCTCAATGCGAGGCTGCAGAGGAGGAGGTGGGAGGGCAAACAGCATATGGTTAGACAGTGTTGGTGTGGAGGCCTTTCTCTGTGTGCATCCATCAGCCGGGGGGCACCTGTTGCATCATCAAGCATCAGTGTGATATCAGTGGTCCCTTGTCAGTGTCGTAGCTCTGTTGGTTAAGCTATCTTCATGTGAGTCACAGACAGCAGGAAACAGGTGTTTGAAGGAACGTTTCTCAGACTGTCAGTGACACCACACTGGGTTCAACTTTTTGGTTCTGCATGTTCAGCAGAAATTCCTGAATCTGTAAAACTCTTTGCGCATTTAACAACTGACATTTAATTATAAAAACAAAACAACCAGCTCCCTACTCTTCTCCTTTGATTCACTGTGAGCTGTAGATCCTCCTTACTGGTTTCTACAGTCCAAATCCCTTTGCTTCAAATGCAGCAACGTTCATTTGAACAAAAACTGGGAGACACTGACCAATCCGTGGCCACTGTGGATGAGAGGTTGTCCTGGTGTATAAGTTTAAAAGGGTAGGGGTTTCTAACATCACACTACTGTCTCCAATCTTTCCCGTTTGTCGTCTATAAGGTGTCAGTCAAACCATCTGAGAGGATCAATGCCCCATTACCAAAGCAGCGTATTCAAGCAGAGACAGTTTGAGGATGAGGACATAAGGAGGATGAGCTGTTACAAATAAGTTGTCAGAAGACAAACTTCAGACAGCGAAGAGGAGGGAAGGGTCAAAGGTCACAGTGGTCACATCCTCGGTCTCCTGGACCACCTGCTCACAGATTCAGCCCCTTCTACTCCCTTTGTCCACTTTCCCTCCAGTCCCCATCCCCCCACCCCACACACATACTCATCATGGCCTCCACATTCACAGTTTACCCGCCTAACCCCTATGGTTCTGGTGGCCTCTGTGATCTCTGTGGTCCCGTTCAGTAATCACTCCTCTTCTTCTCTGACTCTGTGAGCCTCCTCGTCTTCATCACTCTGCTACTTCTGCCTCTGACAGTTTGTATCAGTTAGTGGGTCGGACGGATGTGAACGCTGTGAATTTTCATGCTGCCTCTTTATTTTCAACTCACTGATGGTGAGAAGAACAAAAGCTTATGGATCCTAATTGTCCTGCACATTTAAAGACAGTTACGTCAGTTTCAGACTGAGGTATCAGACACAATAAAGACTTACTCTGCAGCTCGTCTCAGTGTCTGTGTTGAAAACCTCCTAACAAACCCAGGACAGAGCAGCTGTCTCATACAGAAGTGATGTGAAGACCTTGCTGAGTGTTAGGACAGTCTGATCGGTATCTAGGCCATGTGAACCAACCAGGAGGATTATTAGGGCATCATATCAAGGATTTCTGAGGATATAATTCAGTATTTCAGAGTAATAATTGATGAAGATTCCACTTTCATCTTGTAAGAAGCAGCTTCAGTGTGGATTATTAGAAGCAACATCTGGACTGAGCTGCCTTATTTTCTGAGCCTCGTTGGGCTGCATCTGATTTCATCATGTCTGATTATTTTGTGCAATCTGCTCAGAGAGACGACACTGTTCATATCATCCCAGTTGTATTCATGTGTGTCATGATTCAGCTGAAAGAGAAAAACTGTTGTGTTTCAGAAAAACCTTCTCTAAACGTTAGAACACTGTTGTGTGATGAAACATCAATGACAAAAGTGATATTAGAAAATATCCAGATTTAGTAGCTCATTGTCATGTTTCAATCTGTATTCAGAAGGACACTGACAACTGACTCTTTTTCAGGATATTTGTTTTTGAAGTGTATAAATTCATGCAGTGTATAGCTGTACGTAGTCTTTTGTATTCAAGAATGTCCTAGTACTACTTTTTCACAGACTTAGTACAAGTACTTAGGTTTGAGTACTCACCGATTCTGAATACTAATACAAGTACTAAACTGGTTTGTTTCTAATATGAGAGGCTGGACAGTAAAATCCTCAGTAATCCATTACAGTTACACAAATCCTGTGTGAACTGAAATTCCCACGCCTTCTTCTTCTAAAACAAAGTTGTCAGCAGCCGGTGTTTAATAAATTAATGATTCTGAAAAGTACGAAAACGAAGAGAAAGAAGAAAAACAAAGGGTTAGGGTTAGGGGTGAGATACTGGATGGAGAAGCCTGGACAACTTGGACTGTATAGTCTACACAGTAATATGAAGGTGAAATAAAATGAGCCTGAATGGAAAACAAACAGAACTCCAGGTAAAGTTATAGTTACTGTTTATAACCCTTGTTGTTTCTGTGCAAATATTAAACATTTTTAAAATATTTTCGAGAAACATGAGTTTGACTGTTAGTAACTAGATCTTAAGACTTGGTAACGGGATTTTTTTTGTCCTCTCGGCCTCTTCTGACGCTACCCTCCCCAATTTCGACCAGGCTTTGGACCGGCACTGCTGGGCTTTTCAGTGTCAGGAAGAGTCGGGTGCGAACCTCTAAAAAAGAGGCCACTCTACCATCTGATCCACTTCTATTTCTTCAAGTTTTGGTTTTAAAGGATGTAAAAATTCAGAGAATGTATAAAAACTGCTCTAAAGGGAATTTCTCTGGCATAGATAAAGTAGAAAAAACTTGAGGCCTGTATTTATGTGATGTTTGTATGTATTTTAATTATCTTCTTTGATTGCAGATTATTTAAAATATTCTGTAACAGGTCACAGTACATCAACATTTACACAACATAGAAGGGAAGGTTTATTAGCGTTTGCCTTATTTTTTAATCTTAAGGAAGGAAAATGAAAATTGTATGGATTGGAAAACAGCAGAGACAATAGCCAAATCCAACATGTTTCTCAGGTGTAGTAAATCTCCAGCTCCTGTGGAGTAATTGGGGTCATGATGACTTTTGATAAAACCATCAGAGCTTGTAAAAACCAATAAAGGAGAGTGGACAACAGCGTCTCGGTGCAGCCAATCTGCCTGCTGGCACTCTATGTTCAGAGGGAAAAACAAATAAAATGAAACCATGATTAATGTTATTGGATTATTTACATTGCCCTTAACATGATTGAGCCACAGAAATGAAATTAAAATGCGTGTTGAATGGGATTTTCCAGGAAAGTCCTGTAAAAACCATGGCGGTAATAAGGAATGACTAACTCTCCCAAAGTCGATTAAACACAGAAATGCAGTGCAGCGCTGCCGCAGAACAAATAAGATGTGGATTAGACAACAGATTAGAGAGTTTCCCTCTGTTCTGTGGATGATTTTTCGCGTGTCCTTGTTGCGAAGGATTAACTCTGCTGATTAGTGCACAAAACGAGTCATTAGACACTGAAAGGTTCATCACATCTGTGTGTTCAATAAGAAAAGGCCAAACACGTGCTGTCTCTGCAAGGTTTCTGTCTGCTCGTAGCTCTTTTCTATGTCTGTCTCCTGTTGGTTCGCAGCTCCGTGTGCTCGTTATATGTATGTTTGTACCATTTTCTGTCTCTTTAGACTCAGTTTTAATGTGTGTCAGTCTTTGTCAGGTCAGAGGGGGGGGCCTGATTAGCCACCCCAAGTGGTTCTGACACTGAACACTTTATAAATCCAGTATTAACCAATTTATTGTCTTTAAGTGTGATTTTAAAAACTTTTCCACCCTATTCTAGACGTGTGCCCCAGTCTGGGCACCCCAATACAGATCCCCGATACAGATTTCTAGATCCCCCGCTGGAGGACCTACATCTGGTTTTGACAGTTCAAACACAATCACAGCTTGTTGTTTAAATCAAGCGTCTGTCTCAGCTGCTCAGTGAGGAAAGAAGCGGCTCTGTGGATTAAAGATCAGAAACATTGATTCTTTTCCCGTTAACCCTGAATAAACATCAGGAACCAGGGGACATTTTCAGACTGACGTTTCAGGGACCGGCTTGACTCAGATGCAGTAGTTGACCTCAGTGAAGGATTTACTGTTTGGACTTCTTTCCTTTTTTCAATCTATTTTAAACAATACCTTCAGATTAGCCGCTAGAGTCAGAGTGCATCAAATAAAGAAAATTGCATTAAATTATCCCATTAATATTATTATATTTGCCCCCCTCCAACATTATATAATGAAACAAAGTGGTTTTGCTCACTCATCCCCCTTAGCCCTCATCTACAAAGGAGCCATGCTAGTAAATGAAAATTGGACGTCCTCTCACCCGTTGTCCTCTCACCTGACGAACTCAGTCACTCTGCTCCAGGGCCCGTCTCATTCAGGTCAACTCAAGCCTGCAGAACATTTGAGTGAAGCCACTAAGAGAAGATTCAGAACTCATTTGTTTTGAATGGTCATAAAAATCCTGTGACAGATGTAAAGAAGTTTTCACAGTGAAATCCTCTGGGTGTAATCACTGTGCAGAGAGACAGAAACATATTTCCCAGATTGATCATGAGCTTGGATTACATTGCTAGATTACATATTGTCTTCAGCCTCTGCCCTTTAATATCAGCACAGGAAGATGTTAAAGCCTGCAGACAATCTGCTGCTGCAGCACGATTAAAGTGGCTGCAAAGCTGATTTAACTCAAACTTAATCAAATCAAAGCGAAACTTTCATTTTCTCTCACACAGAAACTCAAATGTCAGGAGAACTCAGCAACAAGTGGCTGGGTTCTGTTTAGCTTCACATCCTCTAGTGGAACATGAGGATGAATTACAAGTACTTTTACTAAACCTGAGTACTCTCTTTTTATCTGACAGCTGCCATTACTTTGTTAGTCGGGTGCTGATCAGTGTGACAGGAAGGTGAAGGAGGGATGGGGTCATGTTCTGTAACCAATCATCTGTCCAGACGCTTCATCCTGAGTCTGCTTTTGGGGGCAGCTGTAGCTCAGTTGGTAAGGCAGTTGTTCACAGACCACATGGTCATGGGTTTGATTCCCGGTCCCTCCTGGCCATGTGGTGAAGTCTCTGGGCAAGACACTGTATCCCAAGTTGCTCCCGGTGGGTCAAGTGAGCACCTTGCATGGCAGCTACCACCATTGGTGTGGAAATGTGTGTAATTGGGTGAATGGGAATCAACGCTGTAAGGCACTTTGGATAAAAGCGCTAAATAATTGGCCAGTTATCAATTTGCTTTTGATGGCACTTGTTTTTCTTTTTGCAGATTTCTGTCATTAGTTTGCATCTCCACGAAGAACTACAGTATGAACTGTTGCTTCAAACTGAAGATCTTAACCAGGGGCCCCGCGGCCCAGCAAGCTGCCTCAGTAATCCAGCCCTGTGTTTCAGTTGATGATTCTGAGCTAGAAATTCTGTTTGTATCCTCCGGTAACTGGTCTCCCCCTGTGTTCCCCTTATTTTGCAGATAACCTGTTAATTGTATTGTTTTTCACTCACATTACATGATTACTGCAGCGGCCCAGAGACTCAAATCACTTAATGCATTGTTATTGAGGCCAGGCACACGCTGGGCCTCCTTTAGCCAAATGGCTGCTGATATTTGCTTTTAATTTAAGCAATCCACTACAAGACTCATTAACATGCTGCTAGATTAACTGCTTCCAAGCTGAGGTTATCCGGCTCTTAATGCCCTTTCCATGGGAGATAATCCCTGCTAACTTGGATTGGAGGCTACAATGAGATAAGCAGCGAGTATGAAGGAGAACCTGTCTGATCTGAATTATTGTTTTTCTCTTTCTGCTGCAATTTGCTTAATTTGGGTATGGGTGACAGTCAGCATGTCACAGACCCTAAAGGCAGCGCTGATCCTGCACACACACACACACACACACACACACACACACACACACACACACACACACACACACAAACATTAACACAGATGAGTTCACAAATAACATCTCATCTGTCATTTTGAAAACACTGATTCACAGAAAAAAATGAAAACTGTAACTCTGTAATCAACGGTTTCTAATGTGATTCTGGTTTGTGGAGTATTGGTAACATGAGCCTGAAACCATCAGATGCATGTGTAACAATTTGCTTTGTATCATCCCCATGTAAAAAAATAAGATTTAGACCAAAGCAGCAAACAGACTTCATTGCAACCAAATGAAACCATGTGAAAAACAAGGAAGTATTGATTTACAACAAACAGATTATGCATTACTTGTCTGATGGAGATCTGCTCCTCCTGCTCTTTGTGATGTGATGTTTAGGGTCCCTAAACCAATCTACAGAAGAGCCAGAGCAGCAGACTGAAGGAGACCAGTCTGACTTTACATTGTGGTGGGTTTGTGTTAGTGTTTTGTTTAGTTGTGTATGTTAAAAACTAATAACTAATAACTGTGAGGCCACAGATCAAGAACATTATCATTTTTTCCACAGCTTATTTACCGTTTTCACACTGTGCAGATTATTGTCTACATGCTGCTAATCAAAGTGATGTCTCAGTTTGATGTGTTGTGTACATTTAGAATTGTTTTTTTTTTACGCTAAAGTGTGTGGAGCTCTCAGGGCCTCTATAACTGCTTTACAGGAGCTTGGTTGTTGTAAATATGTCAGTTTAAATGTATATTACAGTGTCATCTGCAAAAGCAGTAAGTTAAAACTAGCTCAGATTTTCATTCACCAGCTGCTACCCTGGAAATGTAAACTTGTAAATGTGAACTGACATTCAGTGATGGATTTATGAGTTTATGGGCTGAAATTAACCGGACATAACTTTTGGTAGAGGAATAGAAAAATGCAGAGCAATCATGATTTGTGGACTGTCACATATTACAGAAACTGTCTCAACGTCAGTAATCAACAAAATGACACCCCACCCCAAACCAGCCCTGGTCTTTCTCCTGTTGAATGAAATAAACTGTGCACACTCACTCCTGCTGGTTTGTTGGGGGATTTGCTGCACCTACAGATTAGGAGCTGTGGGATTACAGACGAGTCTCGAGGAAACAGACATCAACAAAGAAAGTCCTGCTGGCTGGGATCAAGGGTTTGTGGTAGTTTAGTTCATTTTTAAAAGACCTTCCTGTCCAATAGAGGTGTGGAACATCTTCCTGGTAAACTAAGTTTTTACTGCAGCTAAAGACACAGAACAGTTTTTATTCACTGTCCTCAGAAGATGACGGATTTCTCTGTCCTGACGTGAGGACTGTGTCTCTTGTTGAACTTGTTAAACGTCACTTCCTCAGGACGTTAACTCTTTTTCATTGTCATTTAATATTTGCGATGTTTTAAACCGATTTCCTCCTTTATTCTCTCCTCCAAGCTGTTCTTAGCCTCATTTTGACACTAATCCTCACCAACGCTGCCGCTTATTCACAAAATGAGCACCACCTGAGAAACAGATTAAAAATGAGTTTATTGTTCTGTAGACCAGATGATTTTTGAATCCAGACAGTTAGAAAAACTATTACTAAGGAGTATTTTGGATGTATTGATGCTTGAACTCCACCATAAACTCACTCAAAGAGCATCTGAAATAGGTTTTGAATCCTGTCCAGAGCCTCATCTAGGCCCTGAAACTCTATGAGGTTAAACTTTAGGTTCCATACAGAGTCATTTTCTTTTGCGCACTCAGCTGCATCTGAAGGTCAGGATTAGGGTTAGAAAGAGAGAAGAGCAGGGGTGTTGTCACAGAATGGGGAGTGGAGGGGGTTTCAAGATCGGGGGTTAAAAGTCGATGGTGTCGGTGCAGGAAAGTGTTTGTAAATCTGAAACTCAGTTAATGTTGGAACAAACTCTGAATGTCAACATTTGTGCTCATCACTAAAGACCCCCCCCACACACACACAGACACACACATACTTGCAGAACATCACCAATTGAATCCACAGACAAACAAACAGCCACACTTTGCTTTAATTGTTCATTTAGGTCGAGCCTTCAAATTAGCATATTGCATGTAGCTTAGCACAGGAAGCGGCACGCGTTGGCATCATGTGTCAGAGGTGGGGTGGAGCTCGAAGGTCTGGTGGGTCCAGCTGAAGAACTGTCCCAGACACACTCTGTGTACAGTATTACATTTTTAATCATTAGCCATTAGTGCTAATGGCTGGAGACAGACTGGAGCTTTCTCTGCTTGTTTGTCTGGCTTGGCCTCAAGTACTTTAAAGGCTGAGATTACAAAATGTAAATCAGGGATGATGGGGGGGCAGACCTCATGCAGGAGTATATGGTCCAGACTTCCAGACACGGACTCTAGTCTAATTTGAAAACTTTAATCCTGACCCAGGAGCTGTTTACAGCAGTGAATTAGGTTAATCTAACCACCCATTTGCATATATGTGCATTTATGAATAATTAGTGGGCCACAGAGGCTGTAGGTGGAGACCTGGGGGGTGGTGGGTGGATGCGTGGCCAGACTAATGTTGCCGTTGACGGTGGGAAACAATAGAACAGCGGAAACAATGAGCCGTCTGCTATCGCTTACAGGCTGAAGCAGCAGCAGCAGGTCCTTAATTTGATCACTGCTGCTGCTTTAATTGGTCTCATTAACTCATTCAATGCAGCGATGGCAACGGGTCACTGGTTCTAAATGTGCTCAATAAGTGACCGTGAGGCTGAACACAGTGAAATTAACACACACACACATGATCATCAGGAACGTGAAGTAACCTGAGTCAGTACAATATGTAAAAACACTGCCATGGTCTTTAAAGAGGTACAATGATGTACTCTGACTCAGGTTGTACAAAATACAAACCCTTTTATCAATGAGTGTTCATGATTACTTTTACTTTGATACTTTTAATCTGTTTTACACGGTGAAGTGTGTAGAAGGACAGATACAGCACAGACTTCACATGCAGAAAAAGTTTATTCAAATATGTCTCTACAATTACAATTATTTTTAATCACATAAATTAAAAAAAGATGGTTCAGAATTATTCAAATACGGCAGCAAAGGCAGATTTTAGAGATGATTGTCAGCTCCTCCGAAGTTTTAAATCTAAAGCCTCTTGAAGCTTTACTTCCCTGGTGCAGGTGCTGGATCACAGAGCAGGTCTCTGTGACAGATAACAGCCTGCTGCTATATTCCCTGATGGATGAAAGCGCTCTCGGGGGAATCCCACCTCGTCTTTTCAACAAGGACCCTGTGAATGTGCCTGCTGACTGCCGCTCACTACAGATGATCAATGGAGCCACATCGGTCGCACACACACTGACATTTGTTACTGTGTTAACCACCTGATGCAAACGCAACTTGCGCCAGTAAAGTGACACCAAATGTGTCACTTTACTAGGAACACCACACTCAAACTGTCGAACATGAAAATGGTTCATTCTGTTAAAGGAGCTGTTTCACCTGGAAACTTGTCACATGAACCTGACCAATGGGTCAGCCTCCATCTGGTCTAGTTAAAGGAACAGAAAGGAAAAATTAGTTTAATGAAATTACTTCCAAACATACCAAACAGTTTTTGTTTTTGATCATCTGGTTGTTCACTAAATAAAATGCCAGTTCTCCCTAAAGATTCAGACTGCTTCTTATTGAAAATTACAGTAGCTGGATCAGTGGCTTCACTGAAACGACTGTATTGATTGATCATCATCTAATCACAGCAGCTACAGCGGTTGGTTTTACTGACAATAAAGAAACTGACAACAGGATTCCAACAGCAAATCGTAGCCCCGGGGCCCCACAGGAGGTTCAAGCAACCCTTAGCTCTTCAAACCTTAAAGAAACAGGGAGAGTTTGGAAACTGAGGGGAAGTGAAGTGTAGGTGGTTGTTTTATAGTTGGCTGAGCTGAGGACATCCAAATAAAGCTGCTTGTTCAGTGAAGTCTATATGAGCTTCAGACCTGCTTTTACGGACACACACAGCAGACAGAAATCAAACAATAACCGGACGGAGATCAACTGTGGATAAAACCCACAGAATAAAAGGCCTTAATCTGCAGATTATTCCGAGCCACATGATCAATCAGTCTCCTTGGTGTAATGGTAATCCACGTTGTTTGAGAATTGAACATAAGTTTGTTGGGTGAACAATAATCCAACCTCAGCACCTTCTTTTCAGCTTACCGATGTTCTGCTTCAGAGAAAAGGTTTAATCTGCAGAATTGACCGTGTCACCAATTTATTACAGACACAGAAGTAGAAGAAGGAGGAGGAGTGTTTGTGTTTGTGGGACAGATGTAATTAAAGCCAAACTGACAAGTGAAAAAAGGTTCTTTAATTCCTCAAATTGTCCTGCTCAAACGTGTCCTCTCCACAGTCTCTTTTGACTTTGTATCTTTCTGCAGTTCTAATTTGTTCTGAGCCTCTTTCTGGCCGTTTAGTGTCTTTGAGTGGTTTTGTGTGGTTCTGTTGTTGTGAGTCTGTCTCCAGCTGTGAGTTTCTCACTCCATGGTTTCAGGTTTTCTGCAGTTGTGACTCTGTGGTCCAGTTACTGCTGTCTTCAGAACAACAATCAGTAACATGGTCAGGAGGAAGATCTCAATCCACTATCTGAAGAAAACATCCCAAGCAGAAACACAGAGGCTGAACCACCAGATGAAGACTTCCATCAGCAAGAAAAACCAAAAGTTCAGCATCAAAATGGACTGATGAGACTAGGATGAACCTCCCACCACAGTGATGAAAGGAGCAATGTCCTCAGCAAACATACAACACAAATATGTTGGTAAGGAACTAGAACATAAAATTACTAATAATTGGAGGCTGGACATCATTAGGAGCTGGAAACGATGGTCTGAACACACTAACAGAGACATCAGAACAGATCACTGTAACAGATCAAAGACAGGAACAGTCCTTCCTCTGGACTATGAAGCCTTGTGTTGATTGGTTCCTGACCCAAAAAGAAAGGAATTTCAAAACACTCCAAACATCAATTTCTAGCAATATAACAATTGTTAAAGTGTTTCCTGAAATCACTTAATTTAAAGCTCCATTGAAGCAAAGGGAGGAAAAAATTGAGTCTCTGCACCACAGCGTTTGTATCCTCTAATCTCAGGCTCTTTCATGTCTCTTTGTAGTTTACTAGCATGTCTCTGTGGCTGTATTGTGTGTCCTCTTAATCTGTGGCTGTGGTAGCAACTAAAAATGCGGCACACCCTCTCAGGTTCACGTTCAGTTATCTAATGTTTTCTGTTAACGAGTTAACGAGTGTCAATCAGCTGTTGGTTTCTCTCTGACAGAGGATGAAGCTCCTCGTGATGAAAGTCTGTAGGAAAATTAGGGCCAAGTCAGAGTTTAATCCCTCAGGATTGACTGCAGGATGTGTGTGTGTGTGTGTGTGTGTGTGTGTGTGTGTGTGTGTGTGTGTGTGTGTGTGTGTGTGTTTGTGTGTGTGTATAAGAAGGTAAAAATGGTCAAATGGTTTTAAAAAGCAATTAGAGGAATCTACTTATCAGAGACAATTAAAGCAAATTTCAGGCCATTTTAAAATTCCTTTTTAATCTGTTTTCTGTTTTACTGCAATCAAGATTAAAAATAATGTAAATGGACAGAAAATGAGACACAGCTACTATCGTTATTGTGTTTTTTTAAACTAAACAACTGAAATATAAAATAATATTTTAACTAATAAAATATCATTTTTTTGCTTCTCTGCATTAGCTGTCATTGATGATTTCCTCCATGGCGCTTGTAAAAAATTTTTAGAATGTTACTCAGTGATTGTTACATATTATTGGTAAACTCTTAGTGTTAAACACTTTTTGTTTTAGTTGATGGTGTTTTTTGCAATTATGATGTTGTTAAGTGGAAAATAAATTACTAATAAAAGAATAAAAGTAAATATAATAGATGTGCTGAGGAGAAACAACAGCTCTAAGCGCTATCAATGGATAAATAAATAATCTTTTTCACAAATCATGAATATTAAATTTACACAAACACAACAGTCAGTAATCCGTTTTCTGTAGCCTACAATAAAACTATATTAACAATTGATAACAAAAACCTGTTTAAATTTCATATTTCTACATTTACCCAGTTTATTTTACAGATACAGTTAATTTTTAAAATACTTTTTTTATTTTCTATAATTAAGGTTCAGTGTGGACAAACTGATAAATAAAACATTTAGATGATTATGATTAATAGCTTTTGATTTCGCTTTTGTTCTGCAGCAGGAAAATAAAATCAGGAGTTGATTTACGTTTTTTATGAAAGTGAGAAATCATAAGTAAAATAGAGGAAAAACAGCTGCAGCTTTATTTACCAAACCTAAGCCAATCAGATAAAGAACAACAAGAAAACGGTAAAATCAGGTGAAAGACGGTGAAAAGGCGGGTTTTCTGTCCACCAGAAACAGGAAGTCATGACCTCTGTGGTGATAAAGAACATATAAACACACATAAACAACAGAAATGTAAAACTCTCCTCCTCCTCCTCCTCACAAAATCCTGATCGGATTGAAGTAAAATTGGTGGCAATTAATCCTCTGTGATTGAACCCCCCCCTCCACAAACAAACAAACATACACACACACACACACATGTCGCTCACTCCTGATTGGACGTTGCTGTGATCCTGGAGCCCGATAAATGGAGCCAGCCACCCGGACCCTCCCGGTCTGTCCATCCTCATCTTTCTCCTCATCCTCAGAGTCCAGATCGGAACCATGACGGGCCGGGAAGAGATCACCGAAGAAAAGCCCAAAGTCAAGATGTTGTCTCCGGGATTTGCGATTGACAAGTCCCGGCTGCACGGCTCCGGGTTCCGCTCTAAAGGCTTCGCCATCACCGACCTGCTGGGCCTGGAGTCGGACCTGCAGGCGCGGCAGCAGTCTGGCGGCCCCCCGGGCTCGGGCCTGTCCATAGCGAGTTCCGGGCCCGTGACGGAGCCTCAGTCAGTGGGCGGCGGCCTCGGCGGGTTCTCGTTCCCGGGGGGGTCGCTGCCGCTCGGACTCGGCTTCCTGTGCAGCCTGGCAGCCCAGCAACCCGCCGGAGCGCCCTGCTTCCTGCCGGGACACCTGCCGCTCCTGCAAGCCCGGGCCGACAGCCACTACCTGCAGAACCTGGAGGCCCAGAGGGACGCCTACTCCGGTACGGCTCCATTGTCCCTTTTGGTTTTCAATAAGTTCATGTGATGTACTGCTGCCCAGTCCGGTTTTTACAAACCGATCTTCTATAAATAGTTTCGATTAAATAACATTTTTAATACTTACTTTATTCATATTTTGCAGCTCTTTAAAAAATTTTTTTTACCTTTTTTTAGCTTTAGTTTGTTCCGGTTCTGGTTTAAATCCAGACCTTGTATTTTCCTTATTGTTGGAAACGTTCGGCTTAGTTCGGTACAGGTGTCTCACTGAGATGCAGTTTTCAAACAGCGTGATCGAGTTTTACTGCTTCTGATGTTTCTGTGAACTTTTCTTTTGTTCGGCTCGGTTCGGTTCGGGTTTCCTTTGTTTATTGCTGAGGTGAAACTCTGTTCATCACACATCAAATCGCTTTGCATTAAATAAACAGTTTTTTCGCTTCTCATAATTAAACTAAAATCTGATAGTCAGGAGCTGGAGATGAACTCATGAACACATTTTTATTTTTAACTTCACGCTGTTAAATCCCCCACAATTTTGAGGCTTGCATTTATCCAAAGCAGCAGACAAATTATGTCTGTGGATTAATGAGAATAATGGGAGTTTCTGTCGCTTTGTGCTCCAGATGAAGAATGTTTGTCTGACCGGAACGACTCGAAAACACCTGGAAACCCTCAGAAAAGAAAGAAACGGAGACACAGGTGAGACACTTGTACTTTTTTGGGATTCCTCATAGTAAACGAGTCAATAAAGGACAATTTACAGTGGTTTGGGTTTTCTGTTTGATGACATAAAAACTGATACATTGAATAGAAAACTCAGTAGCTGCAGAATGTTTGCAGGGACATTTTCATAATTAAATTTATTTTGTCTTGAAATAAAGAAATATATGAAAACAAATTTAGGGTACTTTTTTTTTTTAGGGTAAATTTTAAATAATAAGAACAAATAAATAAAAATTAAATCTATATGAGTAAAATATAAACACGTTTTTAAACAGATTTAAATTGGATGAAAATAATTTCATAATTTTAATTTTGATGAAAGAAGCCAAATACGCCAAATAATAAAACAAATGAAAAAGAATTCTAATAGTTACAATAATTTACAGCTTTTAATGAATTCATAAACATCTGGTATGAACAGTCCTAACACTGCTTTACTAAATATAATAATGTTTTTTAACACTTTATATTTTAGATGCCAAAGTAAAAATGTGTTACTCTACTAAGAAAGTTTTAAATATATCAAAACATGAGTTTTCCTCATTCAGACACACACACGCACACACACACACACGCACACACACACACACACACACACACACACACACACACACACACACACACACACACACACACACACACACACACACACAAACAAAGTAGAAAAATTGGATTTTAAATGCAAATACAATTGTGACTGTGAAAGTACTTGTGATGCTGCAGAGGTACTTACACTAATCAACCAGAGTATTCCTTCCTCCAGATAAATAAGCTCCAGCTCCAAGCTGCTGTGTGCAGGTTGTCAGTGTGTGATGCTGTGTTGTGCTGCAGGACGGTCTTCACCTCCCACCAGCTGGAGGAGCTGGAGAAAGCTTTCAATGAAGCTCACTACCCTGACGTCTATGCCCGAGAGATGCTCGCAATGAAGACAGAGCTGCCCGAGGACAGGATACAGGTGAGGCATGAGCACATACACAGACACAGACGGATTACTACCGACAGACCAAACCAATAAATATAGACACAACATCAGTACAAAGACACATAAAGTAACTGAAAATCAATGGAAACCATGTAAGATGCACAAAACAAGTGACCGCAAACAAAACAGCCTGTTGAACAATAACAAGCAGCAATAAACCAAAGTGACAATGAGGACATGGATCACAGAGATACACAGAACAACCACAAATGGACTGAATTTAGACACTAAATCCATTTAAAAAGGATCACAAATTACCTGAAATACTAAAAATAGTTATAAGACATAAGGTACAAAACTAAGAATGAAAACCAGACACAAAGAAATAAAGGACAAACACAAAGAGCCTTTCAGCCTTTTGACAGGTGGCCTGTGGATCCCACAAAACAGGTCAGAAGAGAGGAGGGTCAAAGGGGTACTGATGGTGACAGCAACGAGAATCTGAACTCCAGTTTAAAAGTCTTATTTTACTCTTGAACTTTTTCCCCAGGTGTGGTTTCAGAATCGGCGGGCGAAGTGGCGAAAGCGTGAGAAGTGCTGGGGTCGCAGCAGCGTCATGGCAGAGTATGGTCTGTACGGGGCGATGGTGCGGCACTCCATCCCACTGCCAGAGTCCATCCTCAACTCCGCCAAGAATGGCATGATGGGATCCTGCGCCCCCTGGCTGCTCGGTGAGCCGCATGCACGTCAGTGCCACGCATGTGCACCACACCCTGCATCAATACACAGGGTTTACACACACTGAGCACACACTGCATCACAATTCCCTTCTCTACAACACCAATGTCAAAAAACAGCAATTACTAATTTCCTGTGAAGGTTCCTCAGACGTTCCACATGTTTCCAGGGGATAAAACAGAGTAATGCTCTTCTAGACCTTCAGAATGATATTGGGTCAGATACTGATGATAAAAAGTCACTTGTTTGAGGCTTTGGGGCTCTGAAAAAACTATTTGCTGTTATAATTAGTCCTTTTCTGACGATTTTCTTTAGGAAAATGCTTTTGGCCAGTGTGATACATTTGGTGAACCCAGTTTGACCCCCAGGAAAAAAGCATTTCTCTTGGATGATCATTTGAAAGAAAGCAGGGGTGACTCTGCTAAGGGGCGACGGGTGGCAGCTGCCCCTCAGGTTCAAAACATACTTTTGGTTTACCCAAGTCTACAAGTAAACAATAGCAGCATCATTGTTCACATACTTCTTTGTGTATTGTGGAGGATTTAAAAGATTAGCCACAAAGGGGGGTCTGATGATCCCTGACCAACAACAGAATTTCTTTCCTTATTGAGATCTGTTTTTTCATGACACAAACAAAGGCCACGGCAGAGAAAGCAGAAACAACATAAATGACAGGTATATAAATGTGGACCTTTAGTGAAAACTTTCAACCATTAACAGTGTGATTTCAGCTGCTGCCATGATCCTTTCATAATGCCCCACCAGTGACACGTGAGATTACATAATTTGTACACGCATCGTAAATTTCTGTCAACATACACAACCAATGATCTGAATCAATGCTGGCTATGTGAGGGCGCCATTTTGGACGCATATGTGTAGGTAACATCAACGGTATCTTGAACTCTACTTACTGTGATTCTCAAAACTGTAATTTTTGTTAGAACTTGAGCCATTTTTGGACAGTTATTAAGCACAATATGGTTACTTTATTACTGTAGTGTGGGACATTTGGGTAAAATGGTGGTGTTTTATTATTTGGTATCCAGTTCTCTTTAATACATTTGTACCCCTAACATACTCTACAGCTTTGTGCTAGTTATAAATAAAATGTTATAATAATAATTATTATTATATTATTAAAAATGGCAAACACTCATATTCTGTTTGTTTAAAAGTGTGTTAGAATTGTTAAATGTTAATTGTTAGAAGTTGTCATTTCAGGTCAAAAGATGTCAGAACTACTCATGATTAGAAAAATGTTATAAAACATTAACCAGTGTAATAATGTATCTCTGTGTCTGTCCTCACAGGAATGCACAAGAAGTCTCTTGAAATGGCCAAAAAGTGCTCCAACACTCCAGAGTCAGACTCAACCCACTCTGACTCCTTCTGTGATGCCCCTGAACGACGTAGCAGCAGCGTCGAGGTCCAACAGGTGGACCACGACGAGGGGGAGGAGGATGAGGAGCTGCTGGAGGAGGACGAGGACATGGAAGAGATGGCCATCGATCTGTCCAGCTCTTCCAAACAGCAGCAGCAAGCGGAGGAGGCTGGAGGCTCAAAATCTTTGCCACGGAGGCAGAGTGACCATAGCTAAAGGTCAGAGAAGTCAAAAACATGTGGGTTGTGGCAGCACAGAGATCTGATTGGTTCTTATTTAAGAGAGCTCAGCCAATGAGTGAGCAGCTGTTACATCATTGGTTACTATGCAAAGTTTTTAGTCACAGCTGTTTACTATTAATATAAAGTGAAATATTAGCTTACCACCACTTTAGTGTGCTAATATGTTAGCATGTGAAAATATCAGCATTTGGGTAATATTTCTTCATACTAATATTGTTTGCTATTAATATAAAGTGAAATATTAGCAAACCACTATTTTAGAATGCTAAGATGTTAGCATGCTAACATTTGCACTGAAGCATCACTTGCTTTGTTTCCAACAAACTAACAAAAATTAGGTCATGATGCTCATAATACTGATGAGTGGATAATACAGTGGAGCCTTTTCAATTAATTATCAGAATATTTGGTCACACTAACAAATGTTTATTACTATTTTAAGTGATTAACTGTGATTGTGCATTTTGCATGTAGCTAAACATGCACCAGCAGCACTCCAAAGCTCAGTAATGGATCATGTAGTCATCAGTTTACCATGTTCTTTGGTTGTACTACGATATGTAAATATGCTAAAATTATTATATTCGCTGAAGCACAGCATTTTACAATAGTAAAGTTTATTGTTTATTTAAATTGCGGGTATGTTAGCGTGCCAATAAATGTTGACTGTGGGCAATATCCAGCCAGTCTGACATTTAGCAGCTAATAAATGTTACAATGACACCGATCAGCCACAACTGAGGACCAGGGTCGTCCTCAGAATAATTTTAGAAAAACAGATCTGATTAAATGTATATTATGAATGTTGTGGCTCATGTTAATGGTGATCTTATCACTTGTTAAGGGCTTCCCAACATGAACCTTACCTTATTGAAATCTTATTGAAAGTGACCAGCTCTGGCAGCTTTCTAAGATCCCAGGAAGTAAATGTATACTGTGCTAAAGTACTATATGATATTGTAAATTTGCCACCATAAGAGCCAAGGCATCCTTGATGATCCTACCCAGAACTGTGTTTTCTAAAAAATGAATGAATTGTTTGAGAAGGATTTTTCATAAAAATGTGTCTGTTTATTATTATATTGTAATAAGAATATGTTTTATATCTGTGTTTTTGGAAATTAAGACACTATTCATGTTTTATTCTTGTTGTGTGTTTTATAGTTTGTCAAGCGCTGATCAGCCTGACTCTGTGAATAAATGAATGTAATTTAAATTTCAAATTTAAAAGAAATCTGTTTATTATCTTATTTATGTACAGCAAAATAGTGAATAAAAACTAATTATTTTTGGAATCACTGGCACTTTATTTTTTGTTATTTTACATTGTTAACACAACACAAACATTTGCAATGCACTAGCCAGACTAGTCTGGGAGTATTCACACCACATCACATTTTGCAGCTTACACAAATTATACACAAATTATGAATAAATCTATTTATATCCAGTACTACATTTGTCAAAATGAATATTTTTTTTATTAAAAATCAAAAACCAAAATCTCTCCAATTATCCATCTTTTTTTTAGATCTTAAATGTAAGCTCTATGAATTAATGGTTTTTTTTGACACGATTACAATTTCCTTTCTGTTTAAAAATTATACTATGACAAGGACTAATAATCAGAAACAGTAAAAAAAAGACAAGAACAACAGTTTATAAAACAATATATCTTAAATTGGGGAAATTAGTTTTTTATAAACCGGTTAATGCGTTTGTTTTTTAGTTCTTCAGAAAGCCGGTGGATTAGTCAATTACGTCACTTCCTCACCCGTAAAGCCGTTGGAATGGTTTGTTTGCTAACGTTTAGCTAAGCGGCCGCGTAGTGCAGGAATTCTTCAGTATGGTCGATTTAATCACTTTTAGAAATAAAGTCACGCTTATTGTGAACAATCTGGCTAAGGCGGTGGTGACGGAGATTTTTACGGCGGCGGAGAAAGTTTCTTTAAATAAACAAAATCTCCAAACTGAGGTAAGCGCTCATGGCTAACAGTAGCTTAACAGCTAACTAAACTTTAACTCTTTCGGGTCCAGAAACCACAGGACGTTTTATAAAATGTGGCCAAGTCAGTGATTCCTAAATATCTTAATTTCCTCGAGTATGCAGTTATCACGATAAACTAAATTTTATAATCTTCTAATTTAAGCATTTTCATGGATCACACGCATGATTTCTCAGTTAATGACACACGGACCAACACTTAAAAAGATTCAGAATGAAGTAATTTTGTGACCACACGCTGTGAGTTACTTTAAAAATCCTTAATCATTTTCTTGGGTCAAATGTTTCCTGGTTACGCCTTATCGAAAGTCGGAATCCGCAACCTTCTTTCAGTACTGATATGACTAATATCTGACAACCATGTGTTTGGTCTTAGTTCATGAGATTTTTGAGTCGTGAAAATTCAACTGGCCACAGGTCTGTGTGATGTCTTCAGATGTTATATAATAAAGTCCTTATTTGACATGTCAAATTTTCACCATTTTTGATTTGCAAAATATCTGAAAAAATAAATTCTCGAAATGGCTGCTGATTTTTCCCTGAAATAATTTCAGCTCAAGCTTCTCAGTTTGCAGGTTTTAGATTTTTCATCATCTTAAACTAACACCTGATGACAGAGACCTGATGTTGGGGACATTCTTGAATTAGTTACATGATCCACAGTTAATCTGGTGTTTTCCCCATAAGCACATGAACTGAAGGTATATTATAGTTTTGGTTTGGCTCAGTATTTTTCTTCTCTCAGGAGCGACTCAGTGCTCTGGTGGACAGTATGTGTTTGGAAGCTGTGGAGAAAATCCTGCAGATGGTGGAGCTGGCTGCTGAAAATCAGGAGGAGACAGATGCTCCTCAATCTTACGAGGGCAGTGATTGTTTGATGAACAAACAGGTGACAGGAGGTGAGCGTGAAGTTGCATAGTCTGACGCTTTGAGACAGAAGAAAATGCTGGTTTCAGAGTCAAGTTTACTTATAGAGCTCATTTATAACACACATTGGTTTAAAAATGGCAAATCTTAATGTAAAAAGCAGTGATGGAGTATTTGTACAATATAGGCCCACATGAACAGACATCAGAAATGTATCAGTCTTTGTGTTTAACTAAAAACTTTATCAATAGAGTGACATTGAGTTCATTTTTGCATTTTTAGTGAAATAAATGAATGCAGGTTTTAAATTTGGATAAAGTGTTGCATTAAATTCTTTAAAAGCGTGTGTTTTATAACCTGGTTGACATATCCAGCCAGTCTAAACAGCTTGATGAGTGTTTTGTTGTATTTATTGGATTTGCACATCCACAGCAATGACCTTGAGTGTCATGTGAGACTTCTTTGAAGACATGACATTATATTTCACATTTCTTTAGTAAGATTCTAGTCAGGCTTTTGTTGTCTTTTATCATAAACTACACTTTTTCAATATATTTAAGAAAATTAGGAACGTCGGGGATCAAGCGTAGACTAACCTACGCCCCCTCAGTTCAGTCATTCTCTCTGCTAAAATACTGAAAACCTGCACTTTTGTTTGTAACTAAAGGAACATCTAGAGTCACTGTGTGGATCCCTGCATTGTAGCTGAGCAGCAGCTGTGCTACAAAAGGCTGTAGTGGGTTGCCAGTACTCAACCGCATCCCTACTACCTATGTTAATGTTAATGTTTTTCAGAACTATGTATCTGAACTCAGTTATCTCCTCAGTTATCATGTACTGTGTTCACTCTGTGGAGGAAGATTCTCCTTCATGTTCAGTGTTGTTTTTCAGCTTCCTCTGCTAGTGCTAAAATGTTTTATTGGTTAATAAGCACAACCCTGAGCTGAAAGTCATAGTCAGAGAAGTCATCTGAATCAAACCTTTCAAATCTAGAAACCTTAAGTAAAAGTTTTTGGTCCCTTTGTCAGTTTTCACCTGTTAATATTGTTAATAAAACATTTTATAAATCAGACTTATTATAAGTCTGACAGACTCAGCTCACTTGATGTAACTGTGATTTCTGTATTGCAGGCGAGAATGGTGGAGGTCAGCGCCTCCCCGCAGAACAGAGCTACATCCTGGTTTATGGGGTCAGTGAGTGAATCAACAGTAAGCCAGAGAAAGAGAGCAGATACCGAAGCAACTGATAACAGTTTTCTGTCTTACAGAGCTCTGCTGCTGACTCAGACTGTCTGCTGGTATCACTTCAGAACACTGCTAATGCTAGTGGTGAGATTTAAACGTGTGAACTGCACTTAATCATGATGAACAAAAGTCACTCATCAGTTTGTGTCCTCAGTGTTGCTGTCCTTTCACCATTAAATCAACTTTGACTCAAGTCTGTTTTTTGTTTTAGGTCAAAATAATAGTGCCTACTCAGATGCAGAGGGAGAACCCTCCCTCTCTTCCCCTCCCCTTCAGACAGACTTCCCTGACCACGAATATGCTCGGCTGTCACTGCCACTGGCTGGCACTACCTCTGACAGAAAGGGTGAAGTCTGTGCAGCTGTTGGCAGGAAATGGCGTAGCAGCAGCAGGAAGGTGAGGAGGAGGAAGAAGAAGGCAGTGACTACAGAGACAGAAACACACCATGAGTGCACACAGTGCAGGATGCTGTTTCCAACCCCTGAGCGTCTCTGTGACCACCAGAAGAAGTCCCACCCTGTGTGCTCAGTGTGTGGGAAGCTGTTTACAGGCATCCTGAAGCTCCGAGAACATGAGAGCAAAGAGCACGGGCTGCTGCCATACACCTGTGACTACTGCCCCAAAAGGTTCAACCACAAAGCTCATCGTGATCTTCACATCAAAGCCCGGCACACAGGAGAAAAGACCTGCCACTGTGACATCTGTGGGAAGGGCTACTCCTGCATCAGTGTGCTTAAAACTCACAGGATGACACACTTTGAGAAGACCTTTATCTGTGACGTCTGTGGGAAGAGCTTCTACCATGCTTGCCACTTGACGCGCCACAAGCTGGTACACCAAGAAGTTCGACCGTATCAGTGCTCCACCTGCGGGAAGGGCTTCACCCAGGCCGCCAACCTGCGCAGTCACCAGGTTATCCACACTGGAGACCGGCAGCTGTGCTCCATCTGTGGCAAGAGCTACCGCTGCCTGAAGAACCATGTCATCAGCAAACACTCACACGAGGTCCCTGTCAATGAGCTGCCGGCCAGAGACTCCATTGTCACCTGCGAGGTGTGTGGTAAGAAGTTCCCCAACCTCTCACAGTTCAGAGTCCACCAGAGGAGCCACACTGGGGAGAAACCATTCCACTGCGACATATGCGGCAAAAGTTATCGTCTGAAGGAACTGCTCAGGGACCACAGGTATACCCACACTGGAGAGAAGCCGTACAAGTGTTCCCTCTGCTCCAAGACATTTAACCTGGCCACCAGTTTCATGAGGCACCGCAGCATCCACAGCGGAGCCACACCATACAGCTGCCATGACTGCGGGAAACACTTTCGTCTCCTCACCTTCCTCAAGGCTCACCTGCAGACCAAAGCTCACCTAAAGCAGACTCAGCACTAAGTCTCCTCTGATCTCTGATATAGACCTGACTTCATTCTGAGGTCAAGCGTTTGTAGACAGCCAATAATGTGGTGCTCTGACAGCCTTGACTCTTTGGTCCGTCACATGTTGAACACACTTTCGTGTTTCCTCCTTTCACACAGCAAAGCATGAGGGAAGTCATAAACAGATGCCAGGTCAGGAGGCCTGGCCACAATGGGGCTGGGCTTGATCATGTCATTTTGAAGCAGGAGAGAGACACAAACAGCTGAGACAGAGCTGGAATATAAGATCTAAAGTAAAATCAAATGAAGGATAAACTGAAAGATGTGTGTGAAGACATGAATTATTAAAAGATGAAATTCAAATGTTTATCCACTGAATAAACAGTTTTAATTTAATTTAAATACCAAACTTGAAATGCTTTACTCGTGTTTTCTATAAAAGATGCAAAATGACTAAAAGCAGAACTAACAGCAACCAATAAATTAAGTAGATTTACCCCCCACCCCTAAACAAACCAAAAGATTATAAAAAATAGGCAGAATGACCAGTCAGTGGACTGCTCTTTTAGCAGATAACTAAATATTATTTGTGGGATAAACTGGTGTTTGTGTGTTTGGATCAGATGCTTTTGTTATTTGATGTTTTCTTCTCAGATTAACAGTTACAAAGTGATTAATTCTATTGTATAGACACAGGTGGCATTAACGGTCCTATACGTCCTTTAATCTGACCTGCGCCCTGCTTAATGTTATTATTTGCAGATTACAGTCTGACGAAACCACAGCTGCACTGGTTAGACTGGAAACCACCAACAACAACCCGAAGACAAAACAACTCTATTCAAAGCCTCAGGATCAGACTTTGTTTAAAGGAATGACAGACATGTTTAGTCTATTGTAGCATAAATTCTGGCTCTGTCCAAAACTCCAATTATTTGGATTTAAATTGTACCAAGTTGTTTATTTAATTGTAATTTATTGTTGTTGTTTATTTAATTTAATTTATTTAATTGTATAAGATTAACAGTAACTGTGGCTATCAGAAAAATGGAGTGCAGGAAAAAGGTACAGTATTCCTTCTAGACTGTTGAGTATATATTACGTAAATACTGCGTCAAAGAAACTCAAGTTCACTGATGATTGGATGTTAAGTTTCTTTATTGACTCTGCTGTTTATGTGGATATACAACATGATTAAAGTATTAAAAACAGATTAATGATAATATGATGATATAATATTAGTACTTAAGATATATAGAAAAAATATGACTATAATGAAAATAACATTTTTTATTCCAGCTGCAGGATCAAACGTCATTTGCACACACACTCAGGAAAAGATCCAAATTAATCTGATACAGCAGTAAATTAATCTACTTAGTGTTAAAACCTGAAAACAAACACGCTCATGGAGTGAAAACATAAAAATGAGAACATAAGGCAGCAGCTCCAATGTTTCAGTCCCTACTGGTCTATTGGATTAGCCTCCCCCACCCCCCTTACATTCACTGTGGACAGAGGCCCGTGACCTCGTGGGCCTTTTCATTGATCCATCAATGACTTGAAGATTATTGATGGTTTAGCTACTGCTCAGTTTAATCACGAAACACATTGTGAATTTTAAAGTGGTACAGATTCAGCTCTCAGTCTGTAGTTTCTGTGTTGTCCCAAAGGTGGCAACAGTTCACACCAGGTAGTTGCTACATTTATTCATGTATTGTACTTTAGTACAGTTACTCAATCTACTACATGTATCTGAGCGCTTTAGTTACTATGCAGATGAATAATGAAATATAATAAATTATGACTGAGCTTTTTTTCCCTGTGAATATGTTCACAAATGCCTTACAAATCCCCCAAAGTTTAAGTTTTCTCTGCTGGTTTTCAGTGGGAGTGTAGAGTAGGACAGTTTCTACAAGTGTTATCACAGCTTTTCTCCCTAAAATAACTAATGTACAGATACAGTTTCAAAGTTAAATAAACATAAACTGGATGTTAAAAGTGAGCAGCAAGAGGGAGGATGGAAAAGTTAAAAAAGGTCTCAGTAATCTTCTCAGACTAATTAAACATGACAACGACATGAAGCTGCTGTAAAACCTAAACGGATTCTTTGCTCCGTTATAAGACAGTAAATAAAAACACTGGGTGACATGAGGAAACTGCTGGAGTCATGTGACTGGTTGTTTTCACCTGAAGGATTTCGGGAATAAAGCAACACCTAAGCGAGAGGGATGGGTCAGGGTGAGGGAGGGTACGGAGTGAGTGCGTGTGAGCGCGCTCGTGAGAGATATGAGGTGTGTCAGTTCTAGTTGTGGATGCAGAGGACCAACATGGCTGCTCACTGCCGCAACACGACCTTCAGCTGGGGGACCGGACTCTTCAGGAGCCTTCTGATTCGCTGCAAGTCCCGAAGGCCCACTCAAGCCAGAACCGGACCGGGACAACACAGGTGGCTGTCCTCCGGGTCTCCGCCACAGCCAGGCACATGGAGCTCGGAGCTGGCCCGCCTGGCACCGCGGGATCTCTACCGGCTCTCGGTGACAGATCCGGACCAGTTCTGGGGATCCGCCGCCGTGGACAGACTCCACTGGGTGAAACCCTTCCACCGGGTCCGGGACTGCGAGCTCGGCAGCGGGAGGATCAGCTGGTTCCCGGGAGGGAAGCTTAATGTGTCGGGTGAGTTTTATCCGATAAACTCAGTTCTGGAGGCCTCAGCTGGATCCGCGTTTGGATCCAGGTCCTCCGTTTCTAAGTTTGTCTGAACTTTTCCTGCTTGGTTTTGTCTTTTTAACGGTGACATGTTTCCTGTCAACTTCCTGTTCTAATGCTGGTAAACGAAGACGCGAACAAAGTAAAGAAAAGTGGAAACGGCAGATAAGCTGCAAGAGCGAAGAAGCTTGTGAAACAGTTTGTGTTTTACTTTAAAGTGAGTTCACCAATGTCGTTTGAGCAGAGACATGTGATAAAGAAATAGAGGAGCTGTGGCTCAGAGCAGCACCAAACATCTAACAGTGGTCATTTAGGAAAATGTCACTAGGAAAGCAAACAGATGTGACGTGTCCAAAAGTTCGGACACGGTTCTTAGTGACGCCCCCACTTTGCCAGTTGTACAGTCTGTCACGGGAAACGCTGCACATATCAGCAAATATTATGGGTCAGGAAGGAAAGTGAAAGTGGAGGGTCAGGTTTCTGCAGAAGAACCGTGATCCAAAGCAGATGGTAAAACTTTCCATGAAATAGTCAATGAAATACAAGCTAGAGGCTGTGGAAGGGCCCCCAGATTCCTCCAAGGGTTAGTTGTGAGTTCATATCAGTGTTATTGAGCCAAGTGTGGAAGAGCTGGCATTTGCTGCTTTGATACAACACACAAGAAGGAAACCAGAGCAGTTTAACAAAGTACAGACTCCTGTAGTTTTTCTGATTTCATGGTGGATAATCACAAGGACAATGGAGACAAATATGGAAGAGCTGAAGTGACGTGTGCAGCCAATAAATAAGGGACAGTGAGGGGTCAAAGTGCTGCACAACGTAAAGATGAGGAAATGTATGAAGGTAATAACTGAATGAGGGATGTGCAGCAGATAAGGAGGTGAGGGTGGAGATGAGCTTGGCTGCAGGCTGCTTGTCCTGGGGGCAGTGCAGCTGATCACTGAGTGGGGAGTTCACAGCTCAGGATCTTATCAGCTGAGCAGATACAGAAAGCTGCTGTTGTCACTCTGAGTTTACGCTTCCTCACGTCAGCTCCCCCTCTCACCACGTTTGTCAGTTCACACTGAAACATTCAACATTTAGTTTATTGTCCCCAAAGGGCAGTTATGTGTTAAGCAGTAGAGTAACAATTCAATTCAATCAAATCTATTTAGACAGTGCTAATTCACAGCATTGTCGTCTCAAGGCACTTGACATAATAAAGTCAAGACTATAAAGATATGTAGAGGAAGAAAAGAAAACACAACCTCTTACATAGTGAAAAATAAACTGTTACAGCTTCTCAAAAGGGGCACAAAGTGACTACAAATGAGGCTGTTGCACTGTTTTTGCTTATTCTGTGGACATTTTATCTCTTTAGAATTTTTTTGGATCTCTTTAAGTTGGCAACAGCTGTGGTCAGAGACATTATGTTTTCAGGTTGTTCTGCCCGTCCATTCTATCCTCATATCATACTACAGTAGCACCATGAGGGAATTCTCCAACTTGTCCTACAGGACCTGAGAATGAACTGATTAGACTTTGGCAGTTCAAGATGACCTCACATCCACCCCATTCTTGTCAACACTACGTCTCAGGAGCATCTGGAGTGAATTTCATTAAATCTGGCATAAACATCCACTTAGACTCACGGATGAACTGATTAGAATATGAGTTTGGACAGACGTGGAATCTGCAGCTTGAACGGTTGGTTCAGACATAACTCTAGTTAGTCTCTCGGTGCTTATTTTGTGACTCTTTGCCCGTTCAGCAGTTTGTCCATGCTGATCATGTGTACAGTACGATATGACACAGCATTAGTCCAGACTCTGAGGGCTGTATTTGGTTTCTGCTCTGACAGACTCAGCTGACACTGATGGACGAATGAACACATAAGCGTCTTATGGACCCTAAGTGTCCATAAGCTGTGAAAAAACATTTTAAATCTTTATTTTAAATGCTGTTTGTTATCTTATCTTTTGCCCCCTAAACCATACGATTTACAATCTTATCACATCACCTTCAGTGATTCCAGTCAGTAACCCAAATCTCCTTCAGCCCAGAGAGAAGCAAACATTGTATATAAGTCTGACTTGACTCTGTTCTGAACAGAACCTAACCAGCCCTGACCCCTTGATCCCCTTCACCTACCCCTGAGGGAGAATTACAGAGTCTAGTTTTCTAGCAAATGTCCTACAATGTCACAATTTTGCTCCAGTTTGATGCAATTTTACATGGGTAGGAGATCTCCTCAGCTCTCAGATGGTTGGACCCTGCTGTTTGAAGCACAAATTTGATTGTAAATTTCCCTTAATATCCTAAGCTTATCTGCATCTTACTTTATGCAAATTGACCTCCTTTAACATCCCGTAAATAAAGGAATAGGTTTTACAGAAACAAGTTAAAATTATCACTTTCTCTGCAGTGACTTGATCGTGTCTTTATCCTCTGTTGTTTTTCTGTCTTTGATATAATCCAATAATATTTCAATAATCACAGATGGATGATTTGTATCAGTGCTGATTCTTTTCCTCTTTGTTACATAAATTATTCTGTAAGCCTACTGTGTGGCACACAAACAGGATCTTCAGTCTTAAACCCATTTCAGAATTAATCTTCAATCACAGAATGAATGATGAAGACAGCACCGCAGAGACAGTGATGTGTGTCCCACAGAAGGCTCACAAAATAATTTATAGGATCTATAGGATTATTAAGGCTCAGTAACATTTTATTCTTATGTGCTTCACAGACCACATAATTTTCTAATGTTGTTGTTATCAGAGGGACATTTCACACCTGGTCATTTCATTTTCACCTCATAAATGTCAGTTTGGGAGAATTTTAGCATCTCTACTATTGATGCACTAACAAGTACTTCCTAGACTGCACAAACAGAAATTACAGTTTTACCTTGTAACTAAACCAAAGAAAATGCCTGACCAGTCTGTCAGAGAAGATGAGTAGGTCTGAAATGTGTTAATAGGTTGAAACTGTTGAAACCTGAAATCTATGCAGTGAAACTGGTTTATCTCTCACATCTAAGAAGTACCCATACTACTAAGACTACAACATAATTGTTGTTGGAAATACGAACAGATGCAAAACGATCAAAACTGAGACACAAAATAAAGTAAAACGTCTGTAAATGCACCACTCCATGTCTCGCTCACCTCCTGCTCTGTTTTCTGTCCTTAAGTAAACTGTCTGGATGTCCATGTGGAAAAATATCCTGACCGAGTGGCTCTGATCTGGGAACGAGATGAACCTGGAACAGAGTTGAAGGTCACCTATAGGTACGAACACCTGCATACATCTCATCTGGCCCAGAGACACAAACCTGCTCACTGATAATTTGAGGGTGTTCTCCCTCTATGCAGATGATACAGAGTTTTATCTTATCATCTTGGTGCTCTTCTAAAGTTATCTCTGTCATTGTCTTTATAGCACTATAAATGTACAGAAAATACTATGGTTTAGAAATATATATGAGACACATTCAGTTGATTAATGTCCTAATCAGGTCCAAGTCTTTTTATTCAGGAGAAATCTACTTGGGGGAAATTAATATTTCCTAATCCTGAATACAGAATCCTGGTTTCTTGTTTACATTACTGTTAAGAAATCAGCTTTTCCCATGGTGATAGATGTGTGACCATGGGCAGAACTGATATTACTGGTATTCTGAGATTTTTACTTTTTGAACATGTGCACATAAAGTAACAATTCAAGTTTGGTGACATACAGTCATAAACTAGTGGTCTCCTTCCTCTCATCTCCTCTGTGCATTTGGAGCAACTGAGCTCCTACATAGCTCACAGAGAGCAGGCAGAGAGAAGAGACTGCAGCATGAAGACCACCGCTACATTTCAGCTCTAATATCACTCACTACTCAATTCAAGTGCCAATAAAATGTATCTGAGTCATTGACACTGATCCGCTTTTTTTTTTTTTTTTTTTTTTTCACATTTGTGCAAAAGTATTCAGTCTAATTTTCTGAGGCATATGGAGTAGAGAAAAAAGTGTAGAATGCATATGTGTCATACTTTTGTTAATCAGCCAGTGTGAGTGCACTTATCAGCCGATGATGATTAATTATAATCTCCAAAATAATTGACAGACCACTAATCTAAAGTCTTTTACTTCATTCCAATAAAAGCATATTAACTTACAGCTCCAAAAGAAAGTGTATCTCGGCTGCTTATGAAGAATGACTAATGCTTAAGAAATTAAAGCTGAATTTGTGGTTAGTGTTAATGTGAATTTTTCTTTCAAGGACAATAAAAACATAATCCTTGTGCTGTTTTTCCCACAGGGAGCTGCTGGAGATGACCTGCCGCCTTGCCAACACTCTGAAGAGCCATGGGATACAGAAGGGGGACAGGGTGGCCATATACATGCCAGTGTCACCGCTGGCGGTAGCGGCCATGTTGGCATGCGCTCGTATCGGTGCAGTGCACACTGTGGTGTTTGCTGGCTTCAGCTCAGAGGCTCTGGCAGGAAGGATCCAGGATGGTGAGACAAGCTGAGCTCAGTCGTAACTTTTTTTATCTTCAGTTTGTCCGTTTAAATTTCCTCCATTACTACTACTTCTTCTTCTTCTTCTACTTCTCCTAGTATGTAAAAGGGGGGGCAGTGGCTTAGTTGGTAGCATGGCCGCCTACTGACCATAGGATCAGAGGTTTGTGTCCCACTCTTCCTGACCACATGTGGAGGTGTCTCTGGGCAACACACTGAAACCCCAACAGCCTATCCTAATCCCCAGCTGTGCAGTGCTGGTCCCAAGCTCGGTAGAAATTGGGGAGGTTTGGAAAATAGTGCAGAGAAATGATCCGCTGTGGCAACCCTGAAGTTGCAGGATAACCCAAAAGGACAAAAAATTTAAATAAATTCATAAATAAATGAATTCTTAAACCAGGACAATGAGGATAATTTATTAGCAGTTGGACTGTCAGCACACGTGTTTTTTTTCTGTGATGTATGAAAGTGACTTGTTTAGAGACTTGACACTCAGACGAAGTTCACATGAAACTAGCTTGAGTCAGACTGCTGAAGGCTGCAGCAGAAATCTGCTGTTTCCCTTCACCTGTGCAGTGAGGAGCTGTTTGCTTCATTCAGAGATACTGATGCTTGAAAATCTTGAACCACTAAACTCGTGAGGGAACAGGGTTCTAACATGTGTCAACAGTAGACAGACAAACGGTCTATATAGGACTTTCACACCAACAGTGTCCTTTCTGGAATATTCAGTATTTATTTATTTTTTTGTTTCTTGTCAGGTTTGTTTGGAATTATTCCTTTTTTTCAGAGGTTTGTGTCTTATTGGCTTCTTTTGTGTTTCTCATTTGTGTCTGTGGGATTTTGTTGCTTTCTGTGTTTTGTTTTTTTTTTTAATTCTTTGTCTCTCTTTATTTTCTGTCTCATTTAGGCCAATTTGTGTCTTTTTGGGTTATTTGCATCTTCATTTGTTGGTCATTTTTTTGTCTTGTAACTTTAAGGCAAGTAATAATAGTCACCCATTTGGTCTGTTTAGTAACACAAACCGTGCACTGTTGGGATTTGGACATTTACTGCAGAGTTACAGAGTTCCTTAAGACGACCACAAACAGTTAACATGAGAAGGCAGAGATACGTCTTTGTTAAAGTCAGTTTGATTATCTGACAGAGCAGCTGTCTGGTTTCATGTCAGCTGGTAGACAAACAGTCACCTCTTAACAAAGAGTCTGAACTTAGAGCAAACTGCAGAGAAGCAGCAGAAACATTAGTACTCAGTATGTTTAACTTCAGTGACCAGTAGAGCTCATTTTATCTGTTTCTTAGTCAACAGACGTTCTGATAATATGTTGGGTCAAAGTGCCTGTGAAGGACAAACTTAGACTGTGATGGTAATGAATCAGTTGTGTGCTGTGTTGCAGCTCAATGTAAAGCCGTGCTCACCTGTAATCAAGGTGTGAGAGGAGGACGACTCATTGACCTCAAATCCACAGTGGATGATGCTGTGAAGAGCTGTCCAACTGTCCAACATGTCTTTGTCTCTCAGAGGACAGAGAAACCTGCAGTAATGGGACAGCTGGATGTCCCCCTGGAGGAGGTGAGGGACGCACTGATCAATATGAGAGGACATGATAAGTTATTGGGATTATTGATTAAATTCTGGATGAGCTGAGACATGTCTCACTCCACTGTTAAAACAAAATATGCACATGACTGTCACAGTGGTGGTACTATTAGTACAGTAACATGTAGTATTTTGCAGGTGATGTCCTCTCAGTCTTCAGTTTGTCCTCCGGAGCCTCTGGACAGTGAGGACCTCCTGTTTCTTCTCTACACATCAGGGAGTACAGGGAAACCCAAAGGCATCGTCCACACACAGGCTGGATACCTGCTGTACACATCTCTCACACACCAGGTAATGTCCTCACAGAAATGTCACATGTACTGTCAATAGTAGCAGTAATATCAGTAATAGAAAAGCAGCAGTAGTACAAATTGTACAGTAACATCTATTTTGCATTTGATGTTAGTTGGACCATCTGCAGTGTTCTGCAAGAGGAGTAGAATCAATAGTATCAGCCTCAGTAGTACAGAGGTTGTGTAGTAATAGCAATTTCAGATTTTGAGCAGTTTTTACATAATGAAGAATTCAGAGACACAAAAAAACCTGCATATGAAACCTCGGGTTTTCTCCTGTTACTCAATAAAATGACTCAGTGTCTTTCACAGACTCATTGACCAACTGGGAAATTCCACTCTATCAGACACGTGTCCTGACAGGGAACATGACGCAGAACTCACCCTCCTCTTCCTGTGTCCTTTCTCTCTCTCCCTACTACAGACATGTAATTCTGCTACTTTCCTACATGTTCCAGCTCTATGTGCAAACCTTTGAGGGTGAGACACAGGCTGAGAGGACAGAGCTGTTTGTCCTGTAAAGCTGTAAATTAGCAGTTTTTCTGATTAACACCACAAACATCTGTTTGGATCTATGTCGGATCGACAGAAGCCACATGACGACGATGATGATAATGATGATAATTGAATAAAAACATGAACCAGAATAACTCTGTCTCTGCCAGATATTCATCAGTGTTAATTTGTAAAGCAGCTTAGTGGCTTTGGCTCGATGCTTGTTTGGATAAAACAAATGAACAAAAGCTGCTTTATCTGAAAACAACAAGGACAGCTGGGTCCATGCCGACGTGAGACAGAGAGAGCCTGTGTTGTTAGGAGCCTCACATCGGCTCTGTTTCTGATGAAAATGTTTCCCTGCAGATGCCTCACGCTCAGGCGATGACTTCATTTATTCAGGTGGTCTGTTTTAGTGACAAACACTGATCATCACTCAGAGCATTTGGCCATAGTGTGATGGACTTTGGACTGTGGAAATGTGAGTGTTTGGCTGCTTGGAGCTTATAAATTCATCTGCAGAAGTTTTTTAAAGTTGAGAGACACTTACAGAGATTTGTCACACCCCCCTCCTCTGGTCTCAAAAAATTTCAGCGTCTCCTCCTCAAAACTTGGGTTGGAAGGACTAAAACACAGGAATGATTTAGGGAGACAGGGCCCCTCAGGGATCTGCACTAGACTTCCCCTAATGTCTGTGAGTGTATGCAGCCCAGTGGAGCTGTGACCACAACAATGAGGGATCAGAAAGACCTGGTTTCCCCAGGCAGATTTCAGTGTACTTGGGATGGAGTATTTCACACTGTTGTACTGCGTTCACATGTAAAAATTCTTCACCAGAGCTGCTCTGATCTTTGTCTGATGTTGTGTTTTAGTACGTGTTTGATCACCGGGATGGGGATGTGTTCGGCTGCGTGGCAGATGTTGGCTGGATAACCGGACATAGTTATGTGGTGTACGGCCCTCTGTGTAACGGAGCCACCACCGTCCTGTTTGAGAGCACACCGGTCTACCCAAACCCAGGTAAACCCACAACTGGACACCTGAGCTCTCATTTCACACACGCTGAGAACTGGTCCATTTAACTTTTTAATAAAAATGTGTTGGTGGTGGTGCAGCTGATCCAGTGTCCCATTTTCCAATTCCAGTCAGGAGAGTCTGCTGTAGTAAATAAGTCTTGCTTTTTTGAATGATAACCAACATTCCTGAGCTGACAGAACAGATCTTCCAGGAGCAGGATCATTGTTCCATCAGCTGGTTAATCTGGACAAAATAACTTCATAATAATGTAGAGCTGCTGTCCTTAGGGTGGGACTTAAAAACAGAGTTTTAAAAACACTTACTCAAAGCTCTTTAAGTTCTCCTCTACCGCACTAATGTCTAACCCTGTCTGACCTTTGTCCTCTGACAAAGAGACATCACTAAACTGGGTGACTGTGGCACATGTAAAGCAGTTGTCTACCATTCTCCAGTTGTTGACATGACTCCGATTAGTGCCGCCTAACGTGGTCACATTTTCTGGATTTAGTTCCAGTGCACTAGCTGCAGCATACGGAATCATTTGAAGACTTCTGATTCCAGCTCATGGCTCAACATTACACTGATCCAGTCTGGTCTATTCTGCTCTTGAAGGTGACCAGTGAATAGTTGCTTTATTACCTGTGCAGGAGTCACATCTGCACTGTTTCATCGACACAGTTCCTCTGAGGTCTGATTGGCTGTCGGGTGTTGACTCAGCCAGATTTTCTTATTATGACCTTTGACCTGATTGTAGATCTCTGTGGCCAAAATAAACACAGGAAGTGTGTCTGTTTATGTTGTGTGTGTGTGTGTGTGTCAGAGGAAGAAGCAGTGAAAGTCATTCACAGGAGTCTGTAAGCAAAGAGTGAACACTGGTGCACAGTTTACCTACTTGATGGCATGAACCCAGTACACGTGCAAACATATCATGCTGTAAATGTGTGTGTATGTTGTTCAGGCAGGTACTGGGAGATGGTCCAGCGCCTGGGGATCACTCAGTTTTACGGAGCTCCGACAGCTCTGCGCCTGCTGTTGAAGTATGAGGAGAGCTGGGTGAAGAAGTACGACCGCTCATCTCTACGAACACTGGGATCAGGTCAGACACACACACAGATTATATAAAGGTGATGATATTAAAACGGAGAAAAAGTGCTTGTTTCTACATAAAACTGGTCATTAGACCTGTCTCAGTCATAAATTTGTAAATGTCCAGATTTATAAAATTTTGTGGATTTCACTACAAACAACCACAGACAAAATACGACCAGAGATGTAAAAGTTTCACTAACTATAATTTCCAGGCCAAACTTTTGATTCATTGTCTTTTAAACATCATGTTCTTACCTCTTCTGAAATCTTTATATTTTAATGATGGCCAACACAGTCAGTAAAGGAGAAGTTCTGGATCACAGCCACAGACACACAAGCTTTTATCAATCACAGAAACAATCATCTGGGCTTCATTAAAACCTGATATCGATAATTGATTATTAGTGAGTTTAACGTTCAATGTGTTTCTTTAGGAGTCTGAGTGTTAATGACTTGATTCTTCTGTCAGTCATCATGATACTGAGTCAAACTGACTGTTTGTGCGCATGTACAGTGGGAGAGCCCATTAACCACGAGGCCTGGCAGTGGTTCCACTCCGTTGTCGGAGATGGACAGTGTCCTGTGGTGGACACCTGGTGGCAGACAGGTGAGACACCGACACGATGGACAGAAGCTTTCTGTTCAGGCATCATTTACACACACACTTCATCAGCTTCTCAAACACAAACCTGTCACTCAGGAAATAAGTCATTTTAAAAAAAATATATCGTTTTTCTTTTTGTGAAACAAAGCTTTAATGTGTACCTCATCACATGTAAACACTGTTTTAGTAATGTGAAAAATAGTTTGTGATTATGTGAAAGGATCTTACAGAAAGGTGAAAAGCTTCTTGTTGTAATGAGAGAAACAACATGTTGCTGTAACTACACCATACGTATATACTTTGCAGTGCAGTACTGGAGTAAATGTACTTAGTTTCAGATGTGGTTTTCTGCTCTCTCTGGTCTCTTGGTCCATCTGAGTCTCTGAAACATTAGGACTAATTTGAACGATTAGCAGCAGAACATCTGCAGCTCTGCAGAAAATGAGTCAAGATGAAATCCCCCCCCCAGATAAGACAGCATGGGATGGTGAGGTGTGTGTGTGACCTAATTCCTCAACAGTGTGTGTGTGTGTGGCTTTTAAATCAGAGTTAAACTCTCTGCCAGCTGCTTCTTTCTCCTAAAAGGAGAAAAATCCCCAATAAATTAAGAAATTACAGAACAATAAAGCTGCACTTAAAGGCAACACGAGGCCCTCAGCTGGCAGAGAGAGGGAACAACAACATCTGTACATAAATCTGTACAACACAGAGACTCACAGTTTCTGATTAAATCTACAGTCTATTGAGACTTTATACTCTGTAGCTTCTTTGTTGTGTACTTTGTATCTGCTCTGTTTCATTTGGGTGATTAGTTAATTGTTTTACTTGTCTTTTGGATTTGTTTGTGTCTGCTCCAAGTAATTTTTGGTCTTTAACTCACTTTGTGACCTCATACAGAGGCTCTGAGGCAGAGGATGTCTTGACCTAAAACGGGGCCAACTGTGGTTATGCATGCATGTGCACAGTTCATCCCTAATAATCACCCAGTTCACTTTCTGACAGTTTAGGGACTTTCTGTTGATTTCCTTTCCCCTGCTTTGTAGTGAATATATCTGGAGAAGATGGTGCTGGTTTTTTGATAATTATCTGCAGAATGAAAAAGAGCTGACTGAGCTCAGGTGAAGCTGTAAATGTTGAGAGCAGCTGTTATTTATTAACCCTGTACTGCTGCTGTTTGCATTACTCAGGTCTGTTTCTCCTTTAGTCATGACATACACATCACATTCAGACGTGGGACATCACACAAAAACGGTTTCCCACTTTATTCTGAGAATAACCTCGTTTGATTCTGAACAAATTACAAATGATCATGAACCTTGATTTGTCAGATGATGTCACCATCAGGACAAACTTTACCTGTTTAAGATGAATGCTGACATTTTAGTTTCCACAAGGTCAGTAAACACATCCCTGCATGTGTGTTAATGCCTAAGTAAATATTAATCATATTTAACAAATGTGTCTAAAGCAGGGACAAATACCGGGCACTTTTCTTTTCCTGTCCTCATCTAAGCTCATTCTTCTATGGCTCCTCTCTCTGCAGAGACCGGTGGAATCTGTATTGCCCCCCATCCTGCAGAAAAAGGAGACCAGATCCTTCCGGCAATGGCCATGAGACCATTCTTTGGCATCCAGCCTGTTCTCGTGGGGGAAAAGGTGAGCTGACAAACACTGAATAAGACAGGTAGTTCAATCTGTGACCCAAAGCTTCCTGAAAACCACCTCTGAGGTTTTTTTTTTATTATTTAAAATGGAAAATTTCAAAGAACCTAGACATGTTGGAAGCAAAGTTATTTTCTCATTCTTAGTTGGAAATGGTCCAACAAAAAACTGGTCCAACACTTCTGTTTTTGTACAGATAAAACAAATGATGCTAATGTGAATCAGCCTTAGATGTTCTGGTGGATGTGACATAAGTGGACGGCGCCACACTAAATTGTTTCTGAGCTGTATTTTGTCTTATTCTAGTGGTTCTGTGTCTTTGTGTATAATCTTGGTGTCTCTGCCTAGATCTCTCTCGAGTTCCTTGGATAAAAAATGTGTTTCCAAGCTGAAATCCTTCGGATCTTTTGAGGATCTGTCTCCTCCAATCAGCATCATTCTCTGGGTCTCGTTTAGAGGTTAAACAAGCCTTCGAAGGACACCCCTGTTTCTCTGTCTCACTTTAATCTTTCCATTAAAACGGGACCAGCAGCAGATGTTTGCTTTGATTAACAGACTTTCAAACCCTGTTGGGATGATCATCATTCCTCCAAATTAATTATCCACTAGTTTCCCAATTTCCCTGCTTCATCTACAGAGCTGTAATCTGCAGCCGTTCGAGGGTTTCTCATCATCACTGGTTACAGTCCAGATTAAATTAGATTAGGCCTCCTCCAGTTTCACATGCCATCCTCAGAGGATGCTGAAATCCTCTGAGTCAACAAGTGCACGCCTGTCTATACACTAACACTGAGTTAGTTTTTGAGGAGACTTGATACGGTCCATTAGAGGCACGATGTGTCCTGTTCTGATCTCACCCGCAGTCTGAAAGAAGACATAAGTGAAGCTGAATCAGACTCTGTTTACATTGCATATCAATGTATTGTGTATAAATGATTCAGTTATGTTTCTTCTTCTTCTTTTCCTTTCGGCTGTTCCCTTTCAGGAGTCGCCACAGCAAATCATGTACCTCCATATAACCCTGTCCTCTGCATCCTCTTCTCTCACACCAACTAACTTCATGTCCTCTCTCACTACATCCAGAAATCTCCGCTTTGGTCTTCCTCTAGACCTCCTGCCTGGCAGCTCCAACCTCAGAGTCTTTCTACCAATATATTCACAGTCTCTCCTCTGAACATGTCCAAACCACCTCAATCGGGCCTCTCTGACTTTATCTCCAACACATCTAACATGAGCTGTCCCTCTGATGTACTTGTTCCTGATCCTATCTGTCCTCATTACTCCCAAAGTGAACCTCAACATCTTAACTTCTGCTACCTCCAGATCTGCCTCCTGTCTTTTCTTCAATGCCACTGTCTCTAAGTCATACGATTCCGTTATCTGTGTACAGTTCTGTAAATGTTTGCATCGTCTGTAAAACATAGTATCAGCTGCCTGTAAGGTTTTTTAATCTTCTTCTGTGACTTTGTGTGATAATCAGGGTGAAGTTCTGTGTGGTAACTCAGTGAGTGGAGCTCTGTGTATCAGCCAGCCGTGGCCTGGAATGGCTCGGAGTATTTATGGAGACCATCAGAGATTCATTGAAGCGTATTTCAAACCGTATCCTGGTCAGTTAAAATAAACCAAAGTGCACTCACTCACGCTTCCCAGTGTGTGACATTATGTTTTTGTGTCAGGTTATTATTTCACCGGTGATGGAGCATTCCGGTCAGAGGAGGGTTACTACCAGATAACTGGTCGAATGGACGATGTCATCAACGTCAGCGGTCATCGTCTTGGCACAGCTGAGATAGAGGACGCTCTGGTAAGAGACGCTTAGATCATTTCACACTGAACAGGATGTGAACGAAAGGCTTAGAAAGTCAGATTTCATGTAGAGTCGTACGTCTTTTTTTTAAATTTGTAGTCTGTAATGTTTCTGCTGAAAACTGAACTTTTACTGATTTTTTTTTTTTTTTTTTTTTTTTTTTTTTTTTTTTGCAGGATGAACATCCAGCTGTTCCAGAAACGGCTGTTGTTGGAATCCCACATGATATAAAGGGAGAAGGTGAGATTTTAAACACAAGTAACATCACACCACAGTCTCTAAGCCAAATTTTACAAAGATGTAAATGTGGTTTAGATACAAACTCACTTCCCCCATTCACATTTCATGAGACACAGACGCAGGATAAGACAGATACTGTAGGAACCAGAGTTCTGATGAAGAGTTCTGTCTTCATCAGTTTTTGAATATTGGCAGTGAGGCTGCTAAGTATGCAGAGTTTGGTAGCTTGTTCCACCATCTTGGGACTACTTTTGTTTGGGATCTTTAACTGTGTGCTGATGGAACCAGCAGGACCTCAGTGGGAGAGAGAACTGTAGACCTGGATGAGGCACTTCAGGTAGGAAGGAGCTGTTGAGTCGACCACTCTGTAGGTGAGAGTCAGAGATCTGAACATTGGTGGGACATAAGTCCCTTCTTGCTGATCAGAAATCAGATCAGAGATGTGCTTCTGCATTTTGATCATCTGGAAGGTTTGATTGTGCTGCTAGTAGCTGTCAGGAGGAATGAGAAGGGATGTGAAGGGTTAGGTTTCACGTTCAGAAAGGTAGACCCTAATCTTTCTGATGGTGTACAGGACAAAATGTTTGAGAAATGCTTGTCTCAAAAATTCAGTGGAAAGGAGCTTTGTGTATATTAATACAATTATAACTATACATGAGGATGACCGAAGTCATCCATGATGTCTTTAAGGGTTTTATTTTCTTGCAAGAGAGAAGTACATCAACACAGTTTTAACACAGTTTCGTGTCTCCGTCTAGTGTAGTTCTAAACTTGATATGTCAAACATTAGTTTTATCTCTCTCTCATGCTGGACAGAACACTCTCCAAACTCAGGCTGCTGCTTCCAGCACCTTTTCATGGTAACCTTTTCCCTTTTCATCACTTTGATAAGCACGTGTGAGCATGGAGTGACTCTAATAACTGACCTTGGAGCATTTCTGAAAACACCATTACAACTCGACAAAACGCAAACATTAACACTTAATAATACTTGATTTTCCAACACACAGAGAGAACCCCAATCTAGTCATTTCCTTCTGCACCTCCTTCCAGTGTTCACCGATAATGAGAGACAGGTTTTTATAGTGTCAGACAGCAACAGCACAAACAAGCACAATAATGAACACTTTGATTGTTGAGGATTGCGTGAACCCCCGTGGTCGTTCTCTGTGAGAATGTTCAGGCCCTTATTTTCAGTATGACCTAATCTGGGAAAGATTTATTAAAAGAAAGAAATAAGAAACGGTACCTGGCATGAATGACTCATTATTTGATATGTGGTGCAGTATAAGTGTTTACAAATGAAAGAAAAGCTTTAAAATTACTTTTACTTTTATTAGGGATCAGACTTCATTGCTACATAACAAACGTTTTTTTTCTGACACTCTGCTGTCTCCTGGTGGTCTTTCAGTGAACCTGCAGAAAAACGAATACTTTTCTCTATATTCATGTTCAATCAGATGGCATGTTTTCTTTGGAACTGTAGTTCTACTTCTAGTTTACTTTTTTTTTAATTTGCGTGTTTTATTACTTTTTCATGGGTTTAATGTGTGCTTTTATGTTTGTGTTTGCCCTCAGTACCATTTGCCTTCGTGGTTTTGAAATGGGAGCTAGATGATGACTGTCAAGCCATCCTGCAACAGCTCAGAGGTCTCGTAGCCACCAAGATTGCCAAATATGCCGTCCCGGAGCATTTTCTGGTGAGTACCCAGCTGGGGTTGGGCCATGATGGGATTAATTATGGCTTCATGTTAAATATTAAATTCATCCTGTAGTTTTATTGTTACTCTGGTTGAGGTTGTTTGAGATCAGCATCTCCCGTTTGTAACAGTCGTGTTTGTCTCCCAGGTGGTGAAGCGGTTGCCGAAGACTCGCTCTGGAAAGATCATGAGACGGATCCTGAGGAAGATTGCCATGGAAACAACTGCTGACCTCGGAGACGTATCTACTCTGGATGACCCATCTGTTGTCATGGAGATCATAGAGGCCCACAAGCAGTACAGGATGCAGAGGAAACAGGAAGAGAAGAAGAAGAAGTAGGAGGGAGGGGGTGAACTGAAAACACAGGGAGGGAATAAAACTCTGGGCTTTTGACCGGTCCACAAAACTCATTTGAGGACAAACATACAGAGACATGAACCACAAATGGCTGCACATGGATATGACCATCCTGAACGATGGCTGAGGACAGAGGTGGTGTTTGTTGTACAGATTGTTAATCTTTTTGGGACAAATTTTGAAATTGTGGTATTGAGCTTCATGGTTTTAAGTCTCCACAAACTGTGAATTCAGGACCCTTAAAAAAAGGTCATGAAGTCTTAAATGTCAGTTTCTTTTGTAAATAAGATTTTTGACAGCTAATTAGGTCACATTGTACTTTTTAAACTTTAGAAGACATTTTAAAATAACGAATTATCTTCCATTTATTCAGACAGACAGGGGGCTGCTGCTCCCAACAATCCTATACAATCTGTGACTAACTAGGTCTGGACACTGCATGAACTGTGCTCCATAAGTCAAACAGGTTATGACACAATCAACCTCTTAGCACAGACAAAACGTTTGCCCTCCAGCTCTGTGTGACTTATCACTCTCTCCTTTTTTCCAGTTTTTTTTTTTTTTTAGCTGCTAGCCAACCAATTATTTTGAGCTACCAATCCCTCCTTGTTTGCTACTGCCAACCATTAGGAACTAATTTAGCTTTATCATTTTATCCATTTACTTACACGTCACAGAAACCAAGCAGCTTTTGTTTCTGAGCCATATGATTCAGTGTTTTCCTGATTCTCTGCAGGATCAACAAGAGGGAGGAGAGAAACCACCCTTTGTTTTTAGGGCCAATATCTGAAACACAATGCGGCTTCACTTTATTTGTTTGATTCCACGTTGTCATTAATTTGAATGGCTTTATTATGAAATGATTTCTATTAACAAAAATATATTTATAGATTTGTAGGTAAAGACAAAATTCCCATGCCAACAGTATTTTAATGTTTGAATGGTTCATACAGATTTAAATGTACAGAAATAAACATTTACTAATAATCACTGCTGGTTGTCTGTTTTATTGTTCTATAGGAGAGAATGTAAAGCTTATCAAGGGATTTAACAGTTAAAAATTAAGATCTTTTCATTTTAATTTTTAATTTTTTGATAGAAAGTATTGCACAAAACTAAATATTTTTAATTATTTTGAATTTATTTTTATTCCCAATTTACTTGTTTTGTCTCAGCACCAGCCAGCAGGGGGCGACATGCATTCTTCTCTCCGCTTTCCCTGCCGTAAAACGTGTCGCAAATGGGGCCGTAAATGAAGATCTCGGTAACAACAAAAATCAGGCAGCAAAACTCTCTGAACTTTACTTTCTCTAAAGTGGTTTTTAAGTTTCTGTTAAAAGATGAATAAAATGTCCCTGCAGCAGCTGCTGTTTCCTGTCATGGAGGAGTTTGTTTCGACGGCGGTAACAGAACTCGGCCAGAGACTGAAACCTGAATTAAAATCTGAAACCGAGGTTAACTTTATTTCATTCATCGCTTCTTGCATTTTTCAGTGATTGATTTAGGTATTGTTTACTCATGCGTATTCGACAGTTTTCTTTGGAGTTAGTTAGTTTTTCTTTATTTCGCCTTACTTTACTGAGGTTGGGCGTCAATTTAAACAGTGCGACAATAAAACAGAAAAATAAGACTGTTGAAGAGTGCGAACGTGTGTGTTAACAACGTTGTCTTACCTGAACTGATTTTTATGGAAAATAAATATAGACCCGTACGTTTGTATGTATCATCTGAATCTGTTCAAATGGAAAATAAATAACTTGACAATATATTTCCTGACATCTATAGAAGAAACACCATGGTTTGATCAGCTTTCAGAATATGACTAAAACTTTCATTTCACTTTTGCTTAAGAAAAAATATTTATTGAGAAATTATGTACAAAAATAAGTAGAGATGTTATCTCACCATCTGACTGATATTCAATTGCCTAACTTATCACTGGTTATTCATCTGACAGGCAAAAATTAATAAAGCAAAACTATTGTTCAGTCAGGAAGCTGAAATCGTGTGAATGTGTTGCAGGAGGAGCTGCTGGCTGCGGTGAGGAAAATCTGTCAGGCTCTGCTACAGAAGCTGAGGAGGCTGTTGGACAAACACCAGATGCTAAAGATCAGGACGCTCAAGAACTGCCCCTCTGCAGACAGGTCACTGACTAATCAGCTGGACTTAACAAAAGCAGACTCTCAGGTAGACATGTCCAGTCAATCGGATGCTGCTACAGGGGTGTCTAGCCAACCAGACCTGACTCCTGCAGCTGGTGTTGGACAAAACTTTAGCTGCATTATGTGCAGCAGCAGCTTTTCCAAACGTACTAACTTAACAGCTCACCTGAGGGTCCACAGCAGAGCACGGCCCTTTACCTGTCCCATCTGTGGGAAAGGCTTCTCTGCCCGCGGCAGCGTCACCGTCCACCAGCAGACAGTCCACAGCAAGCAGAGACCACACAGATGTTGTCACTGTGAGAAGGTGTTTGGCACACGCAGCCACCTCAGGGCACACCAAGCAACCAGCAATGTCCCACTAACATGTCCATGCTGTGGAGAGACACTGTCAGCGAGATGCGGCCTGAGACAGCACCAACTGACATGTCCGAGGGCAGACAGGAAGTTCAGGTGTGCACAGTGTGGGAAAGAGTTCTCCAAACACAGTTACCTGTCTGCTCACCAGAAAGTCCACCGGAAGGACAAACCCTTTAATTGTCCAACTTGTGGGAAAGGCTTTACCACTCGCCGCAGTGTTCACATCCACCAGCAGACAGTCCACAGAAGACTAAAGCTGTTTACCTGTGGTATCTGCAGGAAGACTTTCAGCCAGCAGAGTGGCCTAACAGTTCATCTGAAGACGCACACAGGTGAGCGTCCACACACCTGTGAGCAGTGTGGGAACAGTTTCTCCAGCAGGAGCAGCTTGTCTGTCCACCGCCGCGTCCACACCGGAGAGAAAGCTTTCAGCTGTGACACCTGTGGGAAGAGTTTCAGTGTGTCAGCCAACCTGCGCCGTCACCACCTTGTGCACTCGGGCCACCGGCCGTTCAGCTGCGATGTGTGCGGTCGCAGCTTCACACAGGCGACTCACCTGAAGGTGCACAGTGCCATGCACAGCGGAGAATGGACATTTATCTGCAATGCCTGTGGGAAAGGCTTCAAACAGCACAGCAAGCTGGTGCTGCATGAGAGGAGCCACAGCAACATCAAACCGTATGGCTGCAGTGAGTGTGGAAAGAACTTCTCCTCATCCACGTCACTAAAACGCCACCAGATCATGCACAGTGGGCAGAAAACTCACACCTGCCAGAAGTGTGGAAAGAGCTTCACCAGCAACCAGGTCCTGAAAACCCACCTGCAGCTGCACGATGGCAATAAACCCTTCTCCTGCGATGTGTGCGGGCGTGGCTACACCTCGCTAAGCTACCTGAAGACACATCGACGCAGCCACTCAGAGGGGAAACCATTCAGTTGCTCTCAGTGTGAGAAAAGCTTCTCCACACAGACCAGCGCGAAGCTGCACCAGCGCACACACAGTGGAGAGAGGCCGTATGTCTGTGAGGTCTGCGGGAAAAGTTTCAGCGTGTCGCAGAACCTCGTCAGACACAAACGTGTCCACAGTGGAGAGAAACCATTTGAGTGCAGCATTTGCAGAAAGAGATTCAGTCAGAACAACAACTTGAAGACTCACCAGCTGGTTCACACAGGCCAGAAACCCTTCAGCTGCTCTACTTGCAACAGGAGCTTTACTTCCATGAGGAGCCTCAGGGAGCACCGGTGTGTGACAACTGAGTGACTGACAAGGAAGTCCAGACCTGAAACAGGAAAGTCTTCTGGTATCAGGCTGTTTGTGTGCTTAATATTAACAACATTTAGAAATGCTGTTTGGCATTTGTGGAGATGAAACCAGCTCTATCTGTGGCCTCGTATTGCTGTAATCGCTATAACTAAAGAAGTTCTGAGACGGAAGGTTCCCTGAGTTTAATCAGTGGAGTCTGGGAGCAGTTAGATGTTACTTTGAAGAAAGACTGTTCTTCATATAAAATGCTGGTTGGAGCTGGAGAAATTGTCTACTAGCAGAGTTGTGGACAAATTAGGTGAAGGACAAGAGTTTAAAATAGTTTATGTTTGAACACTTGAGTTTAGAAAGAAAAGGATTAAAGTTTGTCTTTGTCCACGATTAAATGTTGTTTTTTATCTCTCAGTCTGTTTATGGACTATATGCAGCAAAGAAGAATGTGAATAAAATTGGAGCAAAAACAGTAAATAAGAAAAGAAAAAGAGAAATATTGGTGCTGAAGAGTCACAGAAACTGAAACTTACAGGGAAAAAAAGATTTTCATTGAAAGCTCTGACCAAGAGAGCAAATCAGTAACTTACTTCAATTATGGGACAGCAATAAGTTTGACATATACAGCACTATAGTCAACAATTCTTCTGGTTAGCACATGTACTGATGGTGGACAGCACCGGGGCAGAGCTGACGTCACTATTTTTGTGTTTTTTCTTGTGCGACGCATGTATTAATCATGTGCTTTATCTTTTATTGGTGTTTTACTTATAGACAGTTGTGGACCTGAGCATGTGACCCCCTCTGAGCTGGAAGAAACCACAGCTCTGCATTTCTCTCTCCCCTTCAGAGCCCTTTTTATTGGTTTTAGGTCACAGTCATGGAACTGATCATGTCAATGATTGTCCTCACAAAGATAGAAGCACTCCTTCCATTAGACAGAGACAGACAGTGAAGAAACCACAACTGTAACTTCACATAACTTAAATGCTTAGAATCAGTTTTCCTACTGTGGCGCTCTGCACAGGTGAGGTAACATATCATTACAGAACCTGAATTAACAGAGTCAAAAATAAAAGTGGCATTAAAAGGAATTTGTGTTAATGTGATAACTAAACCCATCCACTACTTTTCTTTATTAAATTTAAGCTTTACATTTCTCATTTGATATTTTATATTATTTTGTCTTTTGTTTGTGATTAAATGTATTATTAAACATTTTATTTATGGGGTCATTTAACTTTTGTTTTACTTATTTTTACTTTACTTATTTTGACCTATTTTACTTTCTCTTTTTACTGGTATTTTTATTTTATATGTTTTATTTTTAGGAACTTTAAATTGTTTAGTATTACATTTTCTTTTGTAATTTTGCTTTCTGTCTTGAAAAACTTTTACATCAGGGGAAAAAAAAATACTTTTGTTAAAAGGCAACTTTACAGATTTTCAACTCGCTTTCTATGCCTTTAGTTTAGGATGTAAATGTACATGGTGTACACACGTGTTTAAACTTCCTTCTGACTTACCAATATTTAAATACTTATCTACTTCTATGTGAAAAACTCTTCCAGATGACATCACCAGGAGTTTTCATCATTAAGAGTTCAGAGTATGTAATTTGGAGGAGCTCTGGAAAAGCAGGTTGACCATGATTACAAACTCAATAGTATGAGAAAGAAGAAGACATATCTGGAGGCATTTTCAGCCAGAAGAGTAATATATTAATATAGGGAGGTGTAACGGCATTTATGTACATGTACTACCCAGACAAGATCCAATAGAAGCAAATTCAAAATCAGTGAAGGCGTCCTTTAATGAGGCTTTTATTTTGAAGCTAGCCGGAATCTGTCGACGTCGCCGTAAACACATCGCTAGGAACTTTTCTGTTTGTGTCCGGGTTTACGCCTCTGTATCAGGGTTAGACGTCAAAACAGCGACTTGTTCCAGCTCCAGACAGTCAGCGGAACCCAGCAGGACCGCGTTCACAGTGCAGGATGAACGAGTCAGAGGGGCTACGGTTCCGGCAGGTGCACCGACCACGGGTCATCACCGACGAGCTGCCCGAGAACCGCTACAAAGGATCCAGGTAATGAACGGAACCGTTTTCACACCCACATTACGCTGACACAGAAGCACGTAACAACATCTGGTAGGTTACAACAAGCTTTAACGTGATGAACCAAGCTTTTTCTTTCTGATTAGTTATCGTTCTCAGACGATCAAAAAATTTATTAAAGCTAGCGAACATATTAGCTAATCGTTTACAGCAGCTCAGAGATGGACGGGCTCCCTCTCACTGGTGTTGCTGCCCAAACATCCGGGTTACCGAGCTGACCGCGGGCGTCTGTAACAGTTAATTAATCGGTGTAGTTTGTAAGCTCTTCCTGTGGTTCCAAATTTATTTTTAACATGTTTGCCGAGTTGTGTCAGTTTTCGCCCAGGTGGGACAGTCAACGATCCGCCATCTTTATTCTTATTTACCCTCCCAGCCACAGGTGCGAACCCGCCTCCTAATTATATTATTAAGTACTATTCAGTACAAGCTTTATTTACCATGTTACTTTTCATAGCAATACCTTTTTACTGTTTAGTTACTTTTGCGTTATTTGCACAGACTGTCGCAAAAAGCTAAATGTTGATTTAATATAAAGTTAAATTAGACTCAGCAGGTATCTCCTTCACATCTCACGCTCTTCATGGCCCAAAACTTCATGTGTCTGAGTCACTGAGCCTGAAGTTATGAATGCTGTTCATTAACACAGCATTCATAACCCAACTCCTCACGCTTTGACTGGATCCACTTGGTCTGAATGAGGCTAATGATCCTTCTGGATACACACTGATAGAACTGTGCACTCATCTTCCACCCAATGCTCTACTGAAAGCTGCCTCAGATCCTTCAAACACACACTTTTTAGCAATGAGAGGGATTCAGCTAAAACTGTCATTGCTCTGCAACTTCATGTTGCATGAGAACCGTGAAAAATATTATTTACTTTTATAATATTTAATTTAATTATTATATATTAAAAAGCACAGCACGGATTCTGATCATGGTAACACACAACTCCATAAAGTAACTAGTAAAACTATTAGCTAACTGATGTATATTATTAACATATATAACATATATTATGTTTCCCACAACACTGTTGGACTTCTCAAAGCATCTGCGTTTACAGGGAGATGACCTGACTCCCTCACTCCTGGCACAGACAGCAGTGAGTTAAAGCTGCATTACTGTCTGTCACCATAAACAAAGCCAATGTCCTGCACACAGTCTAGAGCTCAAACACACAGTAAGCTAAAAGCACAGGTACTAAAGTGTGAGTATGTTTGCTTCCAAGATTGTGTAATCCTTAGTGACAGATGTGAGGCTGTCAGGTCATATCTTCTTCATAAATGTGTACGGTTTTAGTCCAAATATATGTTTAGGACCCGATCCGGACTGGTAGCATATTTTAGACAGCAGTTTACCATAGCTGAACAGCTAAATCTCTGCATGGAAAGTAATGGTCTTTTCCAGGTCATGCTAGTGTTGTCTGATGAAAAAATTATTATTACTTTTATTTTGGAAATGAATGATTGAGTGACACACAGAGAACAAAGGCTCTGAATTCCAGGGTTTCATGCTCCCAAATTAGTGAACTTTCTCCATGACGTTTCCCAGGCCTTATATTATAGTCATGAGCATAAATGTTTGAATTGTGAGCAAGTGACCCCAGGATGGACCCCTGAACTCCAGAAAATTAATTGAAATATGTATAGATTTAGTTTGTCTGACTCTGTGTTGTTTCCTCTATCAGCACATACAGTGGGAAGATCTTCAAGGTGACTCTGTTCTCTCTGGGTGGCTTTCTGCTTCTGTCTCTTCTGGTGATCATCCTCATCCTGGAGTCTCCCATCCAGCCTGAAGTCTTCAGGTGAGTCCAGCAGAAACTTGTAGTATATGCCCACTGGCCAATTTATTAGGTACACCTAAGGTTTGACTGCCTTAATTTTTCACAGCATAGAGTCAACAAAGTGCTGGAAAAAATCCTCAGAGCTGTCAGTCCACATTGACATGGCAGTATCACCTAGTTGTTGCCAATTCTTCAGCTGCACATCCATAATGTGAATCTCCTGTTTCACCACATCCTAACGATGCTCTGTTAGATTGAGATGTGGTGACTGTTGAGGGTGTTTGAGTATAGTGAACTCAAAGTCATGTTCAGTAAATCAGTTTGACATGTTTTCAGCTTTGTGAAATGGTGGTTTATCCACCAGAAGACAGGAACACTGTGGTCATAAAGGATTGACATGGGGGTATTTCAGGAAGCATGTTTAAGAAACATTGAGGTTAAACCTGACACCTAACATCACCATGGCTCAGCGGAACACGTAAACACTGATAAAGTTTAAATGATTTTAATAACCCTGGCCAAAAGAAACAAAACTCAGGGGAAACTCAGGGGAAACCCGGGATCAAGCCACTCAATGTGCTGTCAGATTCCTGGTCCCCCCACTAACCTAATAATCATCAAATTGACCTAACAAAACCAAAATCGAGAACATAGCTGCTATCAACTCCCAGCCCATCTGTCCATTAACACATCACCAAAATACTGCAACACCAAAGCATAATCTTGGCCGGTGGTATGAGAGGAAAAGAGACACCACAGCTCCTTCTTCAACGTCTTTTATACCTCCAGGTGATTTTGCTTCCCAGGTGAGCCTGATAGGGAAGGTAGGCTGGCAAGAAGCATGCATAACAGATCAACAAACCCAAAGAGGGGAAACTTCGATATATGACTTCTCTGAGTTGGGGAAGTCATATAACTTATTACTTTTCAAATGTTGTAATGAAGAATTCAGATTGCAAAGAACAGCTATGGTTTTATTTTATGAAGAAAAACTCTGAATCTGCCCAATGAGTTCATCAGAGTCTTGTTTCAGTCATGGACCTGTGTCCTGAATTCAGATGGATTATGAGCAGGTTCCTGTTTCTGATCGTTTTGTTTTTCTTCATGGTTGTTCTGCATTAGCTAGTTGTTTTGCTGTCTGTTCCTACTCATTTGCTTTGTGGTTTTGGTGGATTTGCATCATTTTGTTGATCATCTCTGCTGTCAATCAGAAATATGGCAGACTACATAGAAGCCCCCGGGTTTTTCTAACCATGGCAGGATACCCAGTGATCAATAGCAGGTTTTTAGTCTTCCATCTGTGTGGATAGTACAAACAACCTTTTTTTTTTGTTTACAGTGTCAACATTGAGGAACACGATTTTTCTGCACTGTACTGAAATAATCAGCTCACTGTAAAAACAAATTGTGAAAATTAAAGTGTTTGAAACATGAGTTTATAAGGAATTGATATCATTTCTGTTTTTTTTTATCTTTTGGCTTCAACCTTTGTTTCCTTTACATGTTTCAAAGTTCACTGTGTTAGCTGTACCAGGTTGACCAGGGATGAATCAGTGTCTACGATGGGGTCAGAGGATGAACAGTGTGGATGTCAGTTTGAACCCTGTGTTGCAGATATGTGAATACTGCTGACGCTCCAGCTCCTCCTGGTTAATATTTCATGAAATGAAGCAAACATGATGCAGAATGACAAAGGGGCAGTTTAAATTGAGGGATATCAATGCAGCTGACTGTCGCTGAACATTTTCTACCATAACACAATGACCCTGTTAAAAGACAGTTTAAAATCCCCATTTTGTGCAAAATTATTTTGAGAATTCCAGCAAACCATTTTGACCATAAAGTCTTTAGTTTAAAAGTGAAATAATTATTTTGTATAAAGAATAAATATACATGATTAAAGTCAACTTATTGGTAGAAAAAGTAGTATTTTGATTTGCAGATTGTAAAATAATTTTTTTTTAATTTTTGCAAACATCTAGAAAATTGTAATATTTCAGCTACAGTTTATGTTTGAAGTTTATAAAACAGACAAATGTTCAACTTTATTATTATAGTATTACTGTCATTCTCAGTTGGACTTTAAGGTGATTTAAACATGTTTTTTTTATTTGAATTTGCTGCTTATTTTGGGTGCTGCAGACTGAAGGAGCCCCCAGTGATGAAGGGCAGCTGGGAGCCAAACCTGAAGCTCAGAGAGGCTCAGAGACTCTTTGAAAACCAGCTCAGTGGACCAGAGTCCATCGCCAACATTGGAGGTCAGTTAGTTTGTTAACGTGACGCTGCAGAAACAGTCAAAATAGAAACATCCTTTAAAAGTGTAATTCCTCAAGGATCAGTGTTTGACCACTGCAATCAGTTAATTTGGATTTCTGCTTTCACAGTAAAACAGTTAAACGTGAAGATTTCAGAAATGTGTGGATGATGATGATGATGATGATGATGATGATGACGCATCTTTAGGCTCCAGCATTTAAAAAAACAAAAAAAAACAACCAACTGGTGGCTGAAATTAAAATGTTTTAAAGTTTGTGAAGTTATACTGTGAAAATCCCCTTGGACAAAGAAAGGAGTAAAAATCAGCTTATCAAAGCTGGGCAGGGATAAAGAAAAAGACGGAGAGTTGACAGGTGTTTGTCTGCTCTGTCTGCAGATGTTTTGTTTGCTGGAACAGCTGATGGGAAAATTGTGAAGCTGATTGGTCGGAGAATCCATACACTGACGAGACTTGGAAAACAGCCGTGTGGTGAGAAGTTCTCTCAGAGTCAGGTTTATTTAGTTTGCTTCAGTTAGAGATTGATGTTTAATGTTTTTCATATCAACTTTGTTCTTCTCCAGCTGTTGCTGCTGTTTTTGATCTTTGTCCTGCAGATGATTGTAGGATCTTGTTTCCGTGTGGTAGAAATCTGAGTTCAACACATTTTCCTTTATCTGCACCTTGAGACTGTTTTCTGAGTTGTCTTTCCATATGTCAGTTCATTTCATTCTTGTGACCGTGATATCACAGGAATGCTTTGAGGAACCTTTTCAAGCTTGACACAAACACTCACGTGCGCTTAAGGGTGAACAGAATAGATTTAGGGGGTCAAAGTAAATGGTAATTCTAGTTACAATTTATTTGAAAACTTGAAACTGACCAACTGTGGCTGTTGCTCTGATTCTGGCTCTGACCTTTAACCTGCTCACATTTAGAAACAGTTTCCTCTGGTTTGTATCTGTTGAATCATCCTGGACTTTCACACTTTCTTCTGCAAGTTTCTCAACCTCAGAGTGAGGAAACATGTTGAGTCATGTTTGTGTTTCCAGTTTTTCTTGATCCCCTCTATTTAACATTAAACTCACAAATGTTACTACAGCTAATGTCAATGCTGAAATTCTGCTGCTTTTATTGAGTCTTAGAGGAAGTGAACTGACGTTTAAACCTTTTTCAAACATTAAACTAACAAAACTCAGAATCAACATTCACTTAAACATCTACAGTCCATGAACTGGTCCTGCCTGTGCACAATACTGGTCTAGTTAGCATTTTATAATTATAGAAATGTTTTAATGGACCCAGAAGTTCTCAGATTCAACAATATTAATATGACAACACAGTTTTTAAAAGATTCTCCAAATTCTTTCTTCAGCTTTGCAGTAACTAAAATATTGTGTCCTGCAGGATCCAGAGACGAGGAGCCCACCTGTGGGAGGCCTTTAGGGATCAGAGTCGGACCCAATGGCACTCTGTTTGTAGCGGATGCTTACCTGGGTCTGTTTGAGGTCAATCCCACCACAGGTGAGTCAGGACATGCTCAGTGGTCAGTTTATTAGGAACACCAACTAACGCTAATTCAGTGCCAGCTATGTCCACACTCAGCCTCCTGGTTCCTGCTGGTGTAGCGCATATTGCAGGAAGCTTTTCTTCTTTTCTAAAGGTGAGGCAACCAGGTTGGTGTCCGGTGGACAGGTGGTCGCCGGCAGGAAGCTTTCGTTCATTAATGATGTGACAGTCACACAGGATGGGAAGAAGGTGTATTTCACCGACTCTAGCAGCAGGTGGCAGCGGAGGGATTATCTGAACCTTATCATGGAGGCAACGGCTGATGGAAGGTACAAAGTGTGTATGTGTGTGTGTGTATATTTTTCAAAATTTAAATTTAACAGTTTTACTAACTAGTTATTAGTTTTATTTCTTTTAATCCTAATATTTCTATTTCTATATTACTTTTTATGGAACCCAAGACTTCTTGGAGATACAAAATCCGACCTCTTACTTTTAAGCTTTTGCCAAGAGAGTTTTTCAAATTACTGTCTAAGTTTTATTTTTAATTAGTCTCTTTAGTGTAATTTTATTTAGAAAACAGTATATATGAGTACATTACGGAAATCTAAAAGTGGGAACTCATCTACTGTATTTCTTTGTGCGACCAGTTGCCACGACAAGCTCTTTTCAAGGAACTATTTCAAGTTTTAAATGTAAAACCTTTTTTTTTTTTCCCATTATCAGCTTAGTAACAGATTGCGTATTTTCCAGAGTTTTGGAGTATGACACAGAGAGCAAAGAAGTAACGGTGCTGATGGAAAACCTTCGGTTCCCAAACGGCATCCAGCTGCTGCCTGATGAGGAGTCGGTGCTGGTGGCAGAGACCACTATGGCCCGGATACGCAGGTAACACACCTGATTCACCTGAAAACACCATTAATTTACTACATTATTACATGATTTCTTTAACAAGCTGAGTTTATATTTGTGCTTGACTTGATCAGTTCTGTTAGTCAAGTTACACACTTCATATAAATATAATATACCCATTATAAGAATAAAATAAGGCAATAATGTTTTGGAAATAAAAATGCTTCATATGCTGAAATTAAATAATTTGACATTTAAAAAGTATTACATTAAGTTTATTAATAAATTAGAGTCAAATGAAATGCTTAACAACAAAATAGATAAAATAAATCAAATGCTCTTGTGACAAATCTAAAGCATTACTATAAAGAGCTACACAACATGAAATAAAGTTCTAAGTAAAGCACAAAATATTGTGACGGAATGAATAAATGTATTGTAATATTTAGTAAAATAGTTCTAAAGTGCATAACAAACTTAAATTGAAATTGCAAATAAATACATGGTTAAAATACTATGAATTGAGTGTTATGAGTTTTTATTCAAAGTTCTTTAAACTGGTATGTATAAATTGTTTCATAAAAGCAGCTCAAAATAAACAGAAGTTATTATACGAACTGTGCAAACTTTTCCTTTACACATTAAACCAGTTGATCAATATTCAAACATATTAAATGTTTATTATTGTTATGAATATAATGTTAATAGAGGCACCATAAAATTAATTTAACATGTCTCCATAAGGGGGAGCTAGTGTTGGCTCTCTTTGTTACCATGGAAACAAGCTGGTGTGTGGGATTGTCAGTGGTTGTAGTGGGAGGTTTATTTTTATCCTTTCACTTCTGATCAAAACATAACTTTAAAATATAAAGTACTAACGCCTCCATTAGCCCTCCTTTTCATCATTTTGTTTCATCAGTTTACAGACTAATGTAGCTGTGGACTAATACAAAGACATGTTTAACTGTTAGATGCCCAACATTTGTTTGTTGTTGCTCTTCAGCACTTTTAGTTACAGTGATAACCCTGAACTCATTGACAAAAAATGTGTGTTCAGAATCCCTGAAGTGGAAATTAGTGGATGACTCACTTATGCATTCTTTCACAACACTTGATTTATCCAGTCTGATCCACAAAACCAGCTAATCTAATCTAATCATGGGTAACACAGCCGGTGTTCCAGATAAACCTACGACCTAAAGGACAACACAGTGTGACAATTTAGATAATGGTCTAAAGTGGTACTCTGAGCCTGATCATTGTCTGTTTGTCGACCAGAGTCCATGTGGCTGGTCTAAATAAAGGAGGGATGGACACGTTCGTGGACAACTTGCCAGGTTTTCCTGACAACATCCGCCCAAGCTCAACTGGAGGTTATTGGGTGGTTATGTCTGCTGTGCGGCCAAATCCTGGCTTCTCCATGTTGGACTTCCTTTCCCAGAGACCCTGGATCAAGAAACTTATCTTCAAGGTAAATAAAGCACTTTCACACATGCACTGCCACCCTAAATTTCTCTAGATTTTAGCTGATGAACTACATGAGAGAAGGCAAATGTGTGAGCCCCCAGGTACAAAGTTTGGGTAATCTGAAGGGACATGGACAGAGCTTGCTGCTCTTTCCCTTACAGAGCTGTACTCAGAGACAACAGTTGTACAGACAATGACTATAGACAAAGACCGATCACAGTTGTCCACGTAAAGATGTCAGGTGACTAGAGAACAAGAAAACTTTTAGATGTCCACATAGAGACAAAAATGGTATAGAGAGGATGACTGGCAGGTGTTGCTGTTTACACAACAACTGACTAGTGAGAACAAGGACTCCCCGATGTCAATATAGAGACAACCTATGATAATAACATTTGGCGACTAGAATGACAATAACTGACCAGAGACAATGACAGCTAGCAACCCTCACTGGGACGATGTTAGTCATTGGTCTGGTGATTGAACATTTCCTCAGACAGTGCCCTGTCTGCAGACTCTGACCTCAAATAATAAAGTATTTTTAGCCAGTTCTTACAACAGTTGCTGTTCATTTCGAGTTTGTCGAGTTTATCATGACCATCAACAAAGGTCATGATAAAATTCTTCTTCTTTTTCTTTTTCTACCCACTCTTGTCACTCTTACCTGCCTCTTTCTCTCCCTCTCGTTCTTTTACCAGCTCTTTAGTCAGGAGGTGCTGATGAAGTTCGTCCCTCGGTACAGTTTGGTGGCGGAGCTCCGGGATGGCGGCATTTGCACTCGGAGCTTCCACGACCCCAACGGCCTGGTGGCAGCCTACATCAGTGAGGCCCACGAGCATGATGGGAGTCTTTACCTGGGCTCCTTCCGATCGCCGTACATTGCCAAACTCGACCTGAGCAAGGTGTAAAAAAAAATAAAAAATACAAAAATACAAAAAAAATATGAATCACCAATTGTCTTTAACAGCGACATCAAGATGCACCAGGATGAGAGAAAAGCTGTTGCAGCTGATTTTTCTGACTGCAGAGACATCTGTCAACACTTTGTCACAGGTTCTAGAAATCGCTTCTCCGACTTTTGTATGAATCAACAATCACAGCCTCCAGAAGATGAGCCCTCAGGTCATCATACTGAACTGACTCACATGTTGTCGAGTTGTTGCTTGAGAGCAGTTTTGAGTTTGTTTTAAAGGTGTTGTAACTGCTGCACCTGTTTGGATCCTTAGAGCGAAACATCAAAACCGTCTGCTACTGAAACTTAACCTTAAATATCCAGATTGATTAGAACCTCAACTAGCAAAACCTTAAAACCCTATATGAATTATCAATTTGTCTCCAAAAAATGTGTGACAAAGAAAAGCAGCAAATGTTTAACATTTCATTTGAGAAAATCCTAAATTGAGGATTAAATCAACAAAATAGTTGCAGAACAGTTGACTATCGTAATGTTTTGACAGACATCAGCTCTGTCTAATTTACCCTTTGATTAAATATTTGAGCCTAAAGTCGCTAGTTTTTCAATTTCAGGTTGTATTTTATTTTGACATTTCTTATGGGTGCATGTGTTTCAATATTTAACATGACAACGTTAGGGTTTGGTAATTTATCTTTAAACATAATTTGTGTGTTTAAAAAGATTTAGTTTTAGGTCCTGAATCTCAGGTAACGACTAGCACCTGTTTCAAAATATATGAGCTTGAGAAAACTGCTTACTAGTTACCAAAAGCCAAATAACTCCCCCACTAGTGTGTTAACATGACTCATGAACTTTGATTTTGCCCGTTCATTATTTGTGAACTACCTTTGTACAGTCTGGTTTGTTGTTGCTGCTATGATTATGTGTCATGTTTGTTGGATTGAGCCAATGGACTGTGGTTAAAAAAACGGCAAAAAAGTGTTTAACTGCACTGATTTTACTTGTTTCCATCTTAATTTCTAACTACTGAAAATGTGTAACAGCATTATGACAGTGACTCTAACGCATATTGTTTTATATCTGGCTTAATGTAGTTGTAGTTTCTGACTCTGCCTGTTTGTTTCACAGCGATAATCACAGTCTAGTTGTTATTAATGAGTCCTTATCTCAGTATTAGTGCAATATTTTTACACAGTGGGATTTTGTTTTTACTGAAACACTTCACTTCACAAACACTTTATCTTCAGTATTTGTTTTGATCCACGGACATAGTTCTGGTCCAGTCCACTTACTATAAGCTGTCAGTAATGCAGACCAGAAACACAAAGTTTCATGATGTGAGTTCTCCCATTTACTTTATTTTCTTTTGAAAGAGGAAATGTTGTACACTTTTATAAACCACCTTTAATTAAAAGCTGTAGGTTGGAAAAATTCAAACTTTAGCTTCTGCTCCTGAAACCAACCTGTGATCTTGTTTTTAGTGACAGACATACAGTATCTGCTTGTGTTTGGAAGTTTTCGTGTTAAATAACGATCCAAAATGAGTTATTTTCTGTTCTTTGTTCTTTATTTGTTTAGACGTTTGATTGTGAGCTTTTGTTTTTGACCTAGAAACAGCATTGTCAGTTTTTTTTCATGTAAAAAATGTTATTTTTGGCACCTAGCAGATTAGACTTGATGTGTTTCCAGTAATGACAGGTTGATATCTCTTGAAATAATTCTCTTTTCTTTTTTGTTTGCAGTGAATGAATTTTATGCCGCTTTTTAATTTCAATAAAAACTGAATAAAATGAGCAAACCTGACATCTTTTTCTCTAGTTTTGATCATTCATTTTGTTTGTATCTTTGATCTTTGAATTGAGTGACTGTTGGTTACACAGATTTTTACAATGTTTCACTTTCCACAGGCTCAACTTAGCTGATCAGAACATGTGTGATAAATCAATCTCGTTAAAATTACTTTGGAAGACAATTTGTAGTATCCTTAGAGGGTTTTAATGTTTTTGATGTTCAATCTGTTAGTAGATACAAACTAACTGGCCAAACCATTTTAGTTCATAGTAGTTCCCCATGATTCTTCAACCTAAATGTTGATTCCATCAATGTGGTGGTTTAAGAGTTTAGCTTTCCTGTAATTACATTTATTTTAATGTAGCCCTTAAGCTTTCTAACCTCAACAAACAAGTCAGTCATGTAAGCTTGGTATAATCACAACTTTACCCTACATGTGTATTTTCTGGAACAATCAACCACACATACAAAATACAACCAAGACTTGTTTGACCAAGGTGTTTATTTATTAATAAACTTCTGGATAAAAGGAGCCAAGGAAAAAAATCCCATGCACAGAAGTATTCATGGCCTTTGCCATGACACTCAAACTTGAGCTCTGGTGCGTCCTGTTTCCACTGATCATCCTTGAGATGTTTCTACAACTTGACAGGTCCACCAATGAAAAATTCAGTTGATTGGACATGATTTGGAAAAGCATACACCTGTCTATTTAAGGTCCCACAGTTAACAGTGCATGTCAGAGCACAAACCAAGCTATGAAGTCCAAGGACTTGTCTGTAGACCTCTGTAGAGATTGTATCGAGCCACAGATCTGGGGAAGGGTACAGAAGAATTTCTGCAGCATTGAAGGTCCCATAGGCACAGTGCCCTCCATCATCTGTAAATGGAAGAGGTTTAGAACCACCAGGACTCTTCCTAGAGCAGGCCGGCCGGGCAAACTGAGCGATCAACAGAGAAGGGCTTTAGTCAGGGAGATGACCAAGAACCCAATGGTCTGAAAGAACTAAAGCGTTTCCCTGTGGAGAGAGGAGAACCTTCAAGAAGACCAACCACCTCTGCAGCACTCCACCAATCAGGCCTGTTTGGTAGAGTGGGCAGACGGAAACCACTCCTCAGTAAAAAAGCACATGACAGCCCACCTGAAGGACTCTCAGACCATGAGAAACAAAATTCTCTGGTATGATGAAACAACTCTTTGGCCTGAATGTCAAATGTCATGTCTGGAGGAAACCAGGCACTGCTCACCACCTGGCCAATACCATCCCTACAGTAAAGCATGGTGGTGGCATCATGCTGTGGGGATGTTGTTCAGGGGCAGGAACTGGGAGGCTAGTCAGGATTGGAAAGATGAAAGCGGCAATGTACAGAGACATCCTTGATAAAAACCTGTTCCAGAGCTGTTCTGGACCTCAGGGTGGGGCAACGGTTCATCTTTCAACAGGACATTAACCCTAAGCCCACAGCCAAGATAACAAAGGAATGGCTATGGGAAACTTTGTGAATGTCCTTGAGTGGCCCAGCCAGAGCCCAGATTGGAACCCAATTGAACATTGAGAGATCTGAAAATGGCTGTGCTTGAGAGGTACTGCAAAGAAGAATGGGAGAAACTGCCATAAATAGGTGTGCCAAGCCTGTAGCATTGATGCTTGTTCTCAGCACGATTTTTTCCTCTTTCATAATTTGTATAACCTATAGTTCCCAATCACTGAGCGACAGCAGCAACTGGGAAACAGATTCTCTCCACCAAAGGAAGTGTCCTTTGGTCCTGGTGCCAGGTCTTTGTTCCCAAAGATGTTGGTGAATGCCATACCTACCAATACTCTCACATACAGCAGCTGACACTATCAGCTGCTGTATGTGAAGTGGAGGGACACACAGGAAGTGCCTTTGATGGAGACTCTGTTCATAGGTGAGTGAAGGGTGATGACAGGCAGTGGTCAACAGTGACCATCAAAGTAGCAGGTGCTGTGTGTATTGCTGTGTCTAAGGCCTTCCCAGGCTGAGCTCTGCTGCGGGAGTTTTTCAGGATCTTAAAAACAGTAGTTTTTCTTATCTGCTCCTATTTTCTGCATTGAGTTCAGTTCAGATGTAGAACTAAATGTTTTCTCTATTAAGGAGTTTAAGTAGAGCAGATACCTCAGACACCCTGATCATTTACTACGCCAAACCACAGTACATCAGGGAGGACAGCCCAGAGGGAAGACACTGGTTTGACCTCTGATTTGCCACTGTGCTTCGTGGCTAAAAACAACTGTTTCAACCTTCATAATAAATGGTATGTGTAGAAAAAAACAGGAGAAAACCAGGTGATGGCAGCATCTGTGGCTAATTACAATCAGTAATTTATATATTTCTGTACATATTTTCACCTGTAGCTTTGTTTATTGTATATTTTGTTACTTGCTGCTATAGTAGGGGTAAGGCTTTTCTTTGAATGAGTAATTTATCTACTTTGTTGATTTCTAATTCAGAAACCAGACTGAACAAAATTTGTGGCATTGAGCAGTCAGTTTGATTTCTGACCTACATATAGTTTACAATCTCATATTTATTTTATGTAATTCAACTCATTATTACCAAAGAGACTTTTTAGCTTGTCTCAGACTTCCAACTATATGTGCTAAAACAGATACAGGTGTGTCAGGTGTGTGTATATTTAGACAATGACATAGCTTTCATCATTTAGGCTCTGTATCCGACCACAGTGGGTTTAAAATTATACACCCCATAAAGTGTCGACTTTGATTCCAGGACTTGGCTTAAATATAAGCTGTGGAATAATTGCAGCCATTTTTTAATCATAGATTCCCTGTTTTGTGCTCTAAAAAAAGTCATGTGTTTAGTTATTGAGTTTATTTACTGTCATGGTCCAGAGAGCTGTCAGTGCTAGAAAACAAATGTCATTAGACTTAAAAAGTGATCCATCAGAGAGCAGAAACCAAACCAAATACCTATGGAGCCATTCACCAGTAGGGAAAGAAGCCCTCGGAAAACATCACCGTGGACATCCTGAACTCGTACCTGGCCCTGATCGTTTACATGGGTTTGGTGAAGTGTAGCTGTCTGCGTTTTAGGAGGAGGAAGAGCACGGAGCTGTACTCTCTGCCACTTCCTGTCCATATCATTTCACAGTGTTTGACAACCTCATCAGCTCTGCATCTTTCCGACCCAAAGGTGGAGACCTATAATAATGCAAGATTAAGGCTCTGAATGAGCAGAAACCTCGCTGTTTGGGTGATTTTTAAAGAGAAAGAACAAAGTGGTTAATTCAGCAACATTTTTCACATTGTTTTAAACAGAAATATGCTCTAAGACTAATGGGAAGGTGCAGCTGAAGCCTCCAGGGACAGTACTGGCAGCAGTACCGTGATATTCACTTCTGGAAGAGTTTGACCAATCAGAGAAGAGCAACAATTTCTGCTTGATCAATAAGTTTATTAACTTCTTGTTTTAAATTTCATAATTACAACTACCCAGTGGATTGTAATGAGTGAAATAGTTTTCATGTTAAAGCCTTAAACTGTGAAAATGGTCCTTTAAAAATAATCAGAATTCATTTAATTGGGTGAAAATTGTTAATAAAAGAACTTTATTGACAATCAGGACTTTTTTAAATGATCGTGTTATTGCAGCAGGTTTTACGTGTTAATTTCTAATATCTTTATGACAAAACAAATATCACAGTCAGGCACTGGTCTGATCTCAGATGTGTTTCTTGCCTTCAGGTACTATTCACCTGTCTGCTTTTATCCTTCTGATCAGCAAGTTATTGCACTCGACACACTTTAAATCCTCAAAGCTTCAAGTACACTCCAAACACAGCCCTGATTTGATCTAAAGAGAAAATGTCTGCAGGTGGATTCTATTTGCATGAAAGGCAGAAAAAAAAATAGTTTACTGGAGCAGCAGCTCAGACAGGTGAACAGGTGCGTGATGGAGGCAGCTGGGGCTTTCATGGTCCACAGGTAAAAACCTGAATCTTATTCTCATTTGTCCATGGAATCATCCACATCTCAAAGTGACACCGAAAAGTCTGGAAAAAACAGGAGAAAAGTTTATAAACCGTTTTTTTTTGTTTGTTTGTTTTGTTTTTTGTCCTTTTGGCTTATCCCGTGAGTTCAGGGTCGCCACAGGGCATCATTGTCCGCATGTTGATTTGGCACAGTTCTTATGCTGGATTCCCTTCCTGATGCAACCCCTCCCCAATTTCTACCTACTTGGACCAGCACTGCACAGCTGGCGACGGGATGTTAGGGGTGTCTTGCCCAGTAATGAATGGATTTATTTAAGTTAAAAATCTGTCCAGTACATCTGAACAGATTTTGATGATTAACTCATTCCTACACTGCTGTTTTGGGTCAATTTGCAATGGTTCTTAAAGACAAACATCAAAGAATCCTTGTGTAATGTAAAACATTTAACAACAAAATGTTTTATATATTAACACAATACGTCCCATACATTTTAGTATCAAACTTTCTGACACTTTCATGGTTAAATGGTTTGTTTGTGGCAGTCAGAAAATGTTGGAAACTTTAAAATAAACCTTAACGTGCACATGGTGAACTCATTGGGACTTTCAATAGAATGTGTACACTTGTGGAAACCGGTCTTTGTCTGTAGTTAAAAAGCAACTTGCTAGACGACATCAGTGTTCAAACAGAGACAGGTTAACATGGACCTGCAGAGGGGTAAGCTTGTCTTCAGACTCACCTGGTGGAGACGACCTGCAGGCTGGAAGTCACAGTTGGTCAGGTTGTTGTTTTTGTTCCGTTTATGACAGACAGTTCTGGAAATGTCGAAGTCTACAATGTAACGAATCCCCTTCACGACCTGAAACACAACCAGTGCTGTTAAGGAACTAAGTACATTTACTCAACTACTGTACTTTACTAAATTACTTAGCATGATTTAGTAACTTTGCAGATTTTTAAAACATAATCTAATGAACTAAAACAGACTTTAGCTGTCAGGACACAGTACTGATTGTTTTCACAATGACTAGTCACAAACCTGGACATTGTAGATTTCTGCAGAAACATTGTTTATTAGGCAAATGTGGCACATCATTTCTATGAGTCAGTCAAAGAAATTACTTTTACTGCAGTACAGTTTCTTTTGGACGTTTACTATTAGACAGGACATTTTACTGCAGGTACTTAGACCTGAGTGTAGGTCCCAGGTTTGACCTGTCCTACCTGCGTCTGTGCTCGGTGGATGGCAGAGGGTTTAAAGAGAAAGGCATCATTTGACTGGTTGTTGAAGGAGTAGGCGGCTTTGAGGACGACCTTCTGAAGGCTCTTGTCATCTGTGCTGATGTTGTATGGGGAGCCGGGCATGGAGCGGCCATGATGGCTGCTTACCGCCAAACTCCGCTCTGGAAGAGAAGGAGAGTAAAAGGCATCTGTCCCCCGAACATCGACAGGACGTCCAGTGAGTTTTACCAGCTGCTGTTCAGATTTTCATTGAATAAATCTTCAGGAGGCTGTTTGCCCAGATGCTGCTCAGGACATTTCACCTTTGACTGTTTAAGTACAGGAGCCAGTTTAAAAATTAATACACGATAAGAAAAATCATCAGTCTTAGTATGTATTTAAATATAAAAAAATTGGTAAAAAGCTAAATCTTTAAAAAATAAAAATCATGTTATAGATTATGATTTACTGTATTTATTAACCCATCTTTAATCGCAGTAAGTCCAGTATTTTCTTCATTCTTTTTTGTTTTTTTTTATTTTTGACACAGAGTCTTAAACTTTCAGTATTTGGGTGTAAAGCAGCTGACAAACAGCTCTAGGACATAAAGTGTCAAAGTTAAGTAAGGAACAGTCTTTTGTGATGGAGAAAACCTTTTGTTATCATCATGTGGTGACATGGAGAAACTCTCCCTGTTCTTCCTGCTGCACAGGTTCACAGACTAACAATTAGTCATGACAAGAGAATTTAGTTTGTGTTGATCCTTGATAAAAACTGACAGTTTCTTCAACACGTTAAATGACCAAAGGTTTGAGCTAATGATCACAAAAAAACTTGTCACTTTTCTGTCTTGATTCAGGAGCGGTTGTTTTTCTTTTTGCTGCTCTGGTGTTTCTCTTTCTCTCTCACATCACATATTTCTTGAAATGCATCAAAACATTTGAGAGAGCAATAAACTGTGAGACTCTGAGGCCTCTTCCTGCAGCAGGTTCAAAACACTGAAGAGCAAACAAAGAGGAATGCAACTAAACATTAAGAGATGGTTCAGAAAAGCAGCAGTAGCAGGTTCACTTTCAGGACATATGGTGCCTGAGCTCGAAGACAAACCACACAGGTGTCAACAGCAATAATTTGTTAAATGAGCTGAAACTCCTGCTAGAAACAGAACATGTTTAGTTTTTAGAGTCTTACCTAGAACACCAAGAAGCAGCAGCAGCGTCGTCTTCAGGCTCATCACTGTTGCTGTGTGTTTCCTGTGTGGACGACACACTCAGACCACAGATCAGCTCAGTTCACACCAGCACAGACACTCATGGGCTGTTCACTGCTGCATGTCTGACTCAGACATGTGGCGACAGTTCACTAAAGTCGCTTCCTGTACCTGTTTCTATATGTTGCAGCATTTCATTGTTCCTGTTTCTGTGTTTTCATTCAGTCTTCTGCTATTTCTCCTTTTCAGCCACTAGATGCTCCCACTCACCTGTGTGTCTTCTCCAATCCGCCCAATCCCACCTGTTTCTAGTTCATCAATCACCTGCCTATGTATTAATATCAGAGAGCTCATAGAAAAAGAACATGATCAGAATCTGCTCCTTTCTTTCCTGAATGCTGTTCTCGACTTGCGCCTTTGGTCGGGCTCTACAGAGCAGAGCGAACGGCTGTAAAGCAGGTGGATACACTGATTCTCCTCCTCAAACATTTAGCAGCAGCTTTTCACGTTTAGCCAGAGCTGATGCTGCATTTACTGGTTTCAGCTTCACTACTGTGAGGAGCATGTTGGTTAAAGTTTCTCTGTATTCAGGGTCTGTGCTCAGACAAAGATTGTTGGTGAGGGAAGATGTTCAACTCTGTTCCCTTTTCTCTGGAACAGTTCTACCTCCTGTAGCCTGGAATGTGAATAAACCTGGACCTTCTGGTTTGCTTTAAACAAACAGGTTTTATTACAGCGACATGACAAGTTACACATATGTTTGCCCTGAAGTCAAATAGGGCAAGTTAAATTAATTCAAACTAAATTTGCAGGGCATGTCACAGTTTGGTGGATAAAATGTCATGTACGATGGAATTAAATTTGTCTCTTGCTGATTTGTAGGTCCAAACAAAACCTCAAAGAAGTGATTCAATAAACTAAAGCTCTGAAAAGTGAAAAAATGCTGTCATTTTGTCAGTTTTTTCACTGGATGTTCACTGTGCATCAACTTTTTGTCATCTTTCTCGTCTCTATCTCTGATACCATGTCTTTGTGGTCATTTGTCATCTTGTCACAGATCTGTGAAGTTGCATGACATTATTTACTTTGATGCCACTGTGTAAGTTTGATATGGAGTCATGTTCAATAACTGTGGCTGATAGTAATCACTATGTTCAGTTTCCACTTCCTCCATTTAACATGTAATGACCCTGGATAGTAAAGCAGTTGCTTCTGGGTGTGCAAACACAAAGCAAAATTTTGATCTGGTTTCACTTTGGCATTTTAATTTTGTGTGCGTGTTTAATTTTGATTAATGTAAAAATGACTAAAATCTGGAAACATTGAAATGCTTTTGTGCCTGTCCTCTGACACACTGAGGACAGAGGTGGTCATATTAACCCACTATGAGCAAACCTGTGTGTGTGGGTATGAGTTGGAATGCTGAATGTATTAAAAACAGACTGTAATAAAAACATGATCAAGATTCAGCTGATTGTAACAGGTAGCTTCATGTTTAGGTTCTTCTGTAACAGCTCATTTTGTTGACAGGGGTCTGGAGTCAGCTCCGGTCAGGACCACTGACACTCAATCTACTGTCAGGATAAGATCTGCAGAAATATCAGGATCCCACAAAAGGAGTTGAGGTTTGTGATGTGCTGTCTGCTCCCACAGTGACATAGACCAGACAACTAATGGACAGTTATTAAAAAGCTCTCTACTGCTGGCTGACTGAGCAGCTCTGCTGCCGTTTTCACAAGATAAATGATTAACCCTCATCAGGGAAAAATCGTTTTGCCATTATGTGATATCGTCAAATTTTATCCTCATGACAGAATATTTCAAACCTGCGTGAACCAGAATGGACGCCCATGTGGAGACAACATGTCTGGACATATCAGAATCAAGCAGCTGTTCATCGTCAGGACTCAGTTTCCATTCGTTTTACTTCTGCTGTGTCTGATTCCAAACTGCTGAAATTTGCCACTTTTCTCAACTGGGCGTCATCTTCGGCATCGTCTTTTCACAGATCTGGTTCCCTGGTCACTTTAACATACCAAATTAATCCCTAATTTTAGCACTTTACATGACATCAGGGCCTATTTCCATTTGACAGTCTCATGTAATCTGTGTCTGATCTGATGCAGGAGACACTATGGAAACTTGTGGAACAAAGTCAGAAGATTTCGATCATCATCAAACCGACAAGAACCGCGAACAACCCCAGTACATGGAAATGTACTGTATGAATCTTAAGGATGAAACAGTTAAATCAAAGGTTTAACATTGTCTGAACATTCGAGACATGGTTAATGATGATTTAATTATTTACTGGCCATTCATGTGGTAAAAATGTTGAAGTGAGTTCAAATCATTAGATAGTTAAGGTCCTGTGATCCTTTCTACCGGAAATAGATGTGAGCACCTGTGCATACAGAAAGTCTTAACGGCTGCTACCCCCACCCTCTAACAGTTCTCTGCACAGGAAATTCCCCGCGGACACACACACACACACACACACACTGCAAACAGATAAATTCTGTCAAAGTCGCAGCCTACGTGATCCCCAGATGGAAGGCGGTTTGTAACATCCTGTGTAAAATGTATTGTATTTAAACACTGGTGTTGGGGGCTCAGGCTGAGTGCAGAAGGATCCACAGCTTTGTAAGTCCTTTTTATTTAATTTGCTCTACAGTTTTTATTAATCCTGTCTCTGTTTTATGCTTGTTGAATATTGTTTTTATTAATAGGGTTTTTGTGTCTCCATTAATCATAATTTCCTGAGGAAGCTGAGTTGACATTTGAATGCAGCACTGTGCTAACACAGTTGCATTTTTCCATTTCTTGTGATAAACACTTCAGCTTGTACTTGTGTATCATGTAAAACCAAAGCTTTAAGCTAAACTGCTCTGCTGTGCAGCTCTGCACAGGTGGTCATCATAAACAAAATGCCATTAAAAGGAATTTGTGTTTATTCTGGTGAATTTATACTTGATGTTATACTGAACATCCTGCTGGGGTAAGGTAATTCCTGTATTCAGAAACATTGATCATGTGATCATAAGAGCTCTGATCTTATTACAGTGTCAGGGAGGATCTGTTGTTCATCACAGCGTTTCATGATGTCTACTCCAGTCTCAGAAGGTAGGACACACTTTTCACACTCATTTTCATCCTGTATCATTTGCAGAGACTTCGTTTCCTGTTCTTTAGCTGCAATATACACTATAATTTATGTTATTTTTTCTTTTTCTTTGATTTTGTTTTTTATCGTAAAAAAAATAAAATAAATAAAAAATTAGTGCTGAAATACAAACCTCATTTCTAGAATGTCTAGGTTTTATCCTAAAATGCAATGAAAAGCTTGGTGGAGTTTCTGCACAGAAGTCATGAATGTGTCGGTTCCTCCTCCTGATGGAGAGTTTCAGGTTGCATTTCTAGATGTGGCAGTAGTCTGTGTTAAGTAATGATGGTTTTCCAAAGTTCTCCTGAGCTAATAAACGGCTACACTCATCCTGAAAGTTGTTTGAGCCCTTGTGAGGCTTTTCAAGAGAAAATTGTATGCATTCAACAATGGTTTTTAACTTCAGCCCTGATGCACTAAGATTTCCCTCAAATATTTAGACAATAGACTGTAGGTGGTAAAAAAAAACAAAAACAAATTATTTGCAGTCTTGTGTTAAGAAATTTTCATTAACTCATGGAAAATTGTCTCACAAAGTTTGACAGTTTGTTTGCAGAGACTGAACCTTAGAAACCCTTAGCTCACTAATTTAATCTGCCCCTTTCCCAGATCATATAGAACCATGTCACTTGAACACTTTAGGAATGTTTAGTACTAATATGTCTGTCTCAAAGATTGTTTGTTTTTTTTGAGTGTGTTGCAGGCATCAGACGCTTAACCTAATGCCAACCAGAAAGGATTCCCAGGACACCATCCACAAAGCAGGCTTAAAAATGTGTGCTTGTGTCTCACAGGGTCCGGGAGAGTCAGTGAAAAGAGGCTTGTTCTGATTGGGAAGACCGGGGCAGGGAAGAGTTCAGCAGGAAACACCATCCTGGGTCGAGAAGCTTTTGAATCTGACCTTTCTCCAACTTCTCTGACGTCTGAATGTAAGAAAGAAAGGGGGGAGGTCGGAGGGCAAAAGCTTGCTGTCGTTGACACTCCAGGGCTGTTTGACACTGAGTTAAACAATGAAGAAGTGATGAAGAGGATCAAAGTTTGCATTGGCATGTGTTCTCCTGGTCCTCATGCTTTCTTAGTGATTATTCAGCTGGGCAGGTTCACAAAGGAGGAGAAGGAAACAGTGAAAATGATTCAGCAACATTTTGGTGAAGATGCATCAAAATACACGTTGGTGTTGTTCACTCATGGAGACAAGCTGAAGAATAAATCCATTGAAGAGTTCATTTCAAAGAGCGAAGACCTGCAAGCCATCATTCAGAATTGTTACGGTCGATATCACGTATTCAACAACAACGCAAACAGTCTGACCCAAACCGGTCAGCTGCTTGATAAAATCGAGCTGATGATCAGGGAGAACGGTGGCTCGCACTACACCACAGAAATGTTCAGGACAGCTGAAGAAGCCATAGAGAAGGAGAAACAACGACTGCTGAAGGAGTCAGAGGCTCAGAGGGAAAAGGAGCTGCAGGAGCTCAAGGCCCACTACAGTGGGGAAATGTTGAAGCTAAAAGAAGAGATGCTGAAACAGCAACACGAGGCTGTAGCCAGAGCTCTGGCTGAGAAAAAAAACGAAGTACATCATCACTATCATATAGGATGTGTTATTAGCTGAGAGGTTATGGAAACAGTAAGTTGAGGGTGAGGTGTATAAATCCCTGTTTTTCTGTATTAGTTCACGTTTGATCAAACTGTTTTCATTAATAGCTGAAGAGAAGATGAAGATTCTCAGGGAGGTTCTTTGGACATGGATTCATGATGGACATCAGACATTGTTATTCACATTAGATCAGTAACTGTGAGGGGGGATTTCCACAAACACCTTCACTGTCACACCATTAACAGCAATTTCAGAAATAAAAGTTGATTTGTTCCTTCATCAGGATGTGGTGTGTGGTTCAGGTTCATGCCCTCAGTTTTCACTTCCTTTTCAAAAATAACTTTTCAGGCCATCCTCACTTCAGAAACTCCCGTGTTGATCTGTAAATACCCAGTATTCTGTTTTGAGAGGAAACAATGTTTACAGAATGATTGAAAGAACTGTCAGGTCTCAGGAGATTAGCTCTCACCTAATGTGGAGGAAGTTTATCTCAGCAGTTGGCCACCACCGAAAAAGAAACAAGGTTAAACAGGAAATGAACACACCCTTCAACTGCTGCCGGTGGAACTTTAAAATCAGTTTCAAGTTTCTCATTTTTTAACATCATGTCCCTGCACTCACATACTGTTTTTAAGTGTTACATGTTCATCACAACAAATACTGAGAAGAACACAGATCACTGCTGAAAGGAAAAACCACTAAAGTTGATTTGTTTGTATTTTCCTTCATTATCTGTAGTATTGCAGTATCAGGCCCCCAACATCTTATGTGAAATTACTATAACACGTTCAAAACAATTACATTTTTACTTGACTGAATCAGATGCAAAATGCATGAAACCTCCAAGTGCTGCTTAAAGGAGACATGTTTAAAATGAAAAGCATTGGTCCCAGAGCAGAACCTTGTGGAACTTCATAACTAAGCTTTGGGAGAATTTCTGTATAAATCACAATTAATGTAAAGATCTGTGTGTCATGTCTGCGTGTTCATATCAGAACATGAATATGTGTGGACACGCAGTCCACACATATTCTAATCAGTTCATGGAAGAAGCTTCCTCATGGTTTTTCTGAGATACTGTGAACAAGCCAAAAACATGATCCAGTCTCAAACAGAACATTTCTAATATGAGTACTGATAAATGTGTAAATCTAATGTACTTAATTAATAATGTTTTAATAATTACTTAATTGTAATTAGTTTACTAATTAAAATCTGAAAAACATTATTTTACAGATCTGTAAATTGGTAATGGTGCTGATTCCTTAAGACATTTTCCTGAATTAACTGAAAAATGTAGCACTAATAGTGAGCCGGTGTTTAACTGATCTGTGCGATCATCATCACAGTTAAAACTTGATTAAAAATGACAAACGTAGCTCTTGCAAATAAAGACTGTTAAGTACGGAGCCTAAGAAAAAATCTTTGTTTTAGCAGTTTACTTAGTTTGCAGTTTGAAGGTTGAATAAAAAGGACACAAACACAAACCTTTGAGTGGAAATACAACATTTAATTTGATGAACTTTAGTCCAGAGGTTAAAAACAAATCACAGAGCAGCTCTGTATGTTTTGCAGCTGGGCACAAAGTAAGTGTGTGTTGTATATTTTACCTCTGGAGGGAGCTCAAATAAGCTAACAGGTGTACAGTTTCCCTCTGCTTCCAGTTTTTGTGCTAAGCTAAACCGGTTAAAACTGAAACTGGTTTGGTCAGCAGCAAATAATGATTTAACAGAAATGCTTCCCTTGGTACAGGTGTTAACACCAGAGCTGAAATGGCTACTAATTACCTGGTGCATTTTTTCTTTTTTGTTTCTCAGCCTCCACTGCATCAGATTTTATGTGACTGTGAATATTTGTGTTAGAGGAAACAAAGGAAGAAGGTGGAACTTTTTTTGTCTCATTTTCTGGACCAAACCACAAATTAATGAACCAGAAAACAAAGTGAAGCCATTCAGGTGTATAGATGCACAGGAGTACAGGTGTGTCTGACAGGTGTGATGGCTGCAGCCCTTTAGCCCTGTGGTTTTATGCTGAGCTGTCAGGAATAAAAGGAAGATCAAGCTGTTGTTTCTCACACAAACCTCAGAAAAACTTTATTATCTTCAAACATCAAGGTCCAGAGTCTGAGTCTCCAGATCCTCCAATCAAATCCTGGGTCCAGTCTGCAGCTTACATCCACACCATTCATTGCACAGGGTTAATGATGCCTTCTAATAACTTTACTGTATCAAACCAGAACCACCAACTCTTCCGTACCTTCATTGTTTATTAGGGACCAGTTAGATGATAGTACTCAAAACCTTTTCTGACTTTAGTTTGTATTAGTACTTAAAGTAAGAGTCTTAGAACTTCATACGTTATTAAAAATTGGGAAAATACTTTTAAATTGTTTATTTGATCTTCTGTTGGTAAGTCTGAAGGCAGAGAGATGCTGATTGGTTGATCTGGAGGATTCCTATTGACAGCAGAGCAAAAATTAGCTTAGCATGGAACTAAATGTGGGAAACTGTTTAACCCTGTAAACATTAAGCCTAAGACCTGGTTTAAACATCAGCTGTTCGTTTCCATTGCCCCGTAGTTCTGGGCAGGTGGGGTAGGGACCTATCACATGAGGATGTGAGTCCAGGTCTGATGGTGATGATTGTGATCGCCAGCTTTCAGTAACACCTGCAAATATTCTTCCTAAAACCAAGAGGATGAGTGACTTTCAGGTGTTTTCTGAGTCCAATCTGAGTCTGATGCAGATCCTTTGATCAGCTGAAAGTTTCACTGTCTAAAAACCTGCACAGGAACAAAAACTGAAGCAGAAGAAACAAAAATGCAGTTCAACTGTTTCTCTTTTTATATCATATGAGGCAGAAACGTCTCAAGGGTTCATGAAAAGCTCAATCCAGACTTTGTGTCCTGATACACTGGTCCACTGCTGAGTCCCAGTATGACCCAACTAGTATTAGTGAGTCTTCAGCACAGGACCAGGATCAGAGCTCCACCATCAGTGATCCACTATTAAAGACTGGTCAGACATGAAAATCCAGTAGTAGTGATTCTTCTTTCTGGCTCTGTTGTATCTACTGTGGTTCAGTAACTAATTGAGGTTGTTCCTGCAGTCAGCAGAAGTCAGAAACAGAAAAGCTGAAGTTGAACAAATAAAATCAGTGAATCCATCCTCATGTTTTTTAGAACTGAAAAATTAAAATAGTTGCAGATTACTTTTTTTAGAGCCCAAACCTGCTGCACTCAGAGGGCTGCATGACGACAACCAGCTCCTCAGTCCTGAAGATGTAGATTCTGTGGAGAAGTTGGTGCTGCTGCCCCATCCTCTAAAAACTAGCCATTCTGATGCATGAAGCACTACCAGCGAGCAGCAGGTTTAACTCTTTCTCATTGGACTTTGTCTAATAGAAGCCTGGACATTTTATTTAACAGTAACAGATACAGAAGAACAAACTTCTGGAGCTCAACTTCCTCTAAGATCCTGGGATCTGACTGTTTTAGAGGTTTCAGCTTCACCTGTTGAACACTTGGTCCTGACCAATGAAGCTCCAAGTAAATACATAAACCTCTGCTCCTGCATTTCATCGCCGTGGACCACGCTCCCAGAACAGAGGCTCCAGGTACAGATGAGCAAACCCCACCCCAACAGGGCTACCAGTGGTGGTTCTTGGACAGGTAGGCAATGAGTGCCACAGCCACGCCCACATAAATACCTGTCCCGATGGTGATGGACAGCACGGCCAGGAAGAGAGCCCGCCTTGAACTGGAGCTGGCCAGGTGAAAGTCTCCTTTAGACACCGCCTTGTTGGTCTGTGGGGGGGGGGGGGGGGGGCAAGGGAGAATGTTAGCAATAGAAAACATATGGGTGCACGTATGCACGTATGGTTTCAACAGAGACCAGTAGTTCCACGGAGAGTTTTACTTGGATTATTTCTACACTGGAGTATTAGTCATTAGTGTCCTGCTGTGATGGAGCAGATTTGTTTCACTTAGGAGATGGTGATAGACTTCCGGAGAAGGACTGTACAACTCAACAGTTTGGCAGAATATCTCTGATCATCCATGATTACTGCAAATTCTCTTTTTGGTTTTTGTTTTAGTTATAAATTCTTTTGCAAACACATTGAATATTCCACTTTTCAATTTTTGTAAATACTTGAAAAACTGCTTTTTGCACTGTACACTGTCCCTGTGAGCTGTTTAACAAGTGAATTTTCACGCAGTGGGATCAATACAGTTTGATCTTACTTATCTCTAATCAGAGCTTCACTTCCTCTGCAATTTAACTACAATGTCTGATCAATCAGATGTCACAGCTCTGATGTCAGCCAATCACAGCCAGTGGGGGACAGGGGTCCTCATGTGATTGGTCCAGACAAGGATAATGAGCTGCTGCCAAAGTGAAGAAAAATGTCCCTGAAGGTCTGAATGTCCAAGCCAGAGGTTTACATAACCAGCTCAGCGACTGTGTGTGTGTGTGTGTGTGTGTGTGTGGTGGGGGGGCTGTTCTCTAAAAGCACCAATCAGATTATCCTCAGCAGCTTAACAAAAACAGATTGTTTCAGTCCACTGCCGAGACACTTTACTGTCAAGACACATTACCTCTGGGGGCTTATGGGTTCTGCAGCTCCCCCTGGTGGTCTTAACCCCCTTCCACCATCAATAGTCTCAATAACTGTCGTGAAGGTTTGGACCAAATAAAAGAAGTCCAGTTTGAGATGTTTCACATGTGGAACACTGAGGCTCATCCTGGAAAGGACTCCTCAAAATAGCAAGCTTAAAGACAAACTCATTTGCAGTCCTTGGACCAGTCGAAGGAAAGTTGGACTTCATAGTAACAAAGTGCTCATTGTTTCTAGTCCTCCTCCTCTGTGCTCTGAGTGACTGGTTCCTGTTCAGCTGGTAAATGATCTGCACGAATATAGCGCCTTTCTACCTATTGGCACTCAAAGCACTTTACACTGCTTCTTATTCACCCATTCACACTCACGCAAACTCACCTGATTGGGGAGCTGCTATGCAGCTGGCCAACACTCACTGGGAGCAACTAAGTTGGAGTTCAGTGCCTTGCTCAAGAAGACTTTGAAATGTTACCAGAGGAGCCGGGGATCAAACCAACAACTGTGAGATTGGTGGACAACCGCGCCACAGTCAGCATATGGGTTAATGTATCAGTTTAAGTAGTGAATCCTGATGTGTGCTGCTCACTGAACTGAGCTGAATGTCATCGTCTGTGAGATCATTAAATTGTGTGGAGTTCTACTGAGATCTGCTACAGATGGACTGATTTCGTCCTTTACGTGACTCACATCCTCTCTGGCCTCAGTAAACTCCCCCTCCTCCTCCTCCCCCTTTCTGTTGTTCACTGATCGATTTCTGTGTGGGAAGCGTTGCCAGTGGCAACGAGCGCCGCTATTGTTGGAGCTGTAGGAGTGCGGTTGTCATGGAAACTGCATCACCAACACACACAGCTACCACCACACCACAACAAGTCCACTAAAAACCTTTCAGCCTGATTTACTGCTCTTCGAGTATGGCCACACAGTGCAGAACTCCATTAGAAGTGTCGACATTTTAGACTCAATGCAGCGCACTGCTACCTTTGGGACAGGTCACCCCCCAATCTGTCCCTCAGATTACCTGTCTGCTCTTTACTTGGAGTTATAAAAAGCCTGAGAACACCACGGCTCTGACATTAATACAATTAATGGGTGATGAACTCAATGTTTTTCTAAATGTCTCCTCTGTGTTGTTTTGCTCCTTTTGGTACTTTTGTGTCTTGTAGCACTGAGCTACTGATCTCCTGGCCCTCCTGGCCCATCCATTTCTGAAAGTTATGCTTGTCAAATGTTTGTGAGGATGTCTGTTCTGAAAAAGACCTGAATGATTGGGGAAGTTTCTGTCTCTGTCTCTGAACTGTTTGCTTGAATTGTATGTTTGGAAAATGAAAAAGGATTTTTTGATAAAGCTGCTGAGATGTTGTCCTACAGCTGCACATCACTACTGATACACAAAACTACACAAAGTACTGTACAATTAGCAGTACATTATGTACTCATATAGTAATTATGGTACATATAGTACTCATAATGACTTCATATCACTGTGCCTGTTATAGATACTGCTGCAAATACTACTGTTGATTGTCGTCATGTACTATTACCTCTACTACTACTAGTAACCTGCTCAAATACCATTATCTCAATTACCCACTACTACTAATCTACAAATACTACAGCTAGTGTTATTAATATTGTATAGTATAGATAGTACTGGTTCTGAAGGTGTTTACTTCAGGGTAGATTGCAGTGCGTCAACAGCTACTACTGAATTTAAAACTGCTATGACTAGTATTTCTGATATTACTCTTTTTACTGCTGGTACGAGTCTCCAAATGACTACAGTCAGGGGACTGTGGTGCAAGAGGTAGAGCGTTTGTCCATCAATCCCACAGTTGTTGCTTCGATCCCAAGCTCCTCCAGTCACATGTCAAAGTGTCCTTGAGCAAGACACTGTACCCCAAGTTAGTTGCTCCGAGTGAGTGTTGGCCAGCTGCATAGCAGCTCCCCCATCTATTTGTGAGTGTGTGTGTAATTGTGAGTGTGAATGGGTGAATGAGAAGCAGCATAATGCGCTTTGAGTGCAATAGGTAGAACTGCCATTTACCATTTACTGTTGTTAGAGTTACCACTACTGCAGGTATTACTCATGCTACTTATGCTACTAATGGTACTGCTGTTAAAATTAGTTTTGTCTTTGTTTATCTCCATCTGTTGGTCTATGTAAAGTATTGGGTTATTTGGTTATTCAAGGTTTCGTTATCTGTTCACTTTTATCTTTCAACCCCTTTTTTATGTTAGTTTTGGTTATGTGTTTACCCCTGTTTATATTACCTTTATATATCTGTATATGTTATATATATTTCCTACCTACTAGCGTCTGTTTGTTCACACCATTTGGTTTTTTGCTATACCCACTTCGGATCCGTCTCTACTCTTGGACATTTTTGATTTACTGTTTGTTGTCATTTCTGATTTGGCCCTTGTATGCGTGCAACCGTTATTCTATTGTTGTAATCTGACCCTGGTAGTTCTTGTATGTGCCTTTTGGTTTATTATTACTTGTTTGGTTTATTACTGGTCAAGATGGGTGGTTTTGCCCACACTCTTTGGTTTTGTTAATATTTGCCTGGCAGTTTCCTGTATGTTTCCCCTGGTCTCTCCGCTGGTATGTTTGTATTCTGTTCCGCTGTTTTCTCAGTGCTATTGTAATCAGTTATTCTTATTCACGTATCCTCCTTAGTTTCTTCCTCGTGTTTTAGTTTTTCTTGCTCCCCTCACTCCTGCATTTAGCATTCTCTAGGTTTCCCAACCCCTTATATCTGTTTTTTAGAACTTATTTCCTTAATAATTGTTTTTGTGTAATCTGTTGCTTTTATGTATTGGGCTCTGTCTGTCCTCCGTTTTAGGAGTGACATTCTGTTGTTTCTGTACTATCCCTGTTGCCATCATACCTCGTCTCGCTGTCTCCTCACTTGGGTCCATACACAAAAACCCTCACACTAATAATAAACTTAAACTACTTGCAGTAGCAGTGCTATTGCTACTAATACTACTGCTGATTGTAATGCTATTGCTTTTGGTATTTTTGCCAGTGCTGGTAATCTACTCAAATCCCCTTTACTTCTCTTACTGCTACTTGTAGTACTACTGCTCCTGTTACTGCTGCTATTATTCTGGTAGTTATATTACAACAAGTCATGTTTTCCTTCAGTGTATGTATTACTACTGGTAATAGTATCTTACTCCGACAAGTACTTTTAGTATTGCTGCTAGAACTACTACTAGTACTGATATCAGCCCAACTCAGGTGTGTGTGGGTGTGTCCTCACCTCGTGTGACAGGTAGAATGCGGCAATGCCGAGCGGCCAGAAGCAGCAGAGCATGGAGAAGACACTGAGGCCCAGGTGATCTCTGGGAGGCATAAGCAGGAAGGCATCCTCACTCTCTGATTCACTGGAGTAGTCGCTCTGACAACACACAGATGACAGGTAACAGGTGAGCCCACTGACACTTTCTTATACTTTGTCACCTGTAAGTCAAAACACAGGGTCAGAATTGGGTGAATGAAAGACACAAGACCATCTGCAGGTGATTTAGCCTCAGTTATCTTCCACCACCTACCAGAACTACAAATGATCTATTACTACTACTACTTCTACCTGGTCTATTCAAAGACCAGTCAAAGATAGTTAACGTGTGTAGTTGAGCTTGAAGTACTTTTAAAGCTGGCTGTACTCATGAGTGGGTTATAATTAAAGGGGTCAGATGCTCAGGCCTGTGGGCGAGAGTTTGAGAATTCTCAAGTGAATAGTCTTAAAAATCACAAATAAATAGTGACTACAAGAGCTCAGTGAGACAAACAACTCAAAATAAGTGCAACGAAACAATAACACAGTAACAAAGACTTGGCACATCTCTAGATGTCCACGTGTCTTCCCATTTTCAACTGTGCACTGTGGTTTCATTTTAGAGTAATGCTCTGAGCTCTGCAGCTTGTTGTGTGTTCAAGATAGTTAGTTTCTATCAAAAATTAGTCTAAAGCGCTTTATCTCTTTCACAGAGTTAGAGTTAGAGAATAAGGGCTGCAGCACAAAACTTCTTAATGTACCTTTTACCTGAGCTGTGACGAAATTCTCCCACTGCTGGGTGAATCACTTTCTCTCTTCACTAATCCCTGCCTCCCTCTCTCTGGCTTTAACAGAGTAGATTAAACCAGACTTTAGACAAAATCACAGCATTTCCAGCTAATCGTCTCTGAGGCGATTGGCTGTTAGACGGCCAAATGTGTCTCTGAGAGAGCTGCAGCTCTCTAATCTCATTCAGCTGGAAGCTCGGTGACTCACAACCGGACAGATGGAAAGAGATGGAGGGATGTCAGGGCACTCAATTAGACACATTATTAAATAAACTTCCTCTGTAAAAAGGCTCCTCACACACATTAATTTATGTAAAAAAATATACCATCTGCACCAACTGACATATGGAGTTTATCTTTTTTCAAGTCCTGAACTATCTGTGACACATCACTAAGATAAAACTGATGCTTTCTTTCTATTTCATTTTTTCACATTCCCAGTGAAATGCTGTTTTATACTGTGTATACTTCATCCATAAGAGCTGTATATGATTTGTCATTCATACATTTATTAACTGTAGTGCTCGTAAACACAGTGTTTGGTTTAGGAAACCTAAGTAAGTACACAGTGTACTTCAAATTAAAAAAACACACAGAAGCTGACGCTGCTAATGTTGGAACACAAATCAACGACTTGAACTCTTGGATGCAGATAGTTCTGTAAATGTACTGTATTGTAAATGGCAGACAGGAACAACAGTGTGTCATCAGCATAATGTGTAACCACAGCTTGTGGTTACACATTATGTGGCCAAAGGGCAGCTTGTGTGAACCAGGTATAGACACCTGAGGAGCCCCACACATAACGTCACCAAACAGAGACACAAGCTACTTGTGCACCTGTAAGTGAAATACAAACCACTTACTTTAACATAACTGTATTTATGTATCACACAGGTCTGAGCGCTGACTTGGAGACATTATTTGTGATTTACATGTTTCTGCATGACATTTACAGATCTTCATTTTAAAAGGCACAAAAATTAGTTTCATCAAATGAACTTTACAAGGTCATAAAATGTAAATAGCAGTATTTCTTAGATGCTCATAGTTCTGTGCAGAACTCCTGTGAGACTCCTGATCAGCACATGTGCAGATATTTTTTCATTCATCATGAGCTGCTTGCCTGCTTGTCTTGTTTTCATGAATATGTATTTTAATTGTGCCTTGGGGTCAGATCAGTAACTAAGTGGCCCACTAGTTCCCTCATCTCCCACAGTGATTCTTTCATATAATGACTGATTCATTCTCAAACTAGAAGCAGGTTTTCTTCAAGTTCTGTTCTGATTATTTTTTTGTTTTTTTTACCATCTGATGTTTATAACCTCTTTTTTAATCTATTAATTAGTTAATAAATGAGTCATCTATCTGTTGTCTCCTATCAGTTTGACCCTCCTAATCTAAACCCCGTTCTCACATATTCTAAACATCCACCTCTCTCCTCCTGTCCTTTTCTCCTCCTCTCTCCTCCTCCTCTCCCTCTCCTCTCCCTCTCTCCCCTTCCTCTCTTTCCTCATCCTCCTCTCCCTTGGCTCTGCAGCTCCTGATCTCTTTGATGAGTCCACAACAGAATTAAAGAGCTGACTTGTTCTGCTGCTGGAGACTGAACACAAATCACTCAGACGGTGGCAGAGGAGGAGGAAGGTAGGTGGAGACTGGATGAGAGTGAGGTTTTGGATGACCTGAGCTTCTATCTGAATCTGATCACAACATCGCCTGCTGGACGCTAGAGGAACTGTGGTTGCTCCTGTCTTTTCTGTCCAACAGCAGGAGGCACTGCGTCACACATCAAATACAAACAGATGAAGAAGAGATAAAACTCCTTACCTCCAGCTCCTGAAACTCGTCGTCATCATCAATATCGTAAGACAGTGTGTGAATCTTTGCATCCTCTCCAGAAAAGTCTAAAAACTTCCCATCAGCGAAAAGCAGCACCTCCTTCGTGGTGGCAGCAGTTGAAGAGGAGGAGGAGGTGGCATCAGGACCCAGCCCCTCTATAAAGGTGGTCTCACAGCAGTCGCCTCCCCCAGCCTCCCCCCACGCCCGCAGTAAGCTCTCTGGGTACAGGAGGAGGCCGGGGGCTGCCCTGAGACGGGGGTCAGATACCGCCTGGTGTGGGAGGAGAGCACTGGGGTTCAGGAGCTGGGGAGGACCCCTGATGTGCTCCTGCTGAGGGGGGGCGTTTACCACCACCTGGTACTGAGGAGACGAGTACACCGACAGCAGCGGCTCCTGAGGTTCCACACCTAGACGGTGGGTGTTGATAAGGCCATTCTGTCTACAGCGCTCTCCACCACCTGCACCCGCTCCTCTTGGCGAGGCTCTCCCCAGTTTGAAATGGGTTTTAGCCTCCTCTCCTCGGCTCTCCTCCTCTCCTCCTCCTTCCATTCCTCCTCAGAGCTCGACTGGTGGCTCCTCCTGCTCAGAGGGGTCTGTCAGAGGAGTTAAGGGTCAGAGGTCATCGCAGGCTGAGATCTCCTGGAACACAGAAAAAGTGAAAACTTTTTCTGTCATCTGCTACACAACATCTAATGTTCGCAGATTTATGTGATTGTTAATGCAGAGTTCGACATCCCTGATTGTGTTTTCTGTGTTTTCTGCAACTTTGATCCTGATCCTCAGCACCATGGATGGAAGGATGAACACACATATCTGCACAAGATTATCAGCTTGTTTTTGGAGTTTTGGTGCAAAGAAATAAACAGGTTCATCAAACCAGATTAGACCGGAGCATGTGGGTTGTCCATGGTTTCCTTCGCATCACGCCACAGAATGATGGTTTACAAGTGTGATAAGGAAGCAGAAAAACTGAATTTCTCTTTTCACAGGGTCATCGCCTCAACTGTGATAAAGCAAATTCTGCATGGGGGGCAGCTAATTCAAACATAAGCAAACGATCAGCCCTGAACCCCATCTCAGCCCCTGCATTTCTTCTATTTTATGATGTATTAAGCAACTGATTTATAAATCTTAGATGTCAGATGGTCCTTGATCACACCACCACCAGTATAATCAAGAAAATGCCTATGAACTGTTTGAAATCCTAATTTCAAATCCTATTTGAAATCCATGTTTGATCCCAATAATGATGACAAGGGATGCACTAGAAGCATTACACTAAATTAATAATGATGAATATTTTCATTCACAGTTTTCTGCTGTCTATTTTCTCCATTAATTGTTAGCATGGTTTCTAAAATGTCAGAAAAATAGTGACCAAGATCAATGATAAATGAATAAAAGATAGCAGCTAAAATCATAAAATATTTTAAGATAAAAAGATACTTTTTAATTATTTGATTCCTCAAATTTTCTGTTAATAAACATCCATGTACATCAAATATTTGAGTAAATGTACTCAGCTACAGTCCATGGAGTAAATACAACAGTAATAATTCTATATGTTGTGATCTTAACATCTGTTTGAGGCTCTCATCCATCTTTTGGATGTTTAATTGATATGTAACTTCCTGTTCGGGACTTAAATCAGCAGCACATAAAATAATCCTGCTACATTAATAATAAAGCTGAGCTTCAAAGCCGCCCGGAAATCCCCCACCTCCGCCCCCCAAACACAAACACGCGCGCGCACACATTTCCATCCCATCCATACACACATAAGTGGTAAAATCTCCTCTGCCTGAATACCGACAGTGTCATTGGCTCTGACGTCATCCCCGTGATGTTGGACCTGTCGTGTGATTACGAGAGACAAACATAAACACACGCAAGCGCGCGCACTTATACTCACCTCCCAAGGTGAGACATGAAAGCCTGCGTCCGTCCATCCATCCAGGCTTCACACCGACCCCTCCTCTGTCCTTCAGCCGGTCTCAGAGCGCCCCGAGCGGCTCAAAGATCCGAGAGGGTCCCGGTGTGAAGGTTCCGGAGCTAAACAACAACAGACGAGAAGGGGAAGAGGCAGGCGGGCTGGCAGGTGTCCGTCTGGTCGGAGGATGGTTCTTCTGCAGAGAAGAGACCGAGAAGGAGAGGAAGAGGAGGAGGAGGGAGGGAGCGAGAGAGAGAAAGAGAGAGAGAGAGAGAGAGAGAGAGAGAGAGAGAGAGAGAGAGAGAGAGCTCATCAGCTGGTATAAGTCCACTGAGAGTGGACGGACGAGGAGGAGGAGGCATGTGCGCTGAATACAGAGGAGGTGTGTGCATGTGCGTGTGTGCACAGTGAATAGCTGCAGAATTGTTGTCCCCGTGGTCCTAAAGGCTCTCAGGTAAATCCTGAAGCCGTCAGGTTTCCTGTCAAACCATGTCACACACATGTGTGAAAATGTGTGCATGTGCTGAGCAGTCTCCAGATTTCCATGAGATCCGCTGGTTCCTTTACAGAGGCTGACATCATCGTGGACCAGTCAAACATCACTTAATTCAGGTTTGGCAGCAGTTCTTTTCATAAAGCTCAGTTGGAGCTGCAGTGGTGAAGCTCTGCTGCTCACCAAAACATTCAGCACATTTGTACTGCAGTGAAATAATCATCTAGATTTATCCTGGCCATCTCAATCTTTTTGTAATGTCTGCACATATATACAACATACTGTAGTAAATTGCAATACTAAGTCTCAACTGGACTTCTTTCTTTTTGTTTAGAAATGTTTCGCTATACTTCAGCCTCTAAATACTAAGTGTATGCTCTTGAAGTGTACTTTAAGTAGGCCTACTCGTTCAAGTTGTAAGTGCAAGTACTCCAACCAATAACAAATATTAAGTGACAGGTAGGAAAACCATTTGAGTTACCATCAATTTAATTTTTTACTTACATACAAATACAGTACACAGCTTTCCTTATATTTACAGCTTTTGTTTACAATTGCACTCTAACTTATATTTCTAATGTATGTAAACACACACACACATTTAGTCCATCCGGACTAAAGAGAAACGCCACATAACATATTTATCTGATTGTGGTTCTGAGATAAACTAGCTCCATAAACATAAATTGTTTATCATGATGGAGTAGCTCCAGCGACGTGCTGCAGGGGGCGGTCATTCACGTTGTTGTTGGGTGGAACCCGCCTTTAGGCAGAAGAAGAAGAAATAAGAAGCAGCCGTAGAGGAAGAGTTGGTCAGTGATGTTGTTCCTGTCTAAGTGCGCAAATGCGCATCCTACAGTGCAGACGTCCGGTGGATAACGAGAAAACTAACACTAGCAGGCTGGTAAACGACACGCTAGGGCGGAAAAGAAAACAGCGTTTGAAGGGGAAGACGGGATCCAAAGGCAAAGTCTGTGACACGGCAGGTAGGACGCAACCATCGGGCTTTAGCCGTTTTCGTCAGGCAGAAGTGAATGTCTGTTGCCGCTCTCATGGCTGCCCCGAGTGTGTAGCGGGACAGGCCCACCTTGGTTCCTCAGTGCTAGCGTCCATAGTTCGTGTACACACAGATGTACTGAGGATGACGCACCAAACTACGTGTCAGAATCTGTCAATTATGAAACATATTACTTATAAGTAACAGCATATAAACTTTAACATTGTATATGAGAAACGTCAGAATACGCTCCTAATTTCGGCATACCATCCTGCAGACTTCAGATCATCAATGAGCTCATTCTAAAGGTTTTTCAACAATTCTAAGTCCCTAAATGAGATCAAGTGTACTCAAATATTTTTTTGATCTAGATCAACTTAACAGCTGTTCGTTAAGTTAAGGCTCCAAATTAGCCACAGTATCTTGTTCAGTTCTCCCAACGTCCATAATTCTGTAGAGACTGTTAACTAGTTATTTAAAATGTGAAGATTTTGAAATGGAGTTTGGTGTGACGTTACACGCAGGGCGTTCATATAGCTAGCTCTCATTAACGATGTAACTAAATAAGATAGTTTTATGAACTAGTTAGCCACTCATCTAACTAACAAGATAAAAATAAAGTTGTTTAAAGTGCAAGTTATATTCTAATGTTAACTTAAAATAGACTGGGAACAACTGCTAATATTAACAGCTGCTGTTAGCTCGCAAATGCTATCTGTTTCGTTCAGACATTATGGGCCTGGCTATTTACTGAACTTCAAAAACTACACAAATGTTACCGAGGTGACTGCATCACTAACAGCCACACGGTGTTAGAAACGAACAGCTTAGTAGTTATTAATTAGAGCTATAGAAGTGCCATTTCGCGTCGGCTGAATGTTATCAGCTCAGAACCGGTCAGTCAGAGTTTGATCAATGATTAGACGAAGCCTGCTAAAGCTAACTGTCGAGGGACAACACGCCCAGCAACCCCTTCAGCACGTGTGATGTTCGGCTTCTAGAGCAACGACGGAAAGAGGAAGCTAAAATGAGAACGTAAATTTACACAGTGTACCACCTAAACCTAATGCAGTTTAATAAAGAATAATAAACCTTATTGTGAACAAACTCAAGTTCGTTGTTGCCCAAGAAACTAAAGTTTTAGATGGAAGTCGGGCGGAAGTAGCATATCATTATCTTAAAACCTTTTATTTATATATTTTTTTTTTTATTAAAGACACGTCATTGAATTTTTTTTTTTCTGGCGCTGGAATTTAACCTGAGCTGAAAGATTTAGACTTATTCTGATTATATGTGCAGATAAAGTCAGTCTATTTAGCTTCATTAAATTAAATTTCTGAATATCCTATTAACCTTGTCTCCTCCTCATTCCCTGTTTTCTCATGTCTCATAATATTTGCTCTGTCTTCTGTTACTCATGTCTTATCTTGTTTCTCCTGAAGTCTCCCTTTGTTTTCTTCATTTCTTTTGACTCATCCTGTTTTCCTTATATCCTGTTGTCGCGGTCTCCTGACATGTTTTTTGTCCCCAGTTTTGGCTCTGTTGTTTCAAATATTTTACTGTGATTTTCCTTTCTCTGTCTCCTTCTTTCTCCTTCAATGTCTCCTTTGTTATCACTTTGGTCTCCTCTTCTGATGTCCCCTGTCTCTGGTTCATCTGTTTCCTTATATGTCTCCCTCTTTCCAGTGTTTTTCTGATGTATCCTCTCTCTGATGTCTCATTTGTCTCCTCCCTTAACATCTCATCTTCTGTGTCCCCAGTGACCATGGTGGGTGAGCGCCGCAATGGAAACCTGCTTGTCCAACTTGGCCCGCGGCTGCAGGCCTATCCTGAGGAACTGATCCGTCAGCGCCGCATCCATGACGGCCAGACAGAGTACCTAATTCGCTGGTGCCTCATCATCATTGATGACGGCTCCAGCTCTGGGGCAGGGTCCAGTGATGCAGGGGGCACGGGTGGCAGCAGCTCCGTGGTGGGGGGGTCGAGCAGTTCCACGTCTGGAGAAACCAAACCGGAGAACATCTTGATGTGGATGTCAACAGAGGACGTGTATGCCAACTGCCCCACATTGCTGGGGAAGAGGAAAACGGACACACAGCGCCCCCTTCAGGCACAGGAGAAACAGCAGGGTGGTGAGGTAGTTGATGGCGACCAGAGGAGTGGTGGGGAGTTCCCTGCAGATGTCACCTTTGATGAGGTGGAGCTTTCGGACATGAAAGAGGATGTGAAGAACCTGGTGCGCAGAGCCAGGAAGCAGATGGCCAAGAAAAGTGACTTCTCCATCAGTATTACCCACACCATCCATGTGCTGAGTGCCTATGCTTCCATTGGCTCACTGGTTGGGGTCTTTAAGGAGACAGGGGCCCTAAACCTGCTAATGGAGCTGCTGTGCAACAAGGAGACGCAGACCAGACGCAGTGCAGGGAAGATGCTGCGAGCACTTGCCTCACATGATGCAGGTAACCACACAGTGTGAGGGAGACAGCAGAGTAAGAAAATGGTGGCTAAAACAATTTGTTAAAAATTTTTCCAATCTCGATTAAATTTTCTGCAGGATTTATTGGGAGCCAGTAGCATTTACAAACTTTTCTGTTGATTTCTCATATAAATTTGAAATTGATTAATTGTTCACACTTAACTAGGCGTGAGCGGTATTTTATTATATACTCAATGAATTGGAACATGTTTCTGTGAGATGTATTAAATTATTTTTGTCGCGAAAATTGAGTATGACCAGTAACAAGAACTGGTACTGCTTGTGAATAATCAAATGTTTCCAAATATAAAACATATTTAAAAGCCAAGGCGACAGGGTTAAAGTAATGCTTATCCAGTATATTGTTGTTAACCTGTGCCCCCCACCCTGCAATTGTGGTCCTCAGGTTGCTTTTTAGTCATAATGGTGGTTCCTGTGCCACAATCAGTCTGCAACAAACAGACCTTCTTCTTTTACTTTCCGCCGTTCCCTTTCAGGGGTCGCCACAGCAGATCATCTGCCTCCATCTAACCCTATCCTCTGCATCCCCTTCTCTCGCACTAACGAACTTCATGTCCCCCATAATTCCATCTATATCTCACAGATGTGCAGTTGTCTCCTGCTTAAACCTCTGTTCAAAATGATGGAAATGCATTATTTGAGGCAACATTTCTTTGATATCTCGAATGTTATAATATGCAGAATAAACATGACACCCAGTGGAGCAGTGTGTATGGTTGCTGTGTTTTTAAGCCTTTGGGCAATGGCAGATCTACAGCACACACAAATGAGCTAATCCAGATTACAGACTTGCAGACATTAATGTAAGTAAAGAAAATTTTATGTTCCCTTTAGTGTCTAAATGGGGAAATACCTTTTTTTTTTTTTTTTTTTTTTTTTTTTTTAATTTAGAAAATGTGTTTGTGTTTCTGAATTATCACAAAGTAGAGGCTTTCACATTAAACAAGTCTGTTAGTTAACTGTAAATAATAAATAACTGTAGCTGTGTCAGGTACTATGATTTAGTGTGGAGGTTCAGACTGAATAAACAGAGCAGCCTGTTCATTCTTAATTTAAGTTGTCATCTGTAAAAGCTGATTTAAACTGAGTGTATCAGAGGTCATTACCTTAACTCATTAATTTTCTGTGTGTCGGAATCCTAGGTCCAAAGGGCCTAGACAGTCTGTTGTTTCAGCTATTGACCTCTGGTGCGAAAGGAAGGGATGCATATTTTAACAAATTTCCTTTTAATCAATATTCTGTTTTGTGATAAAGAGAAAAATGAGTGCTCCCTTTTAAAAAAAAAAAAAAAACATTTTTAATGTTTACAGTAAACTTAGATGAAGTCAGAAATATTACCAGCAGATGAAGTAAATTAATCAATCCAAAATGTTCTTGTCCAAAGTGTCGAAATAGACAGATCGAACATTAGACTAGACTGAATGTGTTGGACATGTCTCACACATTATGTCTTTAAAAAAAAAGAAAAAAAAAAGGCCAAAACTTTTAACAATAAATAACAACATGTAGTGTTTCAAATAAATGAAGATGTAAAAACTTTATCTACATGGTTAGAGGTAGTCTGGATGTTGGGAACACCTACAGTGCTGGAACGTGTTTAATCGAACATTTCGTAAAGAAGATTGTTTTTCTGTCCAAAATTTAAAAAATTTCCTCAGTGGGTTTTACAGAATGTAAATACCCTCTGTTTTTGGACTCTTTAATCAGAGGAATTCCTCCCCCCCACCCCCAAAAAAAAAATAAAAAATCAAACTTTAACTGGAAAAGCTGGAACAAACCGCCGAAGGAGCAACAAATGAGATGTCTCAGGTTGGACAGATAGGAAGTAGAAGAAGACCTACAAGTAGATATACTTTATGTACAGTAAGGATGACAATATCAAAGATTCTAAACATAAAAAATGCAATTTCATGCTAGGTTCTAAATGGTTAATATTCTGAATATTTAGCTAGGGGGGCAAGGAAGGGAAACGCTGATCATGTGATTCGTAGACAACTGCTATTGCCCACTGCCCAGCCATCAATGTTGGTGTTGTGATGCCAACAGGGTGAACTGGAATCACATGACCACCTCTCCACTGTGAAGTCCAGGAAAGAGAAAAGAATCTAAGCACACAAAGATCTTAAAAACCAAACTGTCTGCATAAGGAGAGAGGTCCCAGCACAGAGAGCCTGACAACGACTCGAGCAGAGTCTAAAGGCTCATGTTGAGAGATGTCGTAGTTTTATCGGTTTTATCTGTTGAGATGATAGGTGCAGTATCAGCAGATAATTGTCACTAGAGCTGTATAGAAGAGAATACATTTTTCAATTACAACTTGTATTTGAACAACCCTAATTCTGGCTTAGAATCTTTTTGACTGATCTTCACATGTGCTCCCGTTCTCACTGAACATGCCAGGTCTGTGCATTTTGTGTTAAATGTTGAATTTATGGAAGCAGAGCTCCTACATGGACACATATATCATTTATAGTATTGATGGAGATAATAGGTGCAATATTAGCTGTCTTTTGCCAGTCCTGTGAACTTTGACATTAGTGTTTTGAGTGTGCGTAGATATGCTACAGATAACAGGACTGTGACTCATAGTTGTCTGTGGATCTAGAGATCTATAAGGAAAGACTGATACTGATTGGAGTTCTGTTGGTATCATGATTGTAGACAAGTAAACATACTTCTGCTTTATTCAGTGTCTCCCTTATTGTTATTCTGTCCCTTTAGTCAGAACTCTATGCAGACTAAAGGAGGGATGAGGGACAGTAGTTGTGTAAAGGTTTTATATTTTAGGTTTAAACTTCTCTGAGGCTGTTGTTCTGTTTGTCACCTCTCCTGTCACTACTTCTGTCATTGTATTTGTGCTGATACTGAAGGTAACAGATCTGTCGGTCAGTATGAAGTGATCAGACATACAGACATAAAGAAACATGTCACTCCCTTACTTCTAACGTCCCTCCCTCTCCTCCCAGCCTACTGTGCTCAGTCCCTGCCCCGTTTTTCAGTTTTTTGGTCATGTGCAGAAAATCCTGGACGATGAGCAGCTGAGAGTTTTTCCTCTGAGTCATAAGGGCTGCGAGCAAAGGGAAAAATACAAGCCTTGATCCACAGCACACAGTGCGTCCAGAAACCAAAGATGCGATCTCACTTTTGATTCTGTTTGGGACAGAACACATTTGATTTTACATACAAATGATAAATTGCACGTTATAATGCACAGAAACAACAAAAAATGTAATTGAGGTGCAGAGAGCCCTGAGAGGAGTTTGATTAGTTCTCTCTCTAATGCAATTGCACTCAGTGAAACCAACACAAAGATTTGGAAACTCTGTCTCTATTTGATTCCTTTTTATTATCAAATTCCGAGACACTCAAACATCTGATCTATAGGTCTCCCTACACTAACTGTAGATTAGAGTCGCAAGAAAATGTAATGGCACTGTTTTCCTGTTTCTTACTGCTTTCTGCATAAAGAGGTCATTGATGTTCTAGATTTGCTTAAAGCCAATTTTTAAGTAAGATCTTGTTACTTATATCTGATTGTTACTGACTAAAAATAATTATGAAAACATCTTTGGTCCTCACCCAGCTCTACTTCCGTCTGAACACAAATGGTAGTTATGCTTCCCTTTTGCTGACTACCAACACGCTATTTCTAAGCTAGTAAAACAAAATCATCATAATTTAATGAACACAACCCTTAAACATACCATGTGTTGGTGAAAAAACTGACAGCAACACAAGGCTTCTGTTTTACTGCACGTCAAGTGGATTCGGGTGTTAACAATTCTGGAATCCAGGCAACGAAACAAAAGTGGAGGTGTGACTCATAAAACGACTCAGCTGATGTGAGCTATGCCTTACAAAGATCTCAGAAGACCTACGATCAAGTGTTGGTAACTTGCATATAGCTAGAAAGGATTACAGAGTTATCTCAGAGACTTTAGATAAGCAGTATACAGTTTGACATACTGTCTATAAACGGATATGATGTGGTACTGTGAGCTCCCAGGTAAGATCGCTCCAAAGGCACAACGCAGAATACTCACTGTGGTAAAAGGAAGCCCCGAAAAACAGCTGAAGGAAACATTGGAGTTTAGCCTCCATGTTATCTATGGGAGGACACCACGGAGAAGCCATTGCAGCCAGAAGTTTACCAAGATCACCTTGAAGCTCCAGGGACAGATGAAACAAAGGTAGAAATGTTTGGGAGGAACACACAGCACCATGTGTGGCACAATAAGAGAACTACATACCAACATGAAAACATAATGCCCTCAGTGGATAACAGAGGAAGGAGCCTCATGGTTTGGGGCTTTGCTGCCTCTGGACCTGAACCACTTGCTATTGTGGAGTGGAAAATTATTTCCCAACTTTATCAAGGTATCTTATAGAATAATGTTGCAGTGGCTGTTCACAAGCTGATGCTCTAAACAAGCCTGGTCATGCAGCAGGATAATGACACTAAATATACTAAGTCTACTGAAGAATGGCTTTGTAGACAGAAAATCTACCTTTTGAAGACCTCAACCCAATAAACACTGTGAAATGACCTTGGAGCTGTTCAAACCAGATTTCTTACGAATATGGCTGATCTTCAAGAAAGAAGAATAGTCAGAAATGCCTCCTGAACGTTTTGCAAGTCTAATCCAAAGCTACACAATATACTTGCTTGAGTCTATTGCTACCAAAGGTGGTTCAACCAGTTATTAAAACACTGGTTTAATTACATTTTCCACCTTCATGATGTATGTTTAATGGGTGTGGTCAGTATGATATGAAACATCATGACTGATTGTGTTTTATCAGGTTAAAATATTGTTTGTAGTCAGTAAAGGGGAAAACTTTTGATCCTACAATGGTGGACTGAACTACCAAATGTTTAGCAAACTAACTCCCAATATTAAAAAAAACTGCTGAAAACAGAAATCTTCCTGCACCTTCCTGTTCACTTAAGTCTTTATTTTTTTTTTTAAGAGGGGGGGGGGGGGGAAATACTTCCTTTCTGCTCTTTCTTGCATCTGCATGAAATGTAAACACTTTTCTGATAGGGCTTTGCTTTAATGTTTTCTCATTTACTTAGATTTTTGCTCTGTTGTTCCTCACTTGTATATCGCTTTGGATAAAAACATCTGCTAAATTTAAATGTCGCTGCTGTTTGCGTTCAGCTTGAGGTAGACTGAAAATGACTACTCAGATGTAAGTAGTTCTTTCAACAAAAAGGGGACTTTGGGTAGAGTTTCCCTAAACTAAGTACATTAATGAAAAGTTCTATGCAAAGAGCTGTCTCGTGTTTTCACTTATAAGCTGTTCTAGCTGCTGAGCTTCACTTCCTTCACAACACTTGATTTCTCCCTCAAAGGAAACATCATCTCCATGTTGACTCATGTTTACTAGTTACATTCTGCCAACTGAACCAACCTTTTTGTGCATTTGGTTGTCTGATCTTGAAAGACTAACATATGATTGGTTAAAGTTGTGGTTGTTAGGTCAAATGTTTTTGTAGGTTTTGAAGAAATCCAAAAAATAGGTCATCCTTATTCCTTCATTCTTAAATATTATTTCATCATGTTTTCTAGGTAAAATTCCTGCATTGAAATCCAAAAAGTACAATCAGGAAAAGTACTAACTCTACCTCACCCTGCAGCTCAGCTTCTCAGAAAACATAAAGGAAGATCAAAAAGCTGCTTCACTGTGGTTTTTTTTAACTAGTGACCCAGCTTCAGCATTTTGCTTTTCAACTTCTCCTGTTCTGCAGAAAAATACTTTCCATTTAATTCAAGTGTTCCACTTAACGTCAGAGACACATGCTTTGTGTTCATACAACAATAATGTATACGTATACCTACACAATTTACATGTGCACTACCAAATATGATAGCAACCACTTACTTATATACTTACTGTATTTCACATAACATAATTGGCTGAAATAAGAGACACTTTTTTTAAAAGCTGATCAAAATGGTGTCAGTGACATTGACTTAAACTACAAATGTATTGTGCAATAAACTATTGTTTGGCGGACAGTTGGTGCACCTGCTGTGCAGGCAGTGCACGTGAAAGTCATTACTTTGAGCTATGTGGCTGGACCCTCGCAAACTTCCTGATTTCAAGTCTGTGACAAATGGTAGTCAGGTTTCTATTACACTATTTTACAACACATTTATTAGTTTATGCCAGAAAAACCCTAAGGAAATTTAGGAGATTAAAAAATACCAACAATCTTTTAGCCCTGGTTAATGTGGAAAAACTGTAGTATAGACAAGGTGAATTATTCATGTGTATGAATCCTGAGACTTGAGACCACTGAGGAGATGAAATCATGAGGCTGGAATCGTCTTCACATAAATGCAATATAAAAACTGATATTTCTTTTCATTACATTATGTTTTTTACATCGTTTTCTACTGTTTGAGCTTTGAATGAATCTGTCTTAACATTTCTTTGCTGACTGGAGAATTTGCCTCACTAGCTGTTTTCCACAAAACATCTACTGATAAATAATTTTTATATTTTGGTATCCCACCAAACTATTTCATACAATAAATGAAGGACCTGTTATACAGTTAGTAGTATCTTTATTATCATACATACATACAACAGTTGCAGCACAATGCTGTTAGAATGTATAAGATTCTATTAGATTATTATTAAAATACTGATACCATGGATATCCACATTTACATTTAATCATTTAGGAGACTTATCGAAAGCGACTTACAAGTGAGGTACAAGTCAGCAAAAATCTCAGTCAAGGTGAAAACACCAAAGCAAAGTTCTATTAGAAAAGTGTTTATAATATAAAAATTTGAGATGTAAGTGCAAGAAAGAGCAGAAAGGCAGTTGGGTGTGTTTGTTTTTTTATTTTTTTTATTTAAGTGCATAGGAAAGTGCGGAAGATTTCTGTTTTCAGCAGTTTTTTGAATATTGGGAGTGAGTTTGCTGAGCATGGAGAGTTTGGTTTTGATATCTTAAAACGATGGATAGCTGAGCATTTGAGTGCAAACCTTAAGAGACAAGTAAGCAGCTAATTAATTAATTAAAAATAATAATTAAGTTACCAGAAATGTTTATGTCTAAATATTCGTCATATTCTTATTTTCCAGCTGAATGCTTTGCTCTTTTTCTCTGGCATGTCCTATCCAATGAAAACATGCCACTGTAAGAGTCAACAGAAGGTTTGTAGTGAGTGTGATGTGTCTGTGTTGACCTTTTGTCCTCCTGTTTCCCCTGCAGGAAGTCGAGCCTACGTGTTGCTGTCTCTCAGTCAGCAGGATGGCATCGAGCAGCACATGGACTTTGACAACCGCTACACTCTGCTGGAGCTATTTGCTGAAACCACGTCATCAGAGGAGCACGGGATCTCCTTTGAGGGGATTCACCTGCCTCAGGTAATGATGTTCTCTCAAAGCTGCTTCTTACTCAATTACGAAGATGTGTGAGCTTTGCTGTAGAAAATGTAGGTTTTCACATTTACATTTATAATTGAAACCCAACTTTTGTCTGGGGAAGGGTTTTAATGTTTTCCTGTATATGTTCAGATTCCTGGGAAGCTGCTCTTTTCCCTGGTGAAACGTTACCTGTGTGTCACATCTCTAATGGACAAACTCAACACGGTGGGGGCAGAGTCAAGCTCCGACAGACAGGATAACAGCCCCTCCCCTGCCTCTTCCAGCACCACCCACCAGACGGAGCTCCTGCGGCTGCAGCGGGAGTTTGACTTTACCATGGCCATGGCCAACCTGATCTCAGAGCTGGTCCGTGTGATGGGCTGGGACCGGAACCGCCAACCCCCCGACAGCTCTGTCCACCACCCTGCAGGAGGCAGGGCCTGTGAGGGAGAGCAGGGGGAAGATGTGTCCCGCCCCATCCTTAGGTCAATTTTTCAGCCTCGATTCTGCACCTCGCCTGTCGTCCTTACCACCAGCACAGCTGTTGCAGTGCCTGCCACCACGCCACCAAAGAAAAAGACTGGAAACGGTTTCAAAACACGCTCTGACTTCGCTAGCCGCTCGGCCTATGTGGAGTATGTCCAGGACAACCTGAAGAGTGGCATGATGGTCCGCATGTTAGAGGACTATGAGGAGGTGAGCGCCGGGGATGAAGGAGAGTTTCGCTACAGCAACGATGGGTCACCACCTGTTCAGGTGAGTTGGGACGTTTAAAATATTTTTTTTTTATTCTCTACAGGAAGAGACAACTATTTAAACGTTAACTTATTTTACTTTTCACAAGACAATCTATTAAAATGGGAAAAGTTGCTTTTTTTGTGTGTGTCTGCACACATTTACCAATAGTTACAAAAATAACTAAAGTCTATACGTTACAAAAATATTTACTTTCTTAATACAGCTCTGTGTAGAAGTTAGTTTGGCAGTAGTATTGGCTTTGATTAGGACTGTAAATCTCTTTCTCCTATACGATTTTTAAAAAGTATAACAATACGTGGGTCATTGTTAATTACATAAACTCTACAGCTACACTTAGAAAGATACCTGTATGATACAGGACTGAGCTCATTTGATTTAGTGCCGCCAATATCATCATATTTAATGCTCTGCTGACTTTTTCCAATGTTATTAAAGTTTACTGTTGTTGACTTAATGCCCCCCATTCTATGTACTGTGTTTAGGTGTACTGGAACTCCCTGTCCAGAACCTACTGGGTCCACTGGCACATGGTGGAGATACTGGGCAGTGGCAGCAGCAGTCAGGCTGAGAAAGAGACGCAGGAAAAAGCCTCATCCCTGACAGAGACTATCAAACTCACTGCAGGTAAGACCTCATCCCTGACTAAAATCCTGAATTCACATGATGTCAAAAGGTTAGAATGCTTCTCCTTCTTGTACACAGTGAGTCAGACATTCTTCTCGAAGCCTCCTGGGGGTCTCTACTCTCTTCCTTACCTGTCAGAGGGTCTGCAGTCAGAGACAGTGGCTCTGAGCAGGGCTGAGTGGTGGGAGATCCTTTTTTTCATAAAGAAACTGGAAACAAAACAGCAGCAAGAGGTCAACACCATTCTGCTGCAAAGCCTTGATGACCAGGTAACGCAAAGGAAGCATGAAAAAGGGAGGATACTCAGGCTATAACCTGTTTTTATTTTCTTGTAGTAGAGACTGCAGCATTTCAGTGAAGTGATTTATTTTATTTTATAGTAAATACATTGTACTCATTATATACCCACTTTTAGTGTTTTCTGAATTGATTTTTTTAAGTGTGTGAAAACAGAAACCTGGGTACTGTAATTTGGGGATAAACAATTTATCCTCCAGGATGCAAAATATGCTGTCAAACGATCTTTCAACTGTGTTGAACTAAAGTTAAAGAAAATTAAGCGCATAGCTGCTATTATAGTGTTTGCAAGTAGCTCCAGAGATGTGGTCTTGCCCTGCAACCTTCCTAGAATGCAATTTAAGATGTTGTCTCTTTTTGGTAAAGGGAATTTCAGATTTTACATATCAGACCATGGGACAGTATCACTTCACCTCAGTCTATTTTAAATGAGCTTGGGCTCAAAGAAGGTGGCATTGTTTCTGCATATTGCATTTGTAGTATTGTTGTTTCTTCGAGTTTTTTCTTGGTTTAGTGTATGTAGAGACAAACTTTGTTCACTGACGGTGGCTTTTGGAGGTGTTCCTGAGCCCATGCCAGTGCTTTTCTGCAGTGGCCAAAAGATAATGTCCCTTCAGTATTAGTTTTCAGATTCTTTCAAAATTTTAATTATACCATGAACTTTAAATAATCAAATGCCCAAATTCTTTGCAATTGTGCCTTGACAAACATTTTTCTCAAGGCGTTGAACATTTTTTCACACAGCGATAAACCTCACCTCATTCTTACTTCTGAATGACAGATAATCTTTTTATACTCAATCATGATACTGTCCTGTTGCTAACTACTTTTTTTTTTGCATACACTTTTTACAACTTTTCCAGTTTTTTGTTGCTCCTGTCAAAATTTTGAATGTAATGCTTGCAAGATTTTTTTAAAACAATCAATTTCTCAGTTTTAACTTTTGTGTGTTATATTTACAATCATACAGTAAGTTTAAAATTATCTGAACATAAACACAAATCTTGTTTTTCTGATCCCTCACGTCTTCAGGACAGTGAGCTAGATGACTCTTCTCTGATCAGCCTCTCTGTCCCGGGAGACGTGGCCAAGAAGCTTCTCCACTACTTGAAGCAGAAGCTGCCGTCGTCATGTCTCAGTGACCTGCTCTGCTCCCACGCCTTCTGCAAACACTACCTGAGGAGAGGGGGAGGATGCTTGGAGGACGAAGAGCTGCTAGGTATGACAAAGACATTTCTGCATTTGTAAAGCACAAAGTCTTCTATTCCTGACCTGCTACAACTGTTGTTTTCCAGCTGAAAGTTCTCTGGGTTCACCAGGACTTGGAGGAGCTGCAGGAGGAGGACAGAGCTCCTCATCCTCATCAGCCTCAGCCTCCTCATCCTCAGCAATGGGCTCAGTCTCTAAGAAAGCCAAGAAGGAGATTCCTGCAGATTCAGGATTCTGCAGCTCAGAGCCAGAGAGTGAGCTGCCAACAGAGGACGAGACCAAATACCCTGACGACCTGGAGGACAAGATGAAAGGTCGGACACATGTTGGAGCAAAGTGCGCTAGGCACGTTTGATTCATAGTTACAATCTGTATTTGCAGTATTTAGAGAGTGATGACATTATGTTGGCTCTGTTCACCACCACAGTGGATTAGAAATGATGCATGATTAAAGTGTCGACTGCCAGGTTTAGCGGTTTGTGGTTGCAATGTTGGATGAACTGTGAAAGAACTATATTCAGTTTTTATATATATATATATATATATATATATATATATATATATATATATATATATATATATATATATATATATATATATATATATATATATATATATATATATATATATATAATATAACTATTTGGACAACATAAATCAAATTGGATTAAGGTTTGGTGACTGACACACATTGCAGAATATTCCACTGATTTGCCTTAGTAAGTGTTGGGTAGTGTTTTGGGGAGTTTGTAATTGTACTTCACCAGGAAAAGGGTGGTTTTGTCTCTAACTGCAGTTGTTTTACCTTGTTTATGTTTACAGAAAGATACATTATTTCAATTTATAATGAAAACTGTAATGCATCAAAAAACTGAGACACTAAGAATGATCCAATAGAGCAGAACACATTTTTAGGTTCACATCTCATAGAGCCCCACCCAGATGTTGATTTAAGCAACAGACTTAGTATGTTTGATTTGAGGGACTCTGAAACGTCTTTTAGAGAGCGTCAGAAATGTATTTCTACATTTAGGACACGTGAGAAGTCAGAAGAGATGCTGTTTCCACATCTAAGCATGCTTTTGTTGTGAGCTGCTTGAAAAGACGCTTCTAAGGGTTAATCTGTTGTTTTTAAACGAATGCAGACTTAATTATATAGTTTATGTTAAATTATAAAGAGAAATTATCAAACCAAATAGTACAACGTTACTCTATGAATGACCTTGTTTCCAACCTTGTTTTTATGCCAACTGATTGTGTTGCATTTCTGCAATGTCAAAATTTTATTTTCTCTTCGTGATACTTGCAAAACTACAGCTAGTGCATCAGGATGTTTCTGCAGCATCCAATGCATCCAAAAAGGGAAATCAAAGTCATGCAGTAAAATAATGGCACTAAAGATTGTTGACATACATGCAAAGCCCCTCTCCTGTGCATTTACCTTAGTTGGATTTTCTGTCAGCACATATGAAGGTGCTGAAAGGCTTTACTTGCTGAAACCAGGCCGTGAAATAGTAGTAAATGGAACTAGCAAAGGCTTACAGAATGTATTAAATAGGCACAAAATTCATCCACCTCCTTTCTTGAAGTGGCCATCTAAATTACCTTTGCCTCAGGTGGTACATTTTTGTTTTTGTTTTGTTTTGTGTTTTTTTTTTTCCTTCCTTCACCTGACTGTTGTTGCTACTGAGCAGTGATCAGATACTACTGTATGACTGGTTAAAATTTGTTCCTGTGATGTGATTATTGGATTGTTGTCAATAACCTTATGTGTGTGTTTGTTCCACACCCCAAAAAAACACCTGACATTACCCTGCAATAATTAAGGCTCCTGCACTGATGCTTCTTCTCCTTTGCAGTGTTTAACAATCCACGGGTCCAGGGAAAGAAGACTGTGTTAGAAAAACTAGGCGAGGTGGTGGACATCCTGAAGAAAGGGGGTTCAGGTTCAGACCAGGCCCAGCAGCTGGCCGCCGTCCACTTTATTATCAGGCTGTTGGAGGAGAAGGGGGCCCAGGAGAAGAACTCTATGAGGAGCGACTCTGCTCAGACCATACGGTGAGAGCACCTCAAAGAGGGGACTGCTCCAGGAAACACACACTTTTTTTAACCTTTTTTAACAAGCAGCTTCCTTTGCACAATTCTAACATTTAAATGGTCGAATTTAAAAGATCTGACTTCCCCATTTAAATCTGTGCAGTCTGCTTTAGAAGAGGACAGCATCCTACCTTCACCAAATGAATCAGATGATGAAACTGCATTTTATACATTTTAGAGATTTTAGAGAATATTCAGTTCGTTACAGCTACAACAAAGAGGGAAACCCTAGATCTGTTTCAGACAAACATTTCATCTTGGTCTAGGTAAACAATATGCACAGCTAGTCTGAAAAGCTTTCTGAAACAGCCAACATTTTCCGTCAGTATACTTTAGAATATTGAGCTGAAAGAAATGATGGACATACACGAAGCCTGGCTTGTACAAACGGTCTTTGTTTGATCCTCTGACAGGGACAAAGTCCTGAAGTTGCTGGTGGAGCTGCTGGGTTCTTCATCTAAAGAGGTGGTGGTCGGCACGCTGAAACTGACTCACCTGCTCATGCTAAAATATGAGTGGAGGGTTTCATTTGCAACCGAGGGGGGAGTCAAAGCCATCCTGTCCTGCATGCAGGAGTTCTCCACAGCCCCCCCTGTCCAAAAGCTGGCGCTTGTGGTGAGAAGTCTCCGACCGTCTTTTGACACTTAGTTACTGTTTGTTTAGTTCAAATTTAAGTGAGGCTCTCACTGAAACTCTGATATTTCCATGTGAACCCAGAAGTAATGAAAAAGATTGATAATTTCACTCATTTGCTAAACTAAACAATGAGCATGGTCTCTCTCACAAATGGGACAGCACTGATTCTATGTGCTAAATTGGTTGAAAAGCCAATGACTGGGTCCGGCTAGTGCTGATGGTGCAGGATGCACAACTTCCGACCTGTTGTTTGCTGATGATGTGTCAGGCTCTTAAAGTGAACCCTGCAAAAGTGCAGCTTATTATAAGTTTGATGGATTAGAACCAATTAATTCATAGTCATATTTTCAAAGAGACAAAGAATCTGCTAATGTTATCACAGTTTAACTATTTATTTATACTCACACAGTGGTATGTATAGTTTTTAGATATTTCTATATCTATCTAAGTATTTTCATTCTTCCTGTTGCCTTACAGTCCAACATCACCACATTTCATGGGTGAACAGTGTACCTTTATTCCACTACATTTACCTGATAAATATTGGTTATAAATTATCAAAATCAGAGTAGCAAAACAAAATACAGAAGTGGTAGGCAGCAGTACATACATGAATTTACCTTATATTTCATAAATTCAAAACGTATTATCAGAACAATTTTGTTCAGCAGGTTGTTGAAATACACACTGTTACCAGCTGCAATAGATTAATGCATCAGTAATTATAAATGCAGAACTATATATATATATATATATATATATATATATATATATATATATATATATATATATATATATACACACACACACACACACACACACACACACACACACACACACACACACACACACACACACACACACACACACACGAATATTTCCTGAATCCTGTTGACAGCAAATGCATAGCTGACCCATACCACAAATGATTCACCAGTTAGTCTGAGTTATGCTGTTCCTCTGACTTTTGTTGTTACTGTTTAATGTCAGACTCTGAAGGACATCACTGGAGCCAGTAAACATGACCTCCGTTGTGTTGGTAGCAGTCTGCCTCTCTCAGAGTCTGGCACTCAAATGATGTTGGAGATCTTCGCCAGCATCGGCTCAGCCACGCCTGAAGGGTCCAAAGGGCTGCTGGGAGCCATTCCCGCTGCCATTGACCTCATGCTCAAGACTAAAGGGTAACAGAACTGCAGTTTTAGGTTTTGCTGCCAACAGTGTTTTGATTCCTTTTTCCGTTTATTGATTGTTGATCATCTGTGTGCAGCTGCATGGTGTCGGTGCGTAATGGCCTGCTGATTATCATCATGCTCATCTCCAACCACAAGAGCCTAGCGGAGCAGTTGGTGGCATGCGACGTCACCGCTGTCCTTAAAAAGTGTCTCACTCTGTCCAGAGCTGAAACAATGTTGGCTATCATTGCCCTCAACCACATCTCCATGGTCCACAAGTTGGAGAGCAAAGGTACTGCCAGTGAACACCATTTTGGGGCATGTTCATTTAACTGCGGTTATGGGGATTGAGTGAACCAAGGTGTTGTCATGAACTAAATTAAGTCAGGTATTTCAGAAGAAAAAATATGGGGAAAACTAAGGTTTTCTCAGGAATCTCAGGAAACAGGAATCTCTTTCAGGAGGTGTTGGAGGTCAAAACTGCATCCAACAGATAAAAATGTTATATAGTGGTATTTATAAATGCGTGTTGTCAATACAGACATGAAAATTCAGTAGATTTTCTTTTTCCATTAAATTTTGCATTTGCAGCAGAGTTCATTGTCTACTAAGTTAGAAATAAATGGGCCAGTTATTTTCAATATCTGAGACACAAACATCCTTCTGTTTGTGACAGTTGTAATTGCGTTTCCTCCCGCAGAGAGTCATGAGCACCTGGACTTTAAGGATACGGAGCTGCAGATGTTGGTTGTGAGTTTGAAGGAGCTGACAGCCACCAAAGAGGTGATCCAGACACTGGAGCAGCTGCTGTGTGATGATGCCTCACAGCTGGAGGAGGAACGCAGCCAGGTGTGTTTACCTGCTAATGCTGGAGCAACAATGAATCATGCTGGAGTTTTTTTGATGTAATGGGCAGAGAATGACCAAAGTTGTTGGATACATCAGACTGATGGCTCTGATGGGGTTTATGGAGGATGGGTACTTTTCTTAGTATCTGTTCTTAATTAAATCCTGGGAATTACAATTGGTTTCCTGTAACCTGCTGGTCCAGTTGGAAACTGGACAAGGTGAGTGCATTGATTTCTCTGTCAATGACTACTGATGTTTTTCTGTTCAGGTGACTCACAGTCGGGACACATACCAGGATCTTGTTCGTCTAATGGAGCAGCACCGAGCTGACAGAGCTGTCCAGCTCTCCATTCTCAGGTACCACTGACTCAAAGGCCCTGAATGTGATAATGTGATATTGTGAAGCTGTTCTGATTGGCTGTTTGTTCCTGCAGGATATTGAACAAGTTCCTGGACAACTACCAGGAGGACATGCTGCCGTGGCACGAGAGCATTGAGCCGTGCCTGTCGTCCATGACTGCGTTCATCAATGACAGAGAGGTCAGCACCTGCAGCCCACAGACAGAGGCCTAATGACAAACCTCATTCCAAAGTACAATCACCTTTTGTCTTTGGTCCTGCAGGTCGTCCAACTGTTTATCCGCTTCCTGTACCGGCTGGCATCTCTGAACAAAGACTATGCTGTGGTGATGTGTCGTCTAGGTACCAAAGAGGCGCTGGTCAAAGCTCTGGACAAACACAGCACCAACCTGCTGCTAGTCACTGAGCTCCGAGACCTGATCACAGACTGTGAGAAGTATGCCAGCCTCTACAAGAAGATGACCACAAGTGTTCTGGCAGGGTGCATTCAGGTAAAACAGTGAAACAGTAGCTTATTGAAACTTTACTGTGCTCCTTGTAGACAATAAAGCTAAATGGAAAAGCTATAATTCATGTGACACATCATGCTCTGTGTTCTCTTATAATAAACTAACGCCAATCATCGAAACATAGAAAAACTTAAGAGGTTTAAAAAAAAAAATTACTTTTTAACACCTTTTGCTTATAAAACAAAACAATAGTGTTCTGCTCTAAAAACAATAGTGTTCTGCAATATTCTGTCATTTTTTTCTAACCTTGACAAGATTTCTGAAAGTCGTTAAAGTCTAAAATCCAATAATCTGAATTTGTATGGAATTTGTGTGATTCTAAACATAACTAACCTTTAAAATCACATGCTACACATTAGTAATTTTAGGGTTCAGTGTCTTGCCCTGGGCAAGATTCCTTGATCCACCTCATGTTATTACCGAACAATATTATGTAATGGTAGCTATTTTCTTTTAATGCCATCTCTTTACCAGAAATCGAATGTTTGACCCTGTCATCTGTTGACGACTGCTTTATCAATTGAGCTACATCCATCCTAGAGTAGACTCAGCAAGCTTGTTGTGATGTCTTCCATATTTTTCCTTCACCTAAAACAGGAAGGTTATAGTTTAATTTGACCTGGATTCTCATGGGAAGAAAAATTAAAAGATGCCATTAAAAGCAAATAGCTGGCATTGCATAATATTATTCTGCAATAACATGGGGTTGATCAAGACAGGCCTTTCACCATCTCCTCGCCTTTCACTAGTTCCTCCAGTTTTTGGAACTACACAAAAAATGAAAGCTGAGGAACTGTAGTTTTCTTTTATGTCCATCATACTTTCTTGCAAGGATTGCTGTGAAAAATGTTAAATTGTAAATTGTATTGTGATCTGTTAAGCTTTAAAATATTAATGAGTTAAACCCTGCAGAAATTACTTCTGTATGAGTGTAAATCATATCAAATCTCTATAGAAAACTATGATGTCAAACTCTTGTCAACACAACAAGCAGTATCTCAAGTTAAAATTGACTGTTTTTTGTCCCGTCAGATGGTGTTGGGCCAGATTGAAGAGCATCGCCGGAGCCATCAGCCAATCAACATCCCCTTCTTTGACGTATTCCTCAGGAATCTCTGCCAAGGTCTGTTCACATCAAACCACTATTGGCTGTATTTACACGCTCTTCTTAGCTTTCACTCGGAATCAGGAACAGAGTGAGTGGGTGGGGTGTGTGGGTGGGGTTGTGAAAATAAAAAGCTTGTTGGTCTTTTGCATGTTTTTATTTTTTTTGCGAGTCTCTTATGTTTTTATCCGAGTTATGAGAGTGCTGTGCTTCATGTATATTAGGACCATGTATTGACTTACTGCTCCTTTGCAGTTTGCGTGCTTTTGTAATGCACTTTGCATGTGCTTTCGCAACCCCACACTGCCAGGCTAATGATAATTAGTTAATCACTCTCACCAAGCTGCAGTCATACGTAAGCTACCGGAAGAAGTACAACACGAACACCCACCCGACTGGACCTAAACAGCACAACAAGAAAAAGAAGATAACAAGACTGGGGGAAAAGAAGGGTGGAGTTAAAGCGAGACATAAGCGAAGACAAAGTAAACAACACCGCGCACTTCCCTCAGTTATCCTTGCAAAAGTGCACTCATTCGTTCAATAAGACTTAAGAACTGGATTTCAATGTATGAATATCGGACTTCTTCCATTTACTGAAACATGGTTGAATGAGAATCACAATGGCTCCTCTGACCACAATCTTTCTCAACTAACATCAGTGAGCAGGTGGAGACGGTCTCAGCTTACATCTTTCTGTGTAGACCATGTCATCCCCAGCAAAAAGACTGCAATCGTTCCTAATAATAAACCCTTGGTGAAGATTTACAAGACATCCTAAAGAAGACAGTTCTCTTTACTGGTTCAGGAACTGAAAAGAGTTCAACAGAGAGGTTAGGTGAGTTATAAAAACTGCCAAGCAGAAATACAGAAAATAAAGTAGAGGAGAACTTTCCAAAAGGGAACCTCTGCCTAGCTTTGCAGGGCCTCCAGAACATGGCAGCAATGAACTCTGTCTCCACCACCCGCAAGCCCATTAAGGATGCAGGCAGTAGCTTCAACACTCAACATTGATTCCTATCCCTAAGAAGGGTACAGCCAAGGTCCTGAATGATCTTAGGCCCGTAGCTCTTATCTCTTTGTTAATGAAGGCTGTGGAAAGGATTATAAAAGACCATATCACTAAGGTAACTGACCTGATGATGGATCCGCTGCAGTTTGCTTACCGGGCTGGCAGAGAGGTCGATGATGCAAAGATATTTCCATCCCAGACACTCCAGCTAGACTCTGGTTTGCAGACTTCTCATTAGCATTTAACACCATGCAGCCACATATTTTAGCTGAGAAGCTTATCACACACTTCCATATTGATCACCAATTCACCCTGTGGATTATACACTTTCTCACCAACAGGTCATAGAGAGTGTTGGTGAATAATTCCTAGTCCCACATACTCTTTACCTCCACTTACTCTCCGCAAGGCTGTGTGTCCCCTCTCCTCTTTACGTTGTCCTTTACACGGACTACTGTGGATCTGTAGATCCCCCAAACAGGGACAGATGGCTGAATCAGCGACCACCATCATTCTGTGAGACACAGTGGAGATTGTGGAGGAATATAAATACTTACGAAAACGTGTTTGACAACCTGCTGAAGTTTACCTCTAACACAGACGAAATTTTAAATAAGGGCCATCAGCGACAGTATCTTCTCGGGAAGTTGAACTCATTTGGGACCAACAAGGACATAATTATGGTAAATGGTAAATGGCCACTTATATAGCGCTTTTATCCAAAGCACTTTACAATGTTGGTTCTTATTTACTCTTTCACACACTCTGATGGTGGTGGCTGCCATGCAAGGTGCTCACCTGACCCTTCAGAAGCAACTTGGGGGTTCAGTGTCTTGCCCAAGGACACTTTGACATGTAGCCAGGAGGGGGGATCGAACCACTGACCCTGTGGTCTGTGGACGACTGCCTTACCAGTTGAGCTACAGCTCCCCCAATTATCACATTCTCTTATTACATTTTTATTGAACGCATAACTTTTTCATTCACCTGCTAGTTTCACTCTATTATTCTACAGAACAGAAACTGCCTGCTGAACCTGGTTTAAGTCTGCTCAAAAATCATTGACCAGCCTATTTGATCTCTTACCCCTTTGTGATGAGCAGGCTTTGAAAATTGCCCATAGGATTTTTTTAGGACTCCTTCCATATTCTGCTTCTAGTGTTTGAGTGGCTTCCCTCAGGAAGCAGACTCCACTGTCCAGGCTGTAGGACACACAAGAAGATAACTTTTGTCACCAGATGGTCCAGCTTTTAAACACTGAAACCAGCACTAATAAAGCTACACAGCCTCACTTATTATAATTTTTTTAAACCGTTTTAAAAAAATGCAAACTTCATTAGAAGCACTTTATAAACTATTTTTTAGTCTTTTCCGCAAAGGTTATCTATGTGGGTTGTTTTTGTGTCTGTTGATTGATCTTTTTATGAGCTACTTTTATTCGCTTTTAAATTGGGGAAAAATAAAGTGATTTAAATTGAATTAGATCCATGTAAACACAGTTTGATTTCCACACTCAAATGTTTTATTTATTTTATTTAAACCCACTCTTCCTCATCAGTGACATGACAGAACATTTCTCTGCTCATGTTGTGTTCAGGTTCTAGTGTGGAGCTGAAGGAAGACAAGTGCTGGGAGAAGGTGGAGGTCTCGTCCAATCACCATCGAGCAAACAAACTGACAGACAAGAACCCTAAAACCTACTGGGAGTCCAACGGCTGCACTGGCTCGCATTTCATCAACATCTACATGCATAAAGGAGTCATCATCAGGTACTGGTAGTACTGCTCATTGCCACTTGTACTGAGGCTTCTGCAATTACAGACCAATGACTCTCTGCCGCGTACCTAACAGACAGCTGGCCATCCTGGTGGCCACTGAGGACTCCAGCTACATGCCGGCCCGGATTCTGGTTCTAGGCGGTGATGACCCGACAAACATCAACACTGAGCTCAACACGGTAAGTCTTTTTTCAGATGGAGGCAGGGTTCGTTTCATTTAAGGGCTACGTTGAATCTGCCTATGTGTTTGCGTCACAGTGGACCAGCAAAGCAGAACCAACCCACTTTCTCCTGTGGGTTCAGGTTTCAGGTTGGTCAGTTCTGAAGTAGAAAAGCAGCTTTTTTTCAAATATGGTGTGTGAAACTGTTTACAAATTTGATCTCAGAAGGTGGGATGATGTTGGTGAACAATGAATTCGACCCACCCTGTTGTGTTTGTGTCTGTGCAGGTGAATGTGACTCCGTCGGGCAGTCGGGTGGTTCTGCTAGAGAACATGACTCGCTTCTGGTCCATCATCCAAATCAGGATCAAGAGATGTCAGCAGGTCAGGCTTTGAGCTCAGCTCTTTGTGTATAAGGCTTTGTTTTCAGGTTTTGACACCCCTCCCCGTCTCTCTTTCTCTGTCTCTCTTTCTCTCTCTCTCTCTGACAGGGTGGTATCGACACACGGGTCCATGGTTTTGAGGTTCTAGGTCCAAAGCCTACATTCTGGCCTGTGTTTAAGGAGCAGCTGTGTTGTCGCACGTACCTGTTCTACAGCACTAAAGCCCACACCTGGTGTCAGGAGGTGATGGAGGACAAGACACAGCTGCTGCAGCTTTTCAACAAGTATGACTCCTGCAAATAATACTGTTGACAAATACCAATACTACTGTAAAACCTTTACATTTCTTATTACTGCAGCTTTTTAAAAGGGACAAATACTGCTATAATATTTAATACATTACAACTACAGTAAAATGTTGGGGCTTTAAGAAAAGATGTTCCTCAGGCAGACACTGAGATATTAATATTGTTACCATGCACTAAGAACTGCAGTTCTGGGTGGTAAATTGCCTTCGTAAGGTTGATATTCACACCCCTTACCCCCACCCCCTGTAGACAGTACAGAAGCAGCAGAATAAAGAGGATAAGATAGAGCTATGCCTCCACCTTTTTTCTTTTTTTTTCCTTTTTTTTTTAATGAAAGTCTGCCCAAAGTCCAACTGAGACAAAAACTAAAGCAAAGTTACCCACAGAAATCTTATTTATGTATTTATTTATTTTTGCATTGTGCATCTCAGCTTTCTCTCTTTGAGCTGTCATTCTGAGTCACCATACAAAAAAAGGGCACATGGAAAAATTTCTGTGAATATACAGTTACAATCTGTGAGCCATGCTTCTATAATAAGTCCATATAACAATCTTCCTGCTCTAAAACTGCTTTAGTTCACCATACTTTTGACAACTGTATATCCTACAACAGCAAATTTGACTAAACTCGACTATGGTCTACATTTTAGCCAGAGACTAAAACTAGTCAGATGCCAAAATCAACACTGAAGTCACGTTTACTTTACCTTGATGGGGACATCCCATAAACATCTCTCATTTTCATCTGCTGTCCCTTGACAGATATTACAATGTCACAACAAAAAATCTATATAAAAGATTAAACATACAAACATTACTAAAAATTCTTACAGCGTAAGCAATATAGTACAACAATTAAACACAAACTAGCATTCAACTAATATGAAATTTGCATATAAAAAATAGGTAACAAGAAAACCAAGACAAATGAATGAGAATAATAGCCAGGACAAATTTATCAAAGCAAGACCATTTAGTATCTTGGTCTATTGAACCAGATTTTCCCAACTTAGAAGTTCATAAAAAGTTCAAGGTCCAAAGTACTTGTGACATTGAACATGTTGCTATCTTAATACTTTGAAGAAAATACTAAGCATCTAATTTGTATATCACTTATATTTTTGTCCATATCTCCCAGGCCTAGTTCTAACTTGTATTTCTGTGTGTTCAGACTGAATAGCGCTTTGAGACACGAGCAGATGTTTGCAGATCGCTTCCTACCAGATGCGGAAGCAGCTGAAGCACTGGGTCGAACCTGCTGGGAGGCTCTGATCACCCCCATTGTCCACAGCATTACATTGACAGGTACGTACGTACACACACACACACACACACACACACACACACACACACACACACACACACACACACACACACACACACACACACACACACACACACACACACACACACACACACACACACACACAGGTGTCACTGACATAATGCACCAGCCAACCTCATGTTGAATATCAAAATTAAATCAAACAGTGATTTGAAGTTGATAAGCAGCAGCCGACAGCTCTTCACAACAGAAATGTGAGATCTTTGTGCACAGAATGTCAAAACAACATAAAATGCTCTGTGTGTTTACCCAGAATCCTCAGCACCCAGTCCTCTGTCCTGGCTGCTCAGTGAGTACCTGGATAATGCTGAGTTGGCCCGACGCTGCAAGGGCCGGGCGGCCATCTTTAACTCCAGAGTGAGACGTCTCACACACCTTCTGGTACACGTAGACACGAGTCGACCGGACAGCGAGGAGCTTAAACCTCCCGTCAAATCCAGTGAGTCTCAAAGCACAGATGGCAACAATGAGTGGTTTTCTATATCTCTGCCTTTGCTGCATTTTGGTAGTTTTGAACAGTGTTCAAGTAACAAGTAATCTTCCAAACTGTCTACATCTCCAGCTGCAGCAGATACGCCACTTGAAGGTGCATCTTAAGAGAACTGCCATTATGTCTTAGTTCCTATTCTTGTTGATATAGTAGCAGGTGTCCATAAATATATATTGTAAATGAATCCGCTCCTATAGGACACAGTAGTTTGGGCTAATGTTTTTGTTAGAAATCTAAATCAGGTAGTGTGTGGTTAAAACATGTCAGCTATATGAAGTTGGTCACAAATTTCTTATTTATTTAAAACTATTTATTTATTTATTTATTTATTTATTTATGTATTTAAGTCTATAGCTACATGCACTCTCATCTTTAGTATTTTGGGAAATCTGTTGCTGAATAAAAGTACAGTAGCCAGAATGCTGAATGAACCACATTTAGTCCTATTTATGGTGTTTCTTTACGTCATGAAAATGCAGATTCTTAATGTAGATAAACATAGCCAGTTCATGCAGCCGTTTTCTAAAGTTTCTCCAGAGTTAAAAAGCCCTCTGAGCAACCAAGAGTGATTATTTGGATTTATAGCTGCAGTACCCCATAAATGTTCCCATCTGCCCTTCGGGAGGTTTACGTCATTGTCATATCAACTGGAAAGAACGATGTGTACCATGTTAAGGATGAATTCAGAATTATTTTTTTTCAGTCCATGTTTAAAGAGTTTATTTTGTTTCCAGAAGGCCTTAACAGAAGCAAAGAGCTAAAGAGTAAGTAACAGCTTAGTTCAGAGGCCAGCCTGTTGCATTTTGTTTGTTTCTGCTCTGCTCCTTGACATTTCATGTGTCCAAATGAGGACAGAATGTCATCTTGTTGCCCGCTGCTGTTTGACCTTCAAACTGTCCAGGAAAAAATGTTTGAGCCGATCATTGTCTCATGTTTCAAAAAATCCTAGAACGATATTGTATAAAAGCCTAAATAAAGAAAGTTCTTATCTTTTTTTCATTTGTTATGTTTTTGAGAGATTGGTCTCTTAGATTTATTTCTATCCTAGTAACATGGAGGTAATTGAAATGTAGTTGGTGTTGCTTTTGAGTATTAATGTACTGTAAAACTTAGACCAAATATTTCTCATTGGAGAAAACAACAATCACTGCGACTGTGACTGCGGTGGACAGATGGTTTGCTGGCAGGCTATTGCTGAGTGTAGAAGGATGGGTTCAGGCTGTAGCTGGTGTTTCGTGATAATCTGAATTGCCTCCCATGATTTGAAGGGACTGGAACCAGACATTAACCACCCAATTGATAATTGAAACGCCACCACTCTTGTCTTTGCATTTTTTTATATGTAGTAGTGTTGGCTCAAACATTTGCAGGTCAATAATCAGGTTATTTCTTTGAACCTAATATTGATTAAAAAAAAATTTGACTTAAATATGAAGCAGCAGACAATGTTGGACACTTTCTCCTCCTCATCTGAACTGACTAAACATTTAGCTGCAAACCTCAGGATGCATCTACACTCCATCTTTTTTCTTTCACTTAAGACTGCTCTTAATTTTACTGCAGACTTCCTGTTCCCATTGTAGCCACAACACAGATGTGATTTCTTTTCAGATAGAAAAGAAGGACAGGACAGAATCACGGCTTTATCTTTACATTTTTGGCTGCTGTTGTTGTTTCTTTGTTTTATTCTGATTAATTCTGATTGATTTGTTAAGGATAATCTTCCTACAGAAAACCAATTTTTTTTTTTAATTTGTTTGCTAGATGGTAAAGATGGGAAAAACAAAGACAATGCCTCCACATCTTCTTCCTCCTCATCTTCCTCAGTCAAGCCCAAAGTCAAGAGCAGCAGCAGTATTGCAGGCATTGCCCTCTGCTGGCAAGGAGTGGTACAGCGACAGGTAAGTTGATCTTTTAAAAACGTAATTTTTAAAAAGAAGATAAGCGTTCACTGTTCTGCACCAAACATATATGAGCATTGATGAACCTTCCCTTCTCAGGTCAAGAAGTTTCTGGAGACAAGCTGCAGTTTGCCGGACTTTGTGGAGCGTTACCGGACTCTGTACCTGCGGCTAAAAAATGCAATGGAGGAGCTGTTTGGACAGCAGACGGCCTTCGTCCTTGCTCTTCGACACGGCTTCTCTGCAGCTCTACTGCAGCTCTCCATCCTCAGAGCCATGCATGTAAGCATAAATATTGTATAAACCAATTTTAGCTCTGGTTTGACCGGTTGAACTCCGGTTTAGATGATATGTACACCGTTTTGATGACTGTTTGCTTTGTATGCAGGTGAGTGAGCGTTTTGCACAGTATATTGATCAGATGATCCAGGCCAGTGGAGTTGCATCTAGCAGTGTCGAGACTCTAGACCGGCTGCAGCAGTTTCTCGAACCAATACTTTTCCTGTCAGGCCTGGAGCTCGCCAACACTTTTGAACACTTTTACAGGTCAGAACACGGCAAGACCAACACAGCTGCTGGCAGTACAATAAGAAAGGATATTCAATAGTGTGTGGGATTGTCAACATAAACTAGATTTGAACCCTGTTTCTGTCATAAAACAGACATAAGTTGGCCTATTTTTTCCCTTTACAAACCAAGCTTATTTCTCTAAACTATATTTGTTTCTGTTTTAAAGGGTGATTCACACATTTTAACTAGCTTTCTATGGCTCTAATTTAGTGTGTAAATGTAAATTGCTTTTAAACTTCCCTCTGACTTCATTATAATCAAATATTTTAAAAATATCAGCGCATGGCTGAAAAACTCCTAAATCACCCAAAGAGTTGTTCATCATTAGAAGTTCACATAATGTGATTGGGAGGAAAAGCGGGTTGATCATGATTACAAACTTTATAGTGTCAGCAACAAGATGACATAATCTGAACTGAAGGTTCCTCCAAGTGATCTGGAGCCATTTATCAGCCAGAAGTAGAGAGATATTTTGATATAGGGAAGTTTAATGGAATTTATGTACATGTACTATGCAAACTGGAACCAAAAGAAGCAAGTTTAAATCAATGAAGGCGTCCTTTAAATTCGACTTGTCTTATGAACTTGACTTATTTATCTTATACACTAGGCTTAAGTCAGACTTGAAGTAGATTTATTTATGTAAAAGCAAAGTTTATTTACATTATTAAGCAGACCCCATGAGATTGAGCAGTTAGAACAGTAGCACACTAATAATGCTGTGGCTGACTGCGAACAGTAGTACCTTCATATCTTGATACTGGAAAGTATGAAATGAAAGGTGTCCCTGTCCCTTCAGGTATTACCTGGGTGACCGGCTGCTGTCTCAGGGGAACATGTGGCTGGAGAGTGCTGTGATTGAACAGGTTGGCAGCTGCTTTCCAAGTCGCTTTCCTCAGCAGATGTTGAAGAACCTAAGCGAGTCGACCGAGCTGCAGCAGGAGTTCCACCTTTACCGCCTGCAGCAACTGGACCGATGCCTGCAGGAGCAAGACCAGGTGAGCAAAATCAACAAAGCCCTCTCAAGGACATTGTAGTTTAAAATCAGTCAGGCTGATTTTACCTCTTCCTGCAAATGATTTTAAACAAACGTGAGGTGAATTCCACTATGTCTCCTAAAGTTTTGAACATATGTAAAGTAATTTGTCTTATTGTTTTCATTTGTAATTTATTTTAGGCATCTAAGCACCGTATATTTATAAAAATGTATTTGTGAATTTTGGAATTGTGTGAACAAAATCTTACTTTTCTCCAAAATGTAAATAATGTTAACATTGTTTTAAATGTGATTTTGATGCATGCAGTTTCTCTTTTGATATTTTGTGTAGATGATGGAGGAAGAGTGGGCTGAGTCAGAGGAGGAAGCGGAGGTCCAGGTTCTGGTTGTGTCTCCACGTTGCTGGGCCGTTTCCTCGCTCTGTTTCCTGGATGAACCCACAAAACATTTTCCAGCAGAACTCTGCTCCTACCTGAACCAGTTTACCCAATTCTACACCCACAGTCAGTACCAGTTCATGCTTGTTTCTTACCTCTCTTGTTTCTATATGAGCTTAAGCCAAGTTGCATCTGACTGAATTTCGATACAACCCAGTCTTCATTGTGTTACCTAATAAACCAGTTGTGGTTTCAATCAGTCCCTTTTCTGTTATAACCCAAGCTTATTTCTGTTATTAAACTAGGCTTATGTCAGGGATAAACTGGGCTTATTCATTTGGAAAGAAATAACAAAACTGGCTGTAATCAGGTTAAGTCAGGGTGATACCAGAGTGTTTTGACTAAACCAGGCTTAAGACAATCTGAAACCTAATCATTGTCCTAACCAAGCTTAGGAAATGCTTCAACCAGTGGCCTTTTTTATTTTTTAAAGTCAGTGTCAGGGAGTAATTCATTCAGGCAGAGGTATTTAACTATATATAACACAAATGTCACCAGAGCAGTGTTGAATCTTAAATCGTATTTTCTACTGTTGCTCAGTTAATTTTTGCACTTGGACTATAAACAGCACACATTTGTGTAATAGCTGTCAGGGCTATCCAGTTTTATTTTGATGTTTTATAGTATGTATATGTGCATTTGTGTTTCAGGTCAGTCCATTTACGGTCTGAGTCACTCTAAGCCTCGGCGGCTGCAGTGGACATGGCTTGGTCACGCTGAGCTGCAGTTTGGCTACTGGACGCTGCACGTCTCCACACTGCAGATGTTCATTCTGCTGCAGTTTAACACCCATAAAGTAATACATGCTCACATGACCCTAACCTTTACAGTTAACCAATTGTTAGGTTAAAAATCTAGGGCTTCAGGAGATCACTAATCTAGACACAAGTCTGACCCTGCAGAACCTCACTTCCACAGGTACCTAAATTCTGAATCGCGAAGACAGGATTGTGAGTTTTGTTCACAAGAATGCCCGTATTCAAATAAATGGAAAGGGATGCATTTTTGCATGGAGTGAAACTGACTGAATGGATGAATACATATCTTCCAAAATTAGACTTGTCCTAGAAACTCCCTTTATGTTTCTCCTGATGCAATCACTCTTACTCTTTGCTGGCTCTTTGTGTGACTGCAGGAGGTTCGAGTGGACGCTCTGCTGAAGGCAACCAGTTTGTCTACTGCCGTTCTGCTGCACGCTTTGACACCACTCATCAGTGAGGGAGGACCGCTGATCTGCAGCCACCCCAATGAACCCAGCCAGGGTCAGATACACCATCCATATACATCTCAGCTTGCTCTTCATCCTCCTTTTGTCTATCTGGGTCATCTACGCTTGTTTCTCTTTTAACCCAGACTTGAACCAAACACTTTACTCTTCTGTGAACAAGTTAAGTCAGTCTTTAATAATTCTTATTTCTGTTAAATGCCATGTGTATTTTTGTTTTAAACGGACTTGGTTTTTATGTTAAACCAGACTTGATTCAGGCTACAACTAATTTCTGTTATTTCTGTTAGTAATCAGTTAATTATGTTAAAAAACTGACTTATTTCTACTATTCTACTGAAACAGCTTTGCTTAAAATTGCTAATGATCAGCTGATTCTGGTCTTTTGTCCATCCTCATTCTGCTTGATCTGAGTGGAGCCTTTGACATAATTTTGCATTCCATCCTCTTGGACAGACTTCTTTCTATTGGCATCACTCATATAACCCTTGCTTGGTTTAGATCTTATCTCTCTGGCTGCACTCAGTTCATTCCCACCCACCACCATTCATCACCTCGCCCCTTCATGCCATGCCTACCTCCTCCACATCATCATACCCCCTGCACCCTCAGGTCGTCGTCTTTTATCTGTCTCACTGTCCTCTCTGCTCTACTCATCTGTTAAAGGTTTCCTATTCCGAGTGGTTGGCACAGATATCTGTACAGATGACATTAACTGATGACGCTGCAACAGTTGTCCTTGTTTATTTGTTTTCTGTTGCATTTTATTAACTTTTATTGTAATTCTTTTATTTTGCATTTATCTGTATGTTGACAGATATTTAACATAATATTATAAAGTTATCCTTCTTAATATCTCTTCTGTTATAAAACTTATATTTATATAAACATACTTGTTTTGCTATTAGCCACACATTATTTTTATAAGTCCAACTTATTTCTATTAGACCTGTTTTTAGTTTCTTCTGAACCCTCTCTGCTCTCAGGTATACTGCGGTTGAACCAGCAGGATCCATCTCGCAGTCTGGATGGTGTCCCCGCCTTGGTCCAGCTGCTGCCCAAACAGACGTACCTAAATGTGGATGAGGACGCAGCCGGGACACTGGAAAGGAAGAGAAACTACATCTATTGTCTGATCGTGCACATCATGAAGCAGGAGAAGGAGATGCACATTGACAACCTCGTCTTTAAGGTTAGACAAGAACCAGGGACAGAATCATTGTGTTGTGCACAGACAAATGCTGATACAGTACATGAGATTACAGACATTTCTACCAGCCCAGATATAAAATCTGAATATAGAGGTATGTTATTAACATGTCTATATATTTAACTAGGCCTTTACTAGGCCATTATGAGGACAATCTGCAGTGTGCGTTAGTACTGTTTCATATTGCAGTGACGACGTAACTTGTGAAAAATACTGAAGTCAGCATATTAGCTTAACTTATATACTGTGAAAAGAGGCCTTAAAGATTTCCATATTTGTTCTAATCATTTGGGTAATTGTGTACTTTCTGTTTCTAGTATGAGTTGCTTTACAGTAAAATCCTTCCTTAATCCACTGCACAGTTAGGCTGATGAGACACTGGCAGACATTGTCCAAATAAAGTGAGGAGCAACTGTACTTTGGATATCACTCATCAATACAATACTAAATCCTACTTGGAGTCACTGTAACTGGTGCACCAAATAAATGGTTACGCTCAAATATTCCATTGCATTTGGATGATCTGACAGGTCAGATTTTTGTGGAGCATATGGAGTGTGTTTAATTAAAATCTTTTTTTTTTTTCATTGCAATTCAGGGACTCTTTTGCTATGTGTCTATCCTGCATTTTTATCTGTATGATAAAAATACAATTTATTGGAAATGCCAGTGATTTATTTTTTCCTTCTCGTCAAATGTCCCCTGTTTAAAACTGTAGTGCACAGCAAGTAGTACTCAGCCACATAGCTGGTTTTAGTTAACTATGATTCAGCCACTATTTTGGCCCATACTTTTAGAACTCTGCTAATGCCCCATTAGGCTATTGGCTTTAACTTTAATAATAAAGTCACAGAGTACAGGATAAAAAGATATGAACAACACTTAGTTATTTAAATGAATTAACTAAATAAAAATGCATAAAGGCTTAGTTTGCAATTGCATTTTTAAGTTTAGGTGTCACATCCTCCCCTTTATATTAAACTTTATTTTCATTGTTAAATAATATTAAAACAAATGTGTGTTTTTTTGTTTTTTTTTTAAGTGAAACCTTTATTACTCAATTCATAGCCCTCAAAGCATCATGGAATCTACAATTCTTGTTATATATTCTTTACGCTCCACCATACATAGTGATGGGCTTCTGAATGAATCAGTGTTACCTCAGGTGTGTTACAGCAAGAATTGTAAGAATTACTTGGTCTTTTTTGGTCTCTCTGGTCTCTTTTAGGTTCTGGACTCATGTCAGAAACAGGAAGCATCTCGTTCTCCTGGCACCGGCCGTTTCAGCTGCAGCACCAGTGACGTGCTCTCATGCATCATGCATGTTATCAGCAAGGGATGCATCCGCCGCAACGATGAAAACCCGCACATCGTGGAGTTCCTCCCCGAAGACCCATCCACGCCTCAAAAAGGCCAGGCCCAGTTCTCCTTCAGCCGAACAGAGATCAGGAAGGAAGTTGTTGCCGCAGACAGCAGAGCTGACATCAGGTGTGACCTCTGACCTCACACACAGGTTTAATCTATCTGAATTTAGGATTGAGTGGTTGATACAGTGAAAGCTCTCTGCTTCCATTTGTGTTTTCCCTCAGTTCGTTTAGAAACGTCTTGGAGCAGTATTTTTCATTTTGTTTTATTTGTACGTCAGCTCACATGCATTTCTCATAATGTCTCGATCATCCTCATCCTTGTTGATTCGGCTGCATTAATAATCCCTCCCTGTGTGTTTTACTTGTTTTTAATATTATGAAAGAACCACTTTTTACCTCGTGTTCTAACCTTGTAACCCCAAATTTGGATCTTTCAAAACTCACGCCAACAATTACTTAAAAAAATAAACATGTATTAATTGCTTAGTTTTTTTTTTTCAATTGACGGAAAAATAACTGATTGGGTACTAACTCTTAAAAATAAGCCCGTTATTTATTGTTAGAAAAACATAATTGCATGTGTGTTAGTGTTTTTTCTGATTTAGACAAGTTTTCAAGGCAAGTCATGATGTGTTTTAGACAAGTCTTGTATGTTCAGCTGCTCATCGTGAAAGTGTTGCACCACAGATCAGTGAGAATGCAATGCTTGAAAAATTCTGTTTTCCCTTTTAATTGTTAAAAAAATTAGATTTTGTTTTTTCCAGGTAAAATTATTTGAAAAAAATTGGAGATTTTTTTTTTACAATTTATTTTACTAGCCATTTATTTATATACCATTTATTTCGACAAGTGAAGCAGTCCAATGAAACTGCACTGACAGAAACACTATGTAATTCTTCCAAAACAGCCAAAATGTAAATGTTTAACTTTATAAGTAAAGAAAATAAAGAAAAGATTAAAACTTTCAACCCTGCTTGTCGACTTGACTTTTTGTAATAAAGTGATGATCAACTACAGATTTATGACTATATCCTCAAGATTCATAAAATCTCAGACCTTGAAATGTAAATCAAATGTATTACTTTTGAGACAGAGTACTATCAACTGTAGTTAGTTAGGAAAGTAAGTTCAAACATCTTTCTAAACGTAAAAATACACATTGATGTGAATTGTGTTTATCATATAAAACATGAATACAATAATACACCGACAGTACAAGTAAATTCTCAACAATTTGTCGTATTGACTGAAGATGTAGGCCGAGCTGAATGTTTAAAATCTGAAATGGTCTCATCTAAATAGTTAAAAATAAATGTGGTTATGTCTACACATGACTACATATATACCAACATGTAAGATTAATGGCAACTATAAGTGGAGTTTTTTTGTTGTTGTAGAAATACCACGTTTTATAGTTTTTTAATTTAGATTTGAATAACTTTGTTTTTGAGTCTCCACCCCAGGTCATGTCTCCCTTTGGAAACAGAATCTATTTTCTAAGCTTTATCAAATTGAAAAAACATGATGCAACTTTCTAGGTTAAAAGTTTTTAACGCACTGTTTTCGTCACTGTAGGTTTGATGAGAACTGTTTTAAAAGAACTTCTGCTGCTTATGAAACACATTGGTTTCACTTTAATTCAGCTACAAAATGTTTTGTACTTCTTAAGAAGGATGTCAAGAAACCATCAATGTGTTGGCTTAAAAACAACTTTTATATATCTAACCCCTTCTGCGGATTAAACACGAAGAGTGCATTTTACATAACAAGTAAACTTTAAGTAATTTTAATTTTTGATTAGTAAATGTATTCATTAGTTATTAAGCAAATTAAAAATAATGGATTAATTAATAGTTTTGAATATTGGCAGCCCCAACTTCCATTACCAAATGATGATATTATATGTTTAAATACTTGTTTAGTATTTACTCTAAGGATCAAAAAGTGTAATTTCATTTAAAATGCCTATTGGAATCAATGAAAATTATTATTATACAGCTGAAATCACAACTTGGATCATATATGTTTGGGTTTTTATCTGTGTGTTGCAGTCTCGTGCCAGCTCCGCAGCGGTTTGAAGACGGGGTTTTGGATGCGGTCCTGTTCTCGATGGGTCGGACAATGACCCAGGAAGAAGTTCGTCAGCTGATGCAGCGGACCGTCCAGCAGGTCAGTGTTCTGTCAATAAAGTCTGTTAAAATGTCAAGTTTGTTAAATTTTGTTTATGGTGCCTCTGCTCTGTGGCTATTTTATCTCAATTACACATCCATAGAGGTATACAGGAAGGAAACAAAAGCTCTCTTTTTGTACCTCAGGAGTGTTCACTGATCAGACAGGTGATCTTATGTTTTTCTGTCCCCCCCAGGTTTCAGGGACTCTGAGTATGGACTTGGATCGGGCCGAGCACCTTCTTATTCACTGCAAGTGGAATGTGGACCTGCTGGTGCAGCGGTACACTGATGACTCAGATGCTCTTATCATGGCTGCTGGGCTCAAGTGCCGTAACCCTCAGCCACCACCAAGCCCCGTCTCAAGCTGCCCAGTGTGTCTGAGCCCTTGGAGCCCTGCCACAGAGCCAGTGCCATCACTGAGCTGCTTGCACTACTGCTGCAGGGTCAGGCAGTTTAACATGATCTGACATGTTGTGTTTTGTGTGTGTGTGTGTGTGATCATGAAATCATGTTTGCATTTGTGTGTGTGCTACAGTCTTGTTGGCAGGAGTACCTGACAGCGCGGATTGAGCAGAACCTGGTCATGAACTGTAACTGTCCAATCACGGACTGCCAGGCTCAGCCCACCTCGCAGTTCTTCATAGATATTCTCACCGATAAGGACACCATTGCCAAGGTAACGCGCCACCATCCAGTGTCACTGTCACTCTTTATGAATTGGGTAACACATTCCTCCTCCTCCTCCCTGTCCCCCTCAGTATGATAATGCCTTGCTCAGAGTCTACGTGGAGTGCTGCTCCAACCTGACGTGGTGCACAAACCCTCAGGGCTGCGATCAGATCCTGTGTAAGGAAAATATGGGCAGCATGGGAACCTGCTCCAAGTGCTGCTGGTCCTCCTGCTTCAGTTGCAACTTCCCTGAGGTCAGACAAATCGCAAACGTACATAATACATAAGTCACTACCAGTGCTGGATATTCTTCTTTACAAAAGTGAGAATGTGTGATCATGCAAGATGCTCAGCTTTTTAGTTTTTAGATTCATGTTTGGCACAATAATTACTTAATTGTTTATGTTACTGATTTCAGATCAAAACAGCAGCACTTACAGAGCTGTTTTGTTATACTAAACCCGATTAAAGCACTGACTAATTCCTATTTAGCTACAGGCAAATGGCCTTACAGATGGATAAATGGATAATGTTTTTTCAGCAGAGGAAGGTCTTTGGATGAGGTTTTTTAATACCTCTGTTCCTCCTCCAGGCTCATTACCCAGCCAGCTGCAGCCACATGTCTCAATGGATGGATGATGGAGGATACTATGAAGGGATGAGTATGGAGGCTCAGAGCAAACACCTTGCCAAGCTGATCTCCAAACGATGTCCGAGCTGCCAGGCTCAGATCGAGAAGAATGAGGGCTGTCTACAGTATGTACACTCAGCAGACCTGCTGACAGTACACACTGAGGAGGAGGGGGATGATGATTGTCATTTTTCTTTGTCCTCAGTATGACCTGTGCCAAGTGCAACCACGGTTTCTGCTGGCGGTGCTTGAAACCCTGGAAACCAACACACAAAGATTACTACAACTGCTCTGCCATGGTGGGTTCCCACACGGTCACATGATCACATTTAGTCAGTGACACAGATCAGCATCAAACTGGCTAATGAGTTTCTGTGTTCACCTAATTGGGTTTTGAAAAAAAGGAGAAAGCATAATGGGAAGAAAAGGAGACATAGGAAGACAGGAGTAAAACAAACAGAGAGAACAAATGGGTATTAAAGGAATTTTAAAGATGTGACAGATTTAACTTCACAGAGTGACAAAACATTATCCTAAGTTTTTCGTATTTTTATTTTTCCTGCAGGTTAGTAAAGCAGCACGTCAGGAGAAGAAGTTCCAGGATTATAACGAGAGATGCACCTTCCACAATCAGGCAAAGGTCTTGTCTGCAATAATTACAAGGATTAAAAAAATACATATTTTAACTGACTAGGATTTTTTCATAGAACTTCAGTCTAAAAGGTTGTTTTGTAGTATCCTCTATAGTAGTAGAGTTGACAGGTGGGGTCTAAATGTTATAGTTTCCTTGTGTCTGTTGCAGGATTTTGCGATTAACCTTGAGAACAAAGTGTCATCTATTAATGAGGCTCTGCAGATGAAGTCTCTGACTTTTGTCATCGACGCCTGTAAAGTCCTTGCTCAAGCTCGAAAGGTAAAATCATCACAGTCACGCGAGACCCCCTGTCCTGCTTTGAAATGTAAATGTGATTACTGTGCCCTGCTTGTCTGTCTGTAGGTGCTGGCCTACTCCTGTGTCTACAGTTACTACAACCAAGAGACAGAGAAGATGGACGTGATGGAGCAGCAGACAGAAGCTCTGGACTTACACACCAATGCCCTGCAGATCCTGCTGGGTGAGACTCTGTAACACTGTTATAAACTGTTTCAGCAGTTTAAACTGGTCCAGCTGGTGTTTACTGGTGTTTTCTGTGTTCCCAGAGGAGACTCTGCTGCAGTGCACTGACCTGGCCTCATGTGTCCGGCTGCTGAAACGAGAACACCTGAATACCGGACTGGAACTGATAAGACGCATTCAGGAGCGCCTTCTGGGCATCCTGCAGCACTCAACGCAGGTGACCAATCAAAGACGCGCTGAAATGGGTGTGAATATTACAGTCTGATTTAAAAAAAACATGAGCTTAAAACATATTTGAATAAAGCAGTCTGAAGACAAACTAAAACAGTGGAAAACCAGTTGAAACTAGTGGTGTGAAAGGCAGATAATTTCCAAACCAATCCTTACATCAATCAACTTTTTTCCTGAAATCTTTATGAACATCTTTTTCAGATGTAATGAATTTTAGCAGTCTGGGGTCTCTTTTGTGTCATTGTAACCCTACACCTTTCCATTGTGCAGATGATGAATGTTTAAATTAGAGATTTTTAGCTAACTACCATCTTTTAACTTCTCAACTGACCCAATGTGGAGACACTTTTCAGAATTGTGACACAAAGAACAGACTCCGACTTAGTAATAGAAAGGCAAGAAATCTCCAATATTTCCAAATCTTTGTTAACAAGTCTATTTTGTAATTTCAAAATTGAGATAATCAAAATAAAAACTTTATTTATGTAGCTTCTTTCATACAAATTAATGCTATTCAAAGAGTAACTCTATGATAATATGACTGTCAGACCAACAAATAGGATTAAAGCTAATGAAAATTACAAATAATGAATGAAAAATTATAACATAATAAAACAAATAAAAACATTGATGATTAAAATGTCAAGAGAATAAAAGAAAGTAAAAGATAAAATAAATTATATGTAAATAAATGCAGTAAATCTACAGCACACATGAGATATTTTAATCAAAAGTAAGGCTAAAAAGCTTGGTTAGAAGATTCTTTTAAAAACACTGACTACCTGTTGTTGTAAGATCTTCAGATGGTTCCAACAGCTCAAAGCATAAACCATAAAAGCTTTTCCATTACTAAAAGGTTTTGTCCTGCACTTTGGAAAAACTCTGAGAATGTGTGAGCAGGTACTGGTTCATTAAGTCACCCACATCTCTCTCAATAACACAGTGTGATTGTATTATATATTTGCTTTCATCACTTATGTTACGTCCATGTAGCAACATTCATCTCAGTGACTGAAGTTTCCTGTGTCCAATCCAGGACTTCAGGGTGGGGTATCAGTCCAAGACCAGCCAGGAACCAGAATCTACTCAGGCCTCCAATCTGTCCAACCACACTAACTCCAACAAAGTGTGAGTACGAAACCCAACTACTAGACAGAGAATTCCAATGAACAAACGGCAAAAGTAGATAAAGATTCGGTTAAAGAAACGGAATAAAAATGTTGTTTTAGTTTCAGCCTTAAACACCAAACTTACTCCAGTTGTTTTGGTCAAACAGGTCAAAGTCGGACCAAGCATCAGAATCTGGGGACTCTGACAACAATAACTTCACAGGTGAGGAGGGCGGCGAGGAGGCTGAGGATGAGGATGATGAGTATGATGAAGAGTATGTCCCTGAGTGGCATGAAGACTACGATGAGGACGAGATCGACGAGGACGACTTCTTCTCTGATGACGACGAGTCAGAGAACTTGGAGAGGGACTTCAGCCCCTTCGACTGAAGCAGAAAGTCAAAAACCTCCCAGCGATGAGGAAGGCGAGAAAGATGCATGACAAGTCTGGCCCCTTGTCGTCTCCTCACCTTTACCTGAGAGCATCAGGAATGATGGGAGACAATCAAAGGGACGTCCTCTTTTACCCGAGCACGCCACGTTCCCCAAACACATCTGCACTCGCTCTTTCACTTTCTATGTTTTACCTTCTGTGTTTTCATGAAGTCAGAATGTAAGAAGACATGGGTCACTTGAAGAAAACAATAGGTTCTGGATTTAGTCTTTAATTTCTGAGAGAAAAAGTAGACTTCAGAGACAAAATTCTTAGTTTAAATTAGGAGAATAAACTATCCGATCTGAGTTTGCAGTGACATAAAAGCATTACTTTTCTGCTTTTTCATGCATTTGTCTGAAGTATGAATAAAACCCAGTATGAATCCAGTTTTATTGAAGACTTTGAGCATTAGACTGGGTAATATTGGTCTGAAACAAGTTTATATCCACTGCAATACCAGTCTGGGGTGCATTTAAGGCCAGTCTGACACCAGTTTGATACAAGTCTGACAGTTCTCACAAAAAAAGTGTCTAAATCAGTAAAAACCAGTTTAACTGCCTGAAAGAAGTTTGAGGTAGTCGGACACCTGTGTAAATTCAGGATAAATTTGCCTGTAAAAACCGGTTTGACACCAGTTTAAAATGGGAATATGTCTGAATAGTTTAAATCCAGTCTGAAATTACTTTCATTGTTTACAAACCAGTCTTTAATCAGTTTAAGGTCAGTCTGAAACTAGACTTAAACCAAATCTGAAGTGTCTCAGATAATGCAAAAACTAGTCTGATGTTCAGAACTGGTCTGAAATTATTTTAGATCCTTTTTGGTAGTTTAAAACCAGTCTAAAGCCTCTCAGGCAAACCAGCATAGTCTCCCATCTGTCTATAATGACTTTGAACAGATTAAATACCAGTCAAAAATGGGTTTAAATGCAGTGTAAAACCATTGTAACCCCAGTCTAAAACAGGATATTTCTGTTTCGATACAAAATCAAGGAAAATAATTTTTTGTCTCTGACCCTGATTTCTCAATTCTGACTTCAATCTCAGAACTTTTTGTCTCTTCCGTCCTCACCCATTTGGGCTCTTTCCTGGTTCTGGATGTCAGTAGTTTTGGCGAAGGATATTTTGCAGAGGAAGTATTTTAATTTCTGATCTTTCAGCGAAAAAAATGTTTCTTGTAGCTGCAGCTTTGTAAATGTTTTTGCTGAGATGAGTAACCACAAAAGGAATTATAAATCCATGACTGTTAGTCGACCCCTCAGTTAGTCCTTGAAGATAAAATCTTTCATCCCATCTTCTGCCTTGATTTATTTTTATGATAGAGGTTGCCTTCATTTGAGAGTAAAGAAAATGGAAACTATTAAAAAACCTTCCTCTGTAACTGTTTTCAGACTTGGATTAACTCCAAATTTTTACACGTGTGAAGATGCTTCTATGCATCTGAGGAAGGTGTTGATGAATGGGCACTGAGCACAGTGTCTGTACGAGCTGTAAATTCTGATGTATCACTGCAATAACCGATGGAAAAATTCTCGTCACTGTCATGTCATTTGCTAAGCAAAGACTTTGTCGCCTGCTCTGTCTCCTGTCTTTAAAAAGGACGTCCTTAGGGTAAGTTTTGATTTGTAGTCGAGAACTCGGCACTCTGCAGGAGTCGAGGGATATCTGATATTCCAGCTCCCTGTTTTGCTATAATTTTGAGAGATCTTATATTCATATTGTTGTTCTTTATTGTTCTTTCTTTGTTGGAGTCAAGCGACTTCAGCCAGCAACCTAAATAAAAGCTTTTTCTGCTATGCTGCAGGCCGACTCAGTTTATTCAAAAAATTGGCTTTGACCCTGAAATGTTTAGGGTTTCCTTATTAATATACACATGTTCTCAGACATTAAAGGTCAAGTTTATTCTACAGAACAGACCAAAATGCACAACTGAGTAAAAGTCCACACAGTTCATGTATATCATAATCTAGCAAACAGCAAGTTCAGACAGGTCAACAGTGAAAGGGGTAAGACTCAAACAACAGGGTACCGGTGAAGCAGAGCACTAAAGGAACCAGATTCAAATGAGGGGCCAAAAAAAACTAACTCAAACGGAAAGTTCTATGGACAATCAAAGCAAAGAGTCAAATAGGAAATGGGCTAAGTGACACAAAGATCCAAAGCAAAGTTCTTCAGCTCAGTGGTCTCATGATGGTGATACGAGCTGCCAACTCCTTTCTGATATTCAAAAAGCTCTCCCACCACTTCCTCTTCACTTAATTAAAAATACTTGGGAGACAAACATTTCTTTGCACTGTGCTTGGTTTTTCCTTGACATAGAACTTTTTAAATTGTTTGGTCTGTTAATTTACTGAATATAGGAGCTGATTAGTTAAAGGAAAAACACATGGGTGATCAAGACCAGGGCTTCTCAAGGATGTCTACTCTGCTTGTTTTCCAACAAATTCTGCATGATACAATCTTAGATGAGGGGTGTGTTGGGGCAAGACAAAGTGAATAGGTGTCTTCCAGCTTCTCATTGACAACACACCTGATCTAGGTGATTAGCAGTGGGAGGTGCAGGGGTCCTTGTACCCCCTAGATTATACAAAGCAGAACAGGTGTAAAAGTGAACAGAAGTACTGTACTGTTATAGGTATTTAAACCACACATTATACTCAAGCATCTTGTACTAAACGTTTCAACTAAATAACGAGCTTAAGAAAGTCAGATATAGTGGATAAAAATAATACAATTTTCATCCAAAATGTGGAGTTTTATATGTATAGTAACAGTTAAATTTAAATATTTAAGTTTGAATTTTGTATGTTACTTAACTAGTGCTTTTTATTGAAGTCTAAGTAGCAAACCACCATTGTAGAAAGATCATCCTGCTAAAGTACTATTTGATAACCGAAGATAGTGTTTTTTGATGATCAGATTGTTAATCCAGCATTTAAATTTTTCACCTTGGAGGAATTAACTCAGGAATTATAAATTTTTAAAGTTTTTTAAAATTATAATATTTATATTTGTTAGTATTGTTGTTGTTAATAAAGTGAGCGAAAACAGCCTTTTGTTCTACAACTCTGAAATCAGAAAAGGCTTAGTGTTATTTTAATATTGTGAAACTTTGATTTAAAAAATAATTGGTAACTAAAACTGTTTAGAAGGTGGTGAAGTAACATACAAGGGAAATACTCCAGCAGCGTAGATCAGTGGCTTTTGGCTTGTCCCTTAAGAAGTCGCCACAGCGGAATGTGTTCCGTATGTTTACTTTCCATTTTGTCCTGGCTCGGGTCCGGCGCCAGGGTGGCCCTTGGTGAGGTGGGATTCATTGGGTGGGCATTTCGCATCGCATCTAACCCAATGCTCTACCACGGAATTACTAGGACCCCCAAATACTTCAGTGGCATAAACGTTGTAATTTGCTGTTGCAGTTCCACCTTTGACCTGATGGAAGCGCCATATCCTCTAAACCATTAAACGTAGAAGAAGATCGAAATCGCACCACATCTTTTGGTGTGTGCACGGGTTTCAGCCTTAAATTGTTAAATTCCTCATAAACTATTTGAATCTACATAAATTCATAGACTATTTGGGAAGATAAAACTAAAACAATAGAAGAAAAACTTAATCGTTGAGTTGTTCATGCGTTTCATTTCTAAACTCGGGATTGTTTTGTTGCTTAGCAGCTAACTCGGTGTAGCCAGTTAGCTTCCTGGCCCGGCGGCAACTCAGCCATTTGTCGCAGGTTTGAGCTTCTGTGGCCTGGGCAGGGAATGGGGCGAGGAGGGGGTCCGACGAGGGGCCGACCTCCACTTGTGCCGCCGGGTGATGACGGACTTCCATTTGACTTACGACCACCGGGATGGGGCCCACCTCCGCCTGGAGGCTGGGGCCCTCCGCCTCTTGATGGATGGCCTCCGCCGCCGGATGAATGGGGGCCTCCACCCCCCGAGGGATGGGGTCCTCCGCCACCTGATGGCTGGGGGCCACCACCTCCTGGTGGATGGGGACCAAGAGGACTTCCGCCCCCTGGTTGGGGACCTAGAGGACCACCACCGTCAGGATGGGGGCCTCATCCCGATGACTGGATTACTCCAGACGACTGGAGACCCCCACACCCCGATGACTGGAGACCCCCACACCCCGATGACTGGAGACCCCCACACCCCGATGACTGGAGACCCCCACACCCTGACGATTGGAGACCCCCACACCCACACGATTGGAGACCTGCACATCCCGATGACTGGGGACCCGACAGGCCTCTCCACCCTCATGGTTGGGGACATCCGGGCTGGGGTCCAGAAGGACCACCTGAGCCGTGGGGACCCGAGCACGGTCCACCCGGACCAGTACCACCTGTAGCACCGCCAGCCCTGCCCCCACCGGCCATGCCCCCACCTGCTCCTGTGGGAATTCCTCCTCCAGACCCTGCAGCCTTCGGATCGGTGGCCGTACCTCCAGTTCCCCCTCCAGGTGTAGTCCCTCCATTCGGGTTCCCGGCCTTCCCTCCACCTGGCTGGACCGAAGAGGTGGGCAGCTGTTGGACCTTGTCATTGACACATTAGACCTATGATAATTGTTTAGCTTTGGGAAAAATTTAATAATGTTAACTCCTCCGTGATTTTCAGCCTGTTGCAGAGGAACCTATGCCGAACCCACCCCCAGATCAGCCCGAGTGGGTGAGTACAAACAGGTTTTCTATGGCAAGCAAATGTCAGATACTCACTAACTGCATGATGGATTGAATGTGTGCAAAACCCAAAAACAGGGCTGACTTCTTTAATCCAGGAGCAAAAAGTGTGGAAAACATTTTAGTGCTGCAGCACCTGCTCTGCTCTTTTCATTTCCATTTGTTCGACAGTATTAACTAACTGTGAGCCACTGAGTTTGAAATGGCTTCTCTTGTCATTTAAATCCCTCAATATCCTCAGATTTTAATGAGGATCTGTGAGTTTTTCCTTTTGCTGCATTTTTGTGTCAACCTGAAGCTAAAACAGTGCATTTCTTAGTCAGCCTTTTCTGACACCACCTGTTTATTTATGTTATTACAACACATCATGTTGATTATTACAGTGGCCTGTAGTGGAATTATAAATCTCACATTTTCTAGATCAAAGCCCTGATTTCAGCTCCGAGCACGGAGTCAGCTCCAGGTGAGACTAAAAAATCTTCGGATGAGTCGGCTGCTGCCACCAAAACACCTACTGCAGACCCCGTCCCTGCTCCGAAACCTAAACCCAAACCTGACACCACCAAGATTGCCAAAGCTCTTGGGTTGCTGGGAAAACGCACATTTGAAAAGTGAGTGTTTTTCAAAATGTGGAGCTCAGCAGAGCAACAGGACCAGTTGTATCAGATCATCTGTGATAACACTGGTGTCAATCTGAATGTGATAGAAATCTGTCAGATCAAATTGATTACAGTACACTGAGCAGTTCTACAAACTGCTCAGTTCTACAAACTGCTCAGTAGTAGGTCCCTGTGTTTTTTTCTGTGGTGTTTGTTGTTGAGAACAGTTTGTTTGTGTCTTCAGGCCTCCTCCAGGGCGGTCAACGGGGATCATCTCATTCATTGGGGTAAGAAACTAACAGCTGATGCTGGCAAAGTTTCTGCTGGTCACTGTAGAGACACATCTGAGTCATCTGTACCCTCTTTACACATTACATACATTTGAAGTTTTATAATAATAATCACACAATAGTAGGAACATTTTAAATACTATTTACACATTCACAAGTGTTTTTTAGAATTCAGGTAGAGATGTGAGCTGGGCCTCAGTTAAAAATGTTTAAAAGCTATGTTTAGTCCCTGCTTTCACCGGTTGATGAGTTTTGATTACGTTTGTTGGCCCTATGGTGCGGAAGACTCTGGACCTGTCTCTCCACCTCTGTCAGATGTTGTCTGAAATCTTTCTGTATGTTGAGTGAAGGTTTGTGTTTGCTCCTCAGCCAACATTTGGCTACATTGAGAGAGAAGATCTGGAGAAGTTTACCTTTAGCTTCGATGCCTTCTTTGGAAATCCCAAAGCCATGACTCCTGGGGTCAGAGTTCACTTCACCGCCTGCAAGGAGAAGGTAAGACCCCTCCTTCCATTTTTCTGTGTGTCCTCCTACAAATACCATAGGAGTCTGATAACAGCACAGGGAATCAGATGGAAAGATCAAGTTTTACTTAAACTTATTAGAGTGAGGGAATCAATAAAACAGGTGGGCAAATATATTTGGGTGGCCCATGCTGGTATATTGTAGGTCACACAGGTTAAAATATCATAAAATAATATGAATGTGTGTGAGAGAGAAAGCTGTCGTTGCTTGTGTATCTAAGCAGAACAGTCTGATTGCAACGGATGTGAAGGTGGCTCCAGGTGGAACTGAGAATGTGGACACAGATATTTACGAGGCTGTGGTTAGCCAGGCCATTGTGGAGCCTCAGGTTAGTTTAAACTTTTTTCTGGACCTTGCTGTTTGTCTTGTTCTCTGTCATTGACCCTGTACATTTTTGCTGCAGCCTGGGGAGCGTCAGTACCCGGGTCAGGTTCATGTGACCATCGGGCCACTGAGGACCAACCTGACATTTGAGAGGAAGGACAGCACTGTTACACTCCTGAAGAATGATCAGGTGCTCATCAACCTGCTAACTGACATCGTCACAGAGAAAAGGAGAGCCACCAACATCAGACCCAAAATCCCTGCAACTTTCAACCACACCAACGAAACCAGAGTGAAGGTCTGAGCTGCTCCGTTCACCTTTAAACACTCAGCTTTAACAACTAGGAAAATGTTTCAGCTTTAATGATAAATGGAAAACTTCCATGTTGTACCATGAACAGCAGCATCTTCATTGTTCCTTTCTCTCTTCACCATACGTACACAAAATCTGATACACTCATCTGCTTATGAGGCAGCGTCACTATACGAGATAAAACCATCAGACTGTCAGTTGCAGAATCTTCGCTCAATTGTCAGGGACCGAGCAGGTAGACACACGACACAGATATTATATTTCAAAGAATAGTGGGTTTTTATTTACCCAAAATGCAAAACATACAAAGAAATTTTAATTACTAACAAAATTGGGCCCTATAACTTGTCAACAAATAATGGCTAAGCTTAAAATATTAAAAACTGAACTACAAGTTCTAACCATGAACAAAGACAAAACTGACATAACCTGAGTGTGCACAAGGGGCAATATATACACCGGCTGTCCAAACCAATATGAGACAAATGGGTAGAGATTATTGTGACTAAACAAATTATAAACACACACTAGACAGTTTGCAAACTTTCTCAGATTTATACAAAAACAATAATAAAAACTAATAATAATGAACAAAGGTTTAAATGACCTATAACAACCAAAGAAGCACTTTCCCCATATTTTCCCCTCCCTGCATTCAAAGGGACATTTAGTATAGTCTGGGCCCAGTAGGAAGTATTTAAGGTTGATGAGGGTCTCAATCCAATCTTTTGATTGGATGGCCAGCACACCCAGACCAGCAGAACTGTAACTCAAAAATTCAACTACTTAATTTACGTATTTACAATACAAAATTAATCAAATATGAATAATAAAAACAAATAAACCCAATAGTTACATTAATAGTTTATAGTAACAATCAAATGTGCTGCTTTCATTTGATTATGAAAACTCAAACTTAATAGTGGGAAGAAATTGGATTTTCTTATGTCTTTGAATTTGTGTTGTTTTATTCTTTTGGTGTGTCTGCAGGGTGTCATCATCAGCCTGAAAGACAACGAAGGTGTTATCAAGTCTGACGAAGAGGCCGAGCTTCCCTTCGACGTCAAAGAAAACTTTAGCGACGTCGAGTTCACCACTGAGGACATCAACGAGGAGGTCGAGTTCACTGTTCTCATGGTGAGGAGTCTGCTCAGGGTTAATTTTTACTTTAAGTCTCAGCATTATGTTTAGTTTTTGCCCCTTAACAAAAGAAGAAAATATGGTCACCTGGTATTGAACATATTTTTATCATTCATTTAAATTCTTCTTTTGTTTTTGTTCTTCGATTGTTTAGTTCATAAAGTGTGAAGAAACTGCAAAAAATGACGTAAAATTACTTGTTTTATCTAATCAGCTGTTCACTCAGTAAAAACTCAAACCTCATAACTGAGTGAACTTAACACTGATGACAAAAAAACTACACCAAAAGATCACTTTATAGTAATATTTAACCAGGTTTGTCAAACAGAAATTTTTCCTAAACCAGATGTTGGTAAAGTCAGGAGTAAATATCCTGAATATCCAGTTCATCTAAAAGAAAAAGATTCGATCACAACAAAAACAAGTGCCGATTTTAAGCCTTATTTTCACATTTGTATTTTACTGTTATTCTGTAATTGTTCTTTGGGACTTCCACAGCTTCCACGCTGCTGTTTGTCTCTTATCTAGAGAAAAACTGAAAACTGAATTAATAATATAATTTTTATAATTAAAAAACAATATAATTTTTTTTCTACTGAGTTGTATCAAGTTGTTTAGCTTCAATCTTTTCGTTCTGTTACTGTCAGATGAGGACAGGAAAGCGGGCAATCAGGATTCAGCGAGTGAAGGAACCTCTCCTCCTGACGCTCTGCACCGCCGCTGCAGCTGCAGCTGCCGTTGTATCCACCACTGATGATCCTAAGACCAAAAGCAACACCAGCGATGAGGAGGACAGCTCCCCATTGCACCAGCCCAGAGCAAAGAACAAAGCCAAGCTGGACTTGGGGGCCACCATGAGACTGGACCCGGAGCTGTACGAGGGCATTGTAAGCCAGCCCATCATCGAACCCACGGTGAGTAAAAGGAATTGTCTCAGTTTCATCCGGAGTTAAAAAGATTCAGACTCAGTCTCGGTCTCAGAGCCAAGTATTTAGGCTCAAATCTCTGATGGCAGTTGAACTAGGTGACTCTGGTATCACAAAAAAATTTAAAAATGTGTATTTATGAACAGTTTATCAAACACCTGCTGAAGACACAGAACAGAGATGTGCAGATAAATAAACACAAATTCGAGAACAAGTTTAGGATGGCCTTAGAAATTTCTTACAATATGAGGGCTTCTTGATTATGAGAATACTGCATGTCCATTTATTAAGGCCTGTGACTAGGGCTGGGCTGTAAGGCAAAAAGTTTTTATTTTTCTACTTAAAGGCCGCCGTTATGGTTAAACCTTTGTCTTTAAACAGATTGAGAACATGACAAACTGACTGCAAATTAAAATTTGTATTAATTAATTCTAAACTTAATATATTGTCATAAATCCTTTCGCATTAAACCAGTAAACAGAAATTCATGATGGGGCATGAATGTATGTTGTAGCTAAACAAGATGGCAACAGATATAAAAGATTTGTATTGCCCAGCTCCTCCCGTCATGGTGTGTGAACCAACCAAGAGTTTAAAAGGAAACTGAATATTGGTTGCTGATCAAAATAAAATGCCTACCATACTAATTCTTTCTCCATCTTTAGGCGACCTTGCCTGGTTACCCGGGTCAGATCCATGCCAACATCGGCCCTGTCAGGACCAACGTAACTTTTGACCACCGAGACTGTGATGTGACACTGCTGAAGAATGATCATGTGTTGATCAACCTGCTTGTGGATATCGTAACAAGGAAGAGGAGAGCAGCCAACATTAAACCTAAAATCCCCTTCACCTTCAGCTACACTAAAGAGAAGAGAGAAATGGTAACGATCACCATCACATTACAATACACAGCGTAATCAGTGTAACACCAACACAATTCAGCATTGAGACAATGGCCCCTCACCCCTCCTACAAAATCCAAGATACAAAAGAAAGTACACAAAATAAGTGAAGACAGCATCGTCTAACTGAGTGGTTCCCAACCCCGGTCCTCGGGAAACCCCTACTGTGCTTCTATCAATTATCACTACCCAACTTGTGCTCTTGTTTTAGTTTCTTTCAGCTTCTGATCAACTGAACACACTTGATCCTGTTTTTTTTGTTTGTTTTGTTTTTTGACATTTGGCTCATTTTAAATTTGATGACAACAAAAGGCTCCAATGGTAATGTATTTGTATCAGAAATGTTTTTGTTTTCTTTATCATTCAGTGGCTGTTGCATGGATTTAAAGGAAACCCGATACAGAACCCAGATGTGTCACATGTGAGATGCTCCTTGAATGTCATGCGTAAATTCTGCTGTATTAAGAACACTCATCAAATGTCTTGTGGTGTCTTCCAGGGCATCATCACCTGTCTGGGTCCAGAAGAAGGCATTGTCAACTCTGAGGAGCATGGCGAGCTTCCCTTTGACGTCTGCGAAAACTTCAGCGACACAGAGTTTGCCTCTAGTGACATCCACAAGGAGGTGGAGTTCACTACAACCATGGTGAGTCTAACAGAGACCTGCTGACACACACGTGGAAAGAGAGTTTTACTTTCTGATGTCGTCCCTTTCCTTTCCCACCAGGTGAAGTCAAAGAAGAGAGCAATCAGGCTGAGACGGACAAAGAGGTTCGAGGACAAAATCCTGGAGGAGCAGAAGAAACGGGAGGAGGAAGAGAAGAAGAAGAAGCGGGAGGAGGAGGAAAAGAGGAGACAGGAGGAGCAGGAGAGGAAGCAATTCGAGCAGGAGGAGAGGAAGAAAAAAGAAGAGGAGGAAAAGGAGGCAGAGAGAAAGAAGAAGGAAGAGGTGGCAGTGGCGCTGTCAGCGGCTAGAGACAAGGTAATAAATGCATGGAGATGTGTTTTATGTTTCAGTGAATCACAGATCTGTTCTCAACCCAAAGAATTTCCTAATAAGTGCTTTTTACCTTTATGAATGAACCAAGTGACTGCTCACTGTTTTTGTCATCCTGCAGTGGACCCCATTTGGCTTCATATTAAGAGACCCCAACTCACTGGATGACATCAGCAAGGAGCGATTTGAAGGCACCGTCCTCAGAGCCATCTCCAAATATCCTCGTAAGGAGATCAAGAAGGAGCCGGATCAGAAGAAAGGAGGTTCCACAGGGGCTGGACAGATGCTCTTTGGGCAGGTAGAATAACATCTGAATTGGTTCTGGATAGGGTATTGGAGAAATTTAGTAGAATTAAAATGCTTTGCCATAAATGATATTTTTTTGTTTTCTTGAAGGTCAAAATTAAAGTAGAGAAAATGGATGAAGATGAGAAAGAAGCAGCAGATCCTAAGGGAGGAGAGGTGGGAAGGTTAGAGCTGAAAAAGGAGGAGGAGGAAATGAAGAAGGATGATGGGGGTGGAGCTGCAACCAAAACAGAGCCAGAGATGGGTCGATTGGTGATGACCATTGACGGTCAACAGAAACAACTTTCTTTTGGTCCTAAAGACCTGATGACCACGGCCACCATGCTGGATGGAGACAAGGTGAGAGCATGATTCTTCAACATGCTTTAAACACAGAGAGCCATGAGATACAGGATGATAGACTTCGGGACAGTAGACAACAGGAAGCAAGGGTTGCTAAACAAGCTTTTTGTGGTAACTGGTGCACACCTTCAAAACACCTCCTAAAACTTGTGGCATAAAGCATATAAGATCTAAACAATAAACAAGCTTAGACCAATAAATACGATTCAATGTATGGGAAACATCAGTATAATATATTTAGTCATGTAACATTGCAAAAAAGTATTATTTGTAGGCCTAAAAATAAGATTAGAAACATAAGGAGCTAAACTACATCCTCCAAAAACTCCACAATCACCCAGCATTAACTGAACTTTTTTGTCTTCACGAAGAAGGATTTTTAAGTAATTTATGACCTAAACTTATCCATGAAGGTGCGCTTCAATATCGCCACGCATCGGGAGACGAAAGAGGAACGAGCAACGTTTGTTGAAATTCTGCCTGACTCCTTCGAAGAGTCTACAGAACAACGTAGACATGTAAGACTTTTAAGCATTTACTTACATTTTCTTTCATGCCGTTAACTGATCGTGAACAGTCATTCCACAAAGGTCCTACTCGAGGAATAAAACCATGGTCATTGTGGTTTCGTTATATGCATCTTAACTACTTCACTAGAAGTCGCCCTCATAACGTAAACCTTTTATCTGAGAGTCTAAATGGAAGTGGCTGTAGAACCATAAGAAACAAGATAAAATGTTCATCCAAACACCGAACAAATGAAACTCTAGATGTAATTGTATGTTTTAATGTGATGTTTTTGTAACCAGGGCATTGTAATTGAGTTCTCTGAGGACTCAGGGCTCATTAAGTGTTCTCAGAACCCTCAGCTCTACTTCCACATGTCAGAGGTTATCGAGAAGAAGAAACTGGAGCTGAACGAGAAGGTCGAATTTAGCGTTGTCCCTGTGAGTCCTGCCACATTTCTTTTATCCCTTTCATTAGTTTTATTTTTGTCTATTTGCCGAATTTTGGTGAATTGTGGTTTAAGTTGCTTGGTTTAAAATAAGGTATTAAGTCAGCTCAGTAAAAGCAAGTAGGCCAACCCATTTAAAACAAAGTTGATTTCTGCCAAGTTTTTGGAGTAACCACCTTCCAATTGTCTTCGCATGTGTTTTAAAACACTGTTTAGCCACTAATTCAAGAATCTAATACTTTTTTAAAACATGATTCAAAGGTTTGCTACAAAGTTACCTTATGAAAACAGACTAAATGATGTAATACAAGCTTAACCCAAGATTTTAAATATGTTTTACATCCCCACTTCAGTTTTTAGTCTTTTAAAATAGTGAGTGTACATTTCAAGTGGTTATTAATAAATCATTTGATAATAAGTCATATGATACTAACATCATAGGTCAACAGTTATTTTTTTCCCTTTTAGTCCTTTCAGATTTGTATCTTGAACCCACCTTATTTGACAGCAGGAAGAGCTTCACCCAGATAGTTTGTAAAGTTTACTTTAACGTTTACATTTAGTCATTTTGCAGACGCTTTTATCCAAAGTGATTTGCAGTCATGCAAAAGTTACTACCCCCTTTTTTTAATAATGGCAAAAAGAGTAAATCTGCTCTTTAAACCTAACATCATAATGTTGTACATTCAGCTGATAAAACGTTTGTAAATCATGCCAAGTTACAATTTAATTTTCATTATTTTAATATAAGGTGTAAAACCTGAATAAAAACAGAATGCAACGATTTGCAAATCTCCACAAACCATATTTAATTCACAATAGAACATAAACAACATATCAGATTTACAAACAGATATTTTACCATTTCATAGAAAATATTATATTATTTAATTAATAGCTCATTTTGAATTTGATGGCAGCACAAATTCAAAAATATTGGAACAGGGTGATGTTGACATCTGGGAAGTTGCTGGAGTTCAAGGAGAGGAATGTTGTGCCATTATTGTCTGATGCAGGATGCTATCTGCTCAACAGTCCTGGGCCTTTGTTGCCAGATTTTTAGTTTTATGATGCGCCAATTGTTTTCTGTTAGTTAAAGTTCTGGACTGCAGCCAGACCAGTTCCGCACTTGGACTCTTCTCTTGCAAGGCCATGCTGTTATGATGGATGCAGTATGTGGTTTTGCATTGTCTTGCTGAAATATGCAAGGCCTTCCCTGAAAGAGACAACATCTGGATGGGAGCATTCATCTGACCACAGAAATCAATTCAGAACACATTATGCCTAGATAATTTTAAATGAGCTTTGGCCCAGAGAACTCTACAGTGTTTCTGGATCGTGTTCACATATGGATTCTTCTTTGCATGATACAGCTTTAACTTACATTTGTGGATTGCACAGTGAACTGTGTTCAAAGACGGTTATTTCTGAAAGTGTTGCTGAACCCATTCGGTGATGTCCATGCCTGTTTTATATGCAGTGCTGTCTGAGGGCCAAAAGATGACGTACATCCAGCTTTGACCTTTGGCCTTGTCCCTTGTGCACGGAGATTCCTCCTGATTCTCTGAATCTTTTGATGATTTTATATATTTTAGATGGAGGCATCTTCAAAGTCTTCACAATTTTGTATTGAGCAACATTTTTCTGGAATTGTTGTGTTTGTTTTTTACTTTGTCAAAGATTGGTGAACCTCAGTCCATCTTTACATTCAAGAGGCTCTGCCTCTCTGAAAAGCTCCTTTTATACTGTTACGCTACTGACCTGTTCACCTGATTAGTGGTCAAATATTCCTCCAATTGTTTTGTTTTTTGCAGCAATTACTTTGACAATTGTACCTTTTATGTTGCGGCCAAATTCAAAATTGAAACTTTTCCATGAAATAGTAAAATGTCTCAGTTACATCTTCCGATATGTTTTTTATTTTCTATTGTGAACAAAGTATGGGTTGACGAGATTTGCAAATCACTGCATTCTGTTTTTACACATTGTCCCAACTTTTCCGGACAATTGGGGTTGTAATATCTAATTGTGCATTACAAATTCTGTAACAAAAACAATTCAAAATAAGAGGGTATTAACTTTTGCATATCTGTACAAGTGACCTACAAAGTAAGCAAAAAAATTAAGTCAAAAGTAAAACATTACGGCACAATGCTATGAGAAGAAGAAGCAGAAGTGCAAGATAAACAGAAGTATTTTCAGCTAGTCTGCAGTTTTAGTCCAAGCATTCTAAAAGAATACATAGGATTTGGCACTCAATAAAATCTAGTGTCCTTTGGTTGTACAATGTATTTTAGTTTTTTTCACATTTCTGAGTGAAAACATGTCTCTGATTGTTTTTCAAAGCACGAAACAGCAGAAGGGGGGAACCAGGCCATCAGAATTAAACGTTACACAGAGAGCGTTTTCCTCCCTGTTCGGAAACTTGGAGGTGTCGGGGCAAACAAGGGAAAGGTAAAGAGGACTGTGAGTTTATGAAATGAAGAACTAATTATTATTATAATTATTTATTTATTTATTTTTTATTAAATTTTGAGTGTCTGGACTTAACACATGTAAAAGTACAGAATTCAGACTTGGCAAAGACTCCTAAACTATTTTTGTGCACTATTTAGTGTTTTTTTTTTGTTTGTTTTTTTGTTTTTAGGCTTTTGATATACATGTGTTTCTTTTGCATATTAATATTTATAAGCAGTTTGTACTACATTATGCAACTTATGTGACATTTTAGTAAAGGAACAGTCTGTCACAGAAAAATTTGCGCATCTAAGGTTAAGCCGTACTAGTACTTGAACTGAGATTCCACCATCTGCTCTGAGTGCATTTATAACAAACCCTAAATTGATTTCACATTAGTAATAACTTTTCTAACATGTACGTTATTGTGTTTGTACTCTTTAGATGACCATCAAGCTGACAAAGCCTTCAGAAGACACTGAGTGAGTTATGAATGGTCTAATAGGTTTTCTCAAAAGTTTTTGTTCTTAAATAAATTAAACATTGAACTATTTTTACATTTAACTAAATGATTTATTCTACATTGGTATCTATATTGGACATATAGACACACAAATTAATAAGCAAAACACCTGCTTGTTTTACATTTAAGGAAGGAAAAACCAGAGACAGACAAGCTGAAGGCAGTGGTGAAAAATCTTAGATCCCAGGACAACAAGACCAGTATTGGCAGACGGGATTGCAGTGTGACTCGACGCAGATACGGCCGCAGCAGTAGCAGAAGTAGGAGCAGGAGTCTAAGTAGGAGTAGGGCTAGGAGTAGGAGTAAAAGCAGGAGCAGAAGTCCACCCAGAGACCAGTTTGGGCGTGTCATCAAAAGGAGGCGTAGCATCAGCATTGAGAAAGAGCGTAAAAACTGCAGGTACAAGCGAAGTCGAGATCACTCACACAGACACACCAGAAGCCGCAGCAGGAGTCGCAGCCGAAGCCCCAGCCAAAGCAAGAGCTCCAGCAGGAGCCGCAGCAGGAGTAGGGAAAGGAGCAAGGACAGGAACAGGAAGAGGAAGAGTAAAATCAGCAGAGACTGTGAAGAAAGTCTCAAGAGGAGGAGGGAACTGAGCCCTCTTCCCAGACGTGGCGGAATAATGGATGATGAGCTTGCAAGAAAGAAGCGAGAGCTTGAGGAGCTAAATGAGATGATTGCCTACAAAAAGTCACTGGTAGACATTGACCCTCGAGGACTTGACCCTGGACAGAGGACCTGCATAGACTATGACCATGGTAGGATTGCTGTACCACTCACAGAGTACAAACCAGTCCGGTCCATCCTGAAGAAACGAACTGAGGGACCAGAGTACCACCATCGTCCTTATGACGATCCTTATTATGACCGCCCGTACAGTCCTTATCACGATCGGCGATACAGTGACCGCTACAGTGATCCATACACCAGCCGTCCCTATGCTGATCTTCCTTATGGTGACCGTCCTTATGAAAGCCATCTCTATGGTGAACCTCGCTATGTTGGCCCATCTTCCACCCGTCGTTACACTGATCGCTACGATGTGTATGATGAACCCTATGACGACCGTTACTGTGACCCAGCATATGGGGACAGACCATATGATGATCCATATTGTCCTGTAAAACAAAGCCATACCCCTGAACCCCATGGTTCCTCACCTTCTTCACAATCAAGCCATGTTCCTACATCTACCCAACCTCCTTTGACACATGCTACTGCCACTATATCTTCTCAACCTCCTTTCAGACCTCCTTCTCCTATTGAATCACCTCCTAAAAGCCCTTCTCCCAAACTTAAGAACACACCACATCAGTCCCCTCCAGCTGAGAAACCACCCTTGGATCGTTTCCTTGACATGCTTAATAAAAAAGTAGATGCTGAAAAAAAATCTGAACCGATTGTTAATGATGACCTTCTGCCTCATGAGAGGGCACTTCAAGATGGTAGAGGCTTCTCTCGGATTGTAGGATTGGCTCAGGAGCAACTCAGCAGCAGTCTAACTATTGAAGGGAAAAATAAACCACTAAGCCCTAACCAGTGCTCAGTAGAGAGAACATGTGAGGAACCAAAGAGCACAACAGAACCATATGACAAGATCCAGAGTCTACTCCGTACAATTGGCCTGAAACTGAGTACAGGAGATATATCAAAACTGGCAAGCCGGGCCCAAGAAAAAATCTATAGTCCAAAATCCTCTTCCACAGAAAGAGATATTTTGTCATCTCCAAGAGAAGAACTGCAAACAAGTAGAACTGGTTCAATAGAATCAGATCACATTCATTCCCCCTCCCCTGCCAGGTCCTCCAGCTTGGAGCCCCTCAGTATACATAAAGCTGTCTCACAGTATGAAGGATTCCTGGATCCACAGGAGTTGGAGACACTAAAGAAGGCGCAACAGCTGCAAAGTCTTACCAAAAATATGGCAGGTACTCCATTAACTGTTCCTCCTCCGAAACCCCCTCCTGGTCCTCCACCTACTCACTACCAACATCCACTTCCACCAGACAACTGGCCACTCGGTGTCCCCACCCAAATTCCGCCAGCACAGAGCTCAACGACCCCCAATATGGGCACTCCAGCACCTGTTCAACCACCTCAGCGATTTGGACCCCTGGGACCTCCACCTGGTCCGCCTCCTGGGCCTCCTCCACGGCGTCCTGGACAGCCTCCTACAGGCCTTCATCCCGGTCCTCTATCCCAACACCCTTCTGGACAGCCTCCTTTCACTCCACCATCTAGTCCCTCAGTCTTACCTTTTATTGGTCAGTCTCCTACAGTTCAGCCTCCAAGCTGTTCTGGTGTTTTGCAGGCTTCAACTGCTGCAGTGACGATAACCCCAGCTTTATCACCACCAGTAACATCAGGTTCTGCAAGTGTTGACCAAACAGCAATATCTACAACTGTGGCCAGATGCCTTAAGGTCATAGAGACGGTGAAATCACTGGCTGTGCAACCACCAGCTAAACCAGTTAAATCAGTCCAGTTTAGTTTACCCATGGAGTCTCCATCAGTATCCAGTCTTTTAGTAGAGACAGACGACGACGTAAAGACCAAGCAGAAGGAGAAGGTATGATCACAGTGGCACTGCTGTGTATGTTTCTGTAAAGTATAAGTAAATGCATAATGTAAAAAAAAAAATAGAATTGAGTGAACCTGCTTGAAAGGCTAAAAACTGGTTTAGTGCAGTAATAAGAAAGTTGTTGTTTTTGATAAAGTTCAAAAGAACTTCTTGTAGTCTACTGACGAACACATGTAAATTCTTCTTGTTTTGCGACATTTATTTAAGGATTTGTATCTGTTTTCACTTACCAAAATGGTATGTTCCCCACAGATAATAATTTGCTTTGCCTATCTAGGTTAAGTAAAAATCCAAGAAATAATAGAGGTGTAGGCTGCATGGGACAAATCCTTGGCAGGGTATTTTGACAAAGTGTTTATGTTGCAGTTGGATTTGTATAACCAGAAGATCATGGAAAAAAGGGAGCAGCAGTTCCAGGAAATGTTAGCCCGCAAGAAACAAGGAGAAAGGAGCAAGGATGGCACACTACTCTCCCCAGGTATCTCAATTTGTTAAATTCACATATCAAAATCTTGAATTACTGAGCTTATGACTTTATCATTTAGTTCAGCAATGTTGTTAGTGCTTCAGAGACATAAATTAATTTTAAAGTCATTTTATTTCAATGGCTGCATGCTTTTCATATTAATTTTAGGCCTAAGCAAAGAAGGTATAAATGCCTTGTTTTTGTTTGGTTGTTTTTTTTACCTAGACAGATACTTTCTACAGGTAAAAAAAAGCTTCATTTTCGCACATGGTTACTTAGGCTTTGGTGGCAAGACAAGAGATACTTATGTCGAAAGATGGACATAGAAACTTTAAAAGAAAACATGGTAAAAAGTTAACATGAATGATGTATCACTTAAATGTAAGTTTTATCTGGATCTATCTGAAGGATACCTATGATAATAAAGGCCTAATTAGCCCTGCTTAGAACTTGTGGTAGAGATCAGTTTAGTAATAAGTTAGATATGTCTCTGTGTAAATACAGTTGGTATAGAAAAGAATCACCCCTTGGAATTTTATTTTCTTTGCCAATCTTCTATAATATCTGTACGTTTTGTGGTTTGGTTTGGTTTTGTCTTCATAGTGTAGTTTTTGTCCAGTATACTGATTCACCAGTAACTAGACCTTCCAGATCCATGTGTATTCATACTACAATCCAGATTCAGTACACTCCGGTAAGCTCAATTTAACTAACTTTGTGACTTTGGAAAACACCACTGATGATTTAAGTGAGTTAAATTAAAGGTGTTTTTTATTTAGCGATAAGTATTTTTTGAAAAAAATTGTCAAAAAAACTAAATTAAATTGAGCACAATTTAGTGTGGTAAAAAAAAAGTTGAAAACTTTGAAGGGGGTCATTCTTATCTATACCTGGTGTATGTACTTGCGTTCTCACCGTAGATAGACGCAAGATAAGGACTGTTTAGGAAGTCAGCATAGGGATTTATTAAGTCATCATAGATTCATAATAAGACATGGATGTCTGGCTCGTTATCATAGTGTATCTTTACTGACTTCGTGATAGATGATCCCAGCAGCAAGGTCTGTCCTAGTTATGCCTTTGCAGGCTCATAACACATAAACATGCCTAGCAACTCTTGTGTTCTCCCACTAGCATCACCACATGCATCATTAAGAAGTTGCTGTCTCATTGGAATCTGCAGAGATACCGCTACACTCTGACACCGAACCCCAAAGCTGATTTTATACTTACCTAGATGTCATGAGTGCATTGCAGTGGTAACAAGTTTGGTCCTTTTGCCATACACTTTAGCTGAGCCTAGTGGTTCATCTCAGCGATCAAGAAAAGAAGCCAGCTGCAATCCCAACTCCACAAAGTATCTTTTTAATCTTCATATTGTGATTTCGTTATGTATAATTGTAGTGAACCAGAAAGTCTATAGAAAGAGTCCAGAGATCACTGTATGAACAGATGAGATTATGAAAGGTTTAAGATCTTAGTGTAGGTGTTAGGTTATGTATATTTTGAATTATAGAACTAATAGTCCTAATACGCAAGTCTCAGAGGTAATATAAATTTTATGTTTTATAGTACTTGGTAAAAGTAACAAAGTTAACAAATCTGAAAGTGACCTCCAGGCACTTAATACTAGTTTATGAACCTGTCCATACTCAGTTCTTGATACAGTAGACACATTTTTAGGGATGTCCCAATACCATTTTTTTCAAGTACTAAATTATGTGCTTCTAGTATGAGTTATTGCTGTGCAGTTAAGCTGACGACACTACAGATCCAAATAGGAATAAGGACACACCTGAATATTAGGACTTTCAAAAACTCAACAGTTCACATTTGAACACTTCCTGCTCGCTCTAACAGATTTCAAGTCTGTGATAATCTAAAAGGAGATGACTGGAAGTTCTTAGGTAAACAAATCTGCAAATCCTGCAATTAGAAATTCACATTGTTCTTCTGCCAAAGCAAATACGGCAATGACCAGTGTTAAATAAAGGAGAGTAACATTCACTAAAAAGAACAAAAAGAAATAAAAAGACTTAACAACTCACCTATTTAAGGTGATATTCGCAGACAACACAGACTGTTGAGTCCACAGACGAACATGTAGGTAAAATAACCGTGTAAAACAAAATGTACGTACAACATACATCACGTACATTTCTATATGCTGTAGATCTACCTCGGTTATTGTTGATGTTGTCATAAAATAAGTTTAAAATAATCTTGAAAAATGGTATTTGGACATATCTATAAATATTATACAGTTTCAAAGAATGGTATGGATACGGTACCTAACACTAGTTGTTTCCTAGACATGTATTTACAGTGCTGCCTTTAAAACAAGGTTGTGTTACAAGGTTGGGGTAAGTAATTTCTAGCATAAATCCAGTTACACTCAGTGGTTACTTAGTGGGTACAACTTCCCATTTCTACACGCATCTTTGTGAGTCTCGAAGGGATGAGTCTCACACTAGTGTTTCAATGCAACCAGTGCTAATTGCAAGGATGAGAATGTGTTTTGTTTTTGGGATGGAACCAAAATAATTAATGATTAATCTTCATTTTGTAATGATGAAGATGGCATTCCTGTAGGCCTTTTTTCTGTTTCAAATAGTTTATACTAATATGAACAAACCAATATTAACTCTACAGTTGCCATAAATTGGATACATTAAATTTAACTAGTTCATGTTCATTTCTCTGACATCCCACCCTAGAAAATTGAGTTTTCAGAAGATTCATGTTTCATAGGCAGGGTGGGTTAAGGAAGGGGGAAGAAGCTAACACCTTCTGTGAATTATATTGACTATTGAGTATCTCTTAACACAACCTAAATGCAACTGACCTATGTTCTGTACAGTCCTTGCACTGAACCTTGGTGGGGAGGTAGAATGAGGGGGAGAGCTAGTGGCTTAGAATGTAGCGATGTGCAGTAATGGAACAAAGCATGTGTTGCTTATGGTCACTTTGTAAGCGGTGACGCTTATGTTGACGTTAATTGTTTGCCAAATAATCTGTTAAGTTTATCACTATCAGAAAAAAATTGCACATTCATGATCAACACTAGTACCTGATGCTAGAAGTTGTACTTCCACAGTGACCACTGAGTGTGAGCACTGTATAGCTTGCTTAAAATGTAACCGCTAAGTTCTGATTTGGTCTACTGTTTTAAAAAGTAAAGTCAGCTATCAACGTGGTACTTGTTGCTGTTTAAATAAAACTAGAATCGACTTCAGCTTTCCAGGAACATCTCTTTAAGAGAAGAACCAAGACAGGACAAACCCTACTAAGTGCTCAGAGTGTACTACTGTTTGTAGTACTAAAATGTAGCGTGTAGGCATGTAATACTTAGGTGGTACTAGTCATTTTAGCTCAAAGTTGTTTTGCAGCTCTCCTGTCAACATGCTATGTAGCTGACATTGTCTGCTACAGAGAAGACACGAAATGCATTCTCTACTTAAGATTTCATGAAGATTATGTTTTGTCCCGTCCGAGGCTAACTACATGAGGAGCACATCTGGTCAGGTTAGTTAAGATGGTTTTTACAGACATGGCTGAAATAGTCCAGGACACAGTCTAGTACGCATAGCTTAGATGTAAACATCTACAGTTATATTGCTAGAACCAAATGTACGAGCCATTCTAAGAGTAACGTAACCACAAGAATATTAAGTAAACAGGTTTTTGTCTAGAAGCTAGTCTGTGAATTTTAGGATTGGTTTTGGACAGGACCTTCACGTTAAGCAAAATTACATGGCAATTTCACATCATTCCAGTTTTTTTGCGCTTTCATACAGCTGTGACTTTGAGCTTTCAAGTAAGCAAAGAGAACATAAATCCTTTATTAATTTTTAGAAAAACTACAAAATAAAAATCTAAGCCTTGTTAATGAAAGTCTTAAGTCCTTGACTTTCTACATTAACCCATTGCTTGTCTTGGCATAATTAATCTGTTAAACATTGAAGCTCTGCAGGTTTCATAGATGTTTTTTGTTTTTTTTATTAAATTGTTATTTTTATTATTTGCATTTAATTTTTTTACACAGCATAATGAATATTGTAGTTTTGACAGGGGTAAGGTTTTGAGCCATATCTTAGAAATGCTGTTCCATATCTTCTGTAAATCCCGAAAAGTAATATTTTAAAATAATTTTCAGACAACTTTCAGACAAGATTGTTGTATTTCTCAAGCAGAGCTCTTTCTTCAAGCATTACATAAATAAAATAAATTAATACAAAGAGAAATGCAGGATTTGGGTTTAATTTTCAAGAATGAAATTTTATATAATTTTAATTTGTTGTAAAATTAAAAACAAAAAATTGCCAGAAGGTAAAATGCTTTTACTTAACCTGTCTTGTGTGTGCAATTTGCAAGGAGTGGTGTTCTGCACTCTCCAAACAGAATCCAAGATCTAATTTATGAACAAAAAGTTCCAATTGTGTTTTTGTTCTTCTGACTTTGAATCCGAGTTCACGTAAACAAGTCGCCTTACACAAGGCTACATTAGAATCATGGAATTTATAGCCAATGACAAAGGTCATGGCTGAGGCACAGAGGTAAGGTTCGCATTTCTGAAGACAATTCTGCATCACTGACTTCATTTCTAAGTTGATTGCGGATAGGCAGTAGCCAATTATTCTGTTTATACAAACCAAAAATCTAATTTGTTTTGCGCGCATGTGTGTGCGTTTCCCATTTCCCACAGCTGAACTAGCTTCCTTTAGTTTGTTAAACTAATGTTAGCTCAAGAAGCTAACATAGAAAGCTTTTACTATGGGGACAGGGGCTTTTAATCAATTACCTTTTAGCTTTAGAACTGTAAGATGCAATTTGTAGTCATTAAAGCTAACTGGCCAAACGGATACCTGCCAGCAGTAAATGGTGTACTTCTTAATGTTTTTGTTATGAATTTATGAATAATTACTGAAAATGTAAATGATTATAAACTCAATTGAAGTTATAAACGTAACTGCGATTCTTGGACAGGAACTCCCTTTTTCCTTTTAATTCAATTTAACTATTTGTTCCGAAAGCTAATTTAGAGAACTTGTGGGATTATTGAGGGGTAATTTGGATAAAAATGTTAGCATTAGAAATTTCAAGCATGACTTACAGGTTGTCTCATCAGTACGGTAAGTGGTCAACCCTATACCTAACATCAAGGGATATCGCCAATTTTGAATATTACAGATTAATTCTAAACATAATTTTATAGGAATATAAAACCGCAGCTTGAATAAAAGAACTTTATACACTTTTTATGACTTCAAACCACTATAATTATACCACGTGTATATAATCCGTATAGTATGTACAACTAAAGTATATTATCCCTAATACCTTTTTAATATTTGTTCATCAGACCTGATTTTAACAAGTATGAACTGGAAATACTGTATGATGTATATTCAGATTGTTTCAGATTATTTTTTCTGTTGTATCTTCAAATCGGCCCAAAGTGAGACTGAAAACACAAACTGACAATGTTATATCTTTGTCTAAAGAATTTAGTTTGCAGTTCCATTACAAACTTCTCTCACTTTTGCACATGTACATTCATTGTGATTTTTCTCACACACTTGTCAAGCCCCATTTTTGTCCTTTAGTATACTGCTCAGGTAATTTTCATTCATATACCACAGTCCCATAAATGTTCATGTGATGGACAACTAGACAACCATTTTAGAGCTGTTTAGTTTAGACTAAAGTAAGAATGAGTCCAGTATGGACTCAGAGATTGGAACTGGATATTATTTAATGTTAATGATTAAATAATATCAAGATTTTACCCAGACCATAATTTCTAAGTTAGTGAGCCACAACTCATAAAGGACGATTTTTAAGCTGTTTCAACCCAGTGCACTTTAACATTGTTAACTTGAGAATTTAATTATTTGCATGCATGAACTTAGGCCATATTTTAAATCTAATTCCATTTCCTGTCTCTCAATGAATTATTGGACTCTTGATAAACTTCAGACCATAACAGATTAACAGATTTGTTACAGATTTGTTAGAATATGACAACTGTGTTGAACAATTGAATTATTCATAATATTGTATTTGTATTTTTATATTAGATGTTAAATATCCGTTTATTTTAGTGCTTTGATGCTGCATGGTGTGTTCTGATATACACTTCCAGCACTGGCAGTTGTGTTGAGTTTTCACATTGTTAGCTAGGGATATGATATAAATACACAGCTAAAAATGTTCAATTCAGATTTATTTATTTATTTATTTTTGTGACTCAGGAATGTTTAAAATGGAACTAAAGGGGTACATTGCAGAATGTTTATTTTGTTGACTCTGAAGGTAGGTGATCATTTTAATATCTTCATTGCACAGATTAATCACGCTGTAAGTTTTAAGTTATATAAAATGGCAGAAAGTTGTCTGACACAACCATCACTCAAATTAAACCAAATATAGTGCATAGATACTATTACATTACAAGCTTTTCTTTTTGTTACAAGTAGTGTTTTTTGTTTGTTCCTTTCTTTCTTTATTTGTTTTACATTAGTATATCTTGCTGTGGTTATTGCTACAACGAGAAAACTATAGTTTTATAGTATACGTAAACTGTGAGTAAAGTTAATCAATTCCTACTTTTGTAAATTAAATGATGGGTGATATAGTGAGCTAGAAAGCTTTAACAAATAAGGTGTCCCCAATCACCGTAAACAGCACAAAGTCAGCAATGGGGGGCAAAAATGTCTACATGGAAAAAAAACTTGCTAAGTGGGCAATTTTGCCCACAGTTGATACAAAATAGTAAATGGAGGTTTTTCCTTTTATAAATGTGTGGGCTGGTTTCATAAAGCTCAACTGGCATTAGGCTGTCAGTCACAATTCACATATTGTAGATGTCAGAGTAAAATGGACATCTTCTTGTGTTCTTACAGGAGATCTAGAGTTTAACAACAATGGACATGCCAGAGACGTATTTGTACAGTTGTTAAGTTCATATTGATAACAGTATTTAAGAGCAACACAAATAAAAGTTTACACACGTCTAATGAGATCTTTATTAAACCTGCCCAAGAAAGAATGCCAAGTCATAGCTTCAGAGGTGTGATGAGATAGTAGAGGATAATGTAGTGTTAAACATGCTTTATACCTTAAAAATGTATTCTGTTAAAATTTTTAGGAAAGCCAATCAGGAGTGAGCCCAAGAATGTTTGGATTTGTGGTCATTCTCTTGTATACTGGGCTGAATCACGGGCCAAGTCTCCTGAGGTAGGTATGCAGCTGGGCATGGATCCCAGCAAGGTGACCATTTGGTGGAAAGGCATCCAGGGCATGACATGGTCCCAGCTTCTGCCCCAGCTCCACCAGCTGAAGGTCACCTGGCCCAACCCAGACGTCCTAATTATACACCTAGGTGGCAACGATCTGAGTACCGACAGCCCCACAGACCTGCTAGCCTCTGTCAAGAAGGACTTGACTTCCATGAGGAGCATCTTTCCACAGTGCGTTCTTGTGTGGTCAAACATCCTCCCTCGGAGGGTGTGGCGCCATTCGGCTGACAGTCACGAAGTCGATCTGGTCCGAACCACGGTAAATCGCAGAATCCAGAACATCATCTCAGAGCTGGGTGGCACCTCACTAACCCACGAGAATATTCGGTGTGGCTCAAATATGGGTCTGTATCGTGCCGACGGTGTCCATCTGTCCCCAAAAGGCATCGACATTTTCAATCTGAACCTTCAAGACTTTCTGGAGAAGTGGGAGGTGGAGGTGAATAAGGCCTTCGAGAAAAGCGAAGGTGTATGAGTTATTTCTGTCATTTTATGTGGCTTATATTTTTGACAATAGCTAGGCAGTCGTAATCATTTAAATAAATCAAAGACTATTCACATTCATGAAATGCAAAGTGTCCAGGGGTGGTTGTAGACTAATTTACCATAAGAATAAGTTATAGCTTTAGCTCTTATCCTTGCAAAGTCTTCATCAGACTTAAATAGTATCATTGAACCGCTGTTGTAGTTTATTGTCCAATAGGAAGATACACTATACTATAACCAGTTACTGATATCCTTTTGAAATAGTAATGCTGTTAATATGCACATTTTAATGAAATGTTTATCAATTAACCTTATGACAAAGTTAGTTTTCTTCCATTCGTTATTGCAGGTACATGTGATTAAAAGAAATTTGAAAATTAACATGACTTTGTTTTCTCTTTTGGTTGAACATTTTTTTGTATTTAGTGATGGGCAATATGACTCGGTGTGATGTGGTAAATATGTCCAAATGTTGTTACAGTGATGTTTATTATTGCAGATTACAGGTTAATAACTGCAGAATTTTTTTTCATCCAATTTTGTTTTTAATACATTGTCCAGCGGTTCTTTCCTTCTCCAGATTTACTCAGAGTTAAAAGGCAAGAGTCATGACATGAGGTTTCTGTCTTTTTTAACAGAATCAAAGAAATGATGGTCATAATTGTCATAATTAAAAACATTTTTGAAATGTTACCATTTGCATATTGTCAGTTTAGTACAGTGTATGTTAAACAAGTGCAGCTTGTTTTTTGTGCAATGAAAAGGTTGTTTATATAAATTTACCCCCTCCCCCCAAATGTAAATAATTACATTTTGTAGCCTTCTTGTCCTGACCTCAGCACTTTGTCTCACACTCACTATCAAACAGTTATAAAGTTCTGCTATATAAAATACCTAATAACATGATATGTTAATTATTTTTATATAATTATTGGAAAATTGTTAATGTAATGGTTACTGTCCTCACTTCATTCTCCACTGAAGTGTCCAAGCTGTGTTATACCTGTTGGCGCCGACCAGGTGAGTCTTTGTGTTCTCTGCAGATTGCTGTGGAAATGGAGCTCAGGATGACTCGAGGACCCAGCAGGTGAACTGAACACCAGCAAAACCACCAGACACCTCTGTTTATCAGCTGCTGCAGCACCACACTGATTTAAAGAAATCAGAAAAAAATATTTTTAAGCTTTAAGCTTTTTGTCCACATCACAGCCACAGGAAACCACATTATCAAAACTCAATGGGATCTGTTCATAAAAAGCTGAAAATGTTCCAATCATATCTTAATCTTTGGTTTTTTTAAATATTTTTATCAGTCAGAATTGTATGTACTATCCCAGTGAACTTAAAGGAGAAAATTAGACTATTCATCTGGCTGTTTAGTCGTTAACAATGTGCAAAAAGATCTTGACTACCTAATTAAACACCAGGATCCTCTAAAAGTGCCCTGATTAAGCCAGTATTTAATTTTTTTTATGGCTATAATGTAACATTTTTGTTCATGTTTCCTCCATGAGGAGCCAAAGTATAATTCAAAACTTGCTCATGAAGCCTTTAGGATGATTTGCAAATAGTTTTACTTTTTTTTTGATATGTTGAACTTGTTGGGAGCCCTGGGGGCAAAATGGGTCGTTGGGCCCTTACCAATCCCAGATACTCTACATTTATGGGCAATAAATGTAGCATTTCTGTGCTTAAAATCTACCTGGCTCCAGCTTTGTGAACAATTAAAAACATGTATGTAATGAATAGAAACTAATTTTATTGGGAAATATAGATTAAAGATGAGAGTAAAGGTAAGAAAAGACCAATCTGGCAGGAATTTCTTTTTTGGGGTCGTCATGTTAGTATTTGGCTGTTTTTAGCCTTATATTTTATGGTTGTACAGAATGTTTGCATATAATAATATATAACTTCCCTTTAAAGCTCTAACAACACCAACATGAAATAGTAGTGACTGACAAAGTTTTCAGTTTGACACCAACGCTTGTTTCAGCCCTACAGTAAAAGGGGAGCACATCACTGTAGTTAGAACCTGCATTAAAATCTCTGTGCCATAATCATTATCTTTTTTCAATGTAACATTGGAAATGTGCTGTGTCCAAGTGCTGCTTATGAAAACTACCATATAAACATACTTTTACTTTTGCACACTGTGTGTGATGCCATAAAATAATTCCATAAAGCAATAAATAATGCTACAACTTTATTAACTACGTTACATGTTTTGCCATAATTACCTTAGTATTGTTCAAACTCAGTTTTTTACTTGTAGGTACTTGAAGTAAAATGATAATCTGCTTAGTCCATTTATTTGAGTAAAAGTTTTGTCTACAAGTGGTACTTGTAGTCAAGTCTTGAATTTGTGTACTTCTACCACCTCTGTACACAGTGCATTACATGTTCCTGTGTAGCTGCTCACAGTGGCCATGCAGACCCATGTCCATGAAAGAAAATGTCCACCTTCAGGGGCAAGTGGGGAGTTTTTTTATATTTATTTTATTTTTTTTTCACCTATTACTTTCAGACTGGTTTCCATAATTGCAGTTATGTGACAAAAGTACACTGTGTCACAGGCAGACAAAGTCCTACATAGCTTTTTGTCAGGTGTCACACCTGGACAGACATCTATAAAAAGAAAATGAACCGTCTTTTGTAACAGCTGTTGATGATGCCAAGCAAAAATGTTCCATAGTGTATCTTATTATTTCAATATTAGACAAATTTTTCAGAATGTGTATAAATGTTTTGGTTTTCATACCGTTCATCAGTATCAGCTACTTATACGTGTCTATCAGTCCAAAGAAAGATCCTTGCTCAGTGAAAGACAAAGCAAATCAGGCACTTTCAGGCATATGGTTGGGCACTCATTGTCTAAATAAATACTGTGCAATGTAAGAAAATTAGTTCTTTAATAAAATCTGTTAAATGAATCCAACCTTGTTTTTTTCCATCATTTTCTGGTTTAAATGTAAAACAGTTTTCATAACCTTTGTGGTTGAACCTTCAAATTATTTTTCCCAGTTTAATACACCTTCACATTTTACACCTTAAAATGATGAAATTTCACATTTTGTTGTTTAGATTTGTCATTATTGTGAATAGAGATTTGGGACAGTGAGACAGAAAACTTTATTTATTTATACGTTATTTTGCTTTCGAGCACATCAGGAGGACATTATGACTTTTTTAGAAAACTGTTTAAAACTAATTGGAAACTCATTTTGTGTGTACTTCTATTTTATTTTTTATTTTTTGTGATGATGTTTATGGCGGCTCATGTTTTATCTCTTTTTCTATCTGGTTCTTTTGTGTCTATATTTTCTCTTTTTATGATGAATGTGTCGTTTTACCGTTTCTGTTTTTGTCATCGTCCTCTGTGTTCTGTACCCTCTCGGCTTGTCGTATTTGTACCACAGTCTTCCTGCAGGCGGCAGCAGCAGTTCACTCACATCTGCCCGTCTGTTTCTCTCAGCAGCAGAAGAAGAGGCAGATCTGCTGCAGACGGAGACTGGTTGGCGTTGCGGAGAAATTTTAAGATACAATTTCAACAAAGGCGTCACACGTATAGTAAAGGTTTAGCAGGCCTCTGCTTTGCAGTAAATAAACGCTGGAGACCTCAGCTGGTTGACCAGAAAACCTCTGTGAGGAGATATGTACCGTGGCCGGCCTCCGCCAAGAGGAGGCTACCCGCCGCCTTTCGAAGGCCGAGGTCCGCCGCCTCCGAGGCCTTACCCGGCTCCGGGATACAGAGACGACAGGAGCCGAGCGAAGCCTCCCTACCAGCCAGGATACCACGATCACAGTCACGGAGACTCCTACCGTCGCTCCCCGCCGCGCAGGAGGTACCCTTCCCCTGGGTCAGGAAGTCACCGACCCGGAGAGTACTGGACCAGTGCTCCGCCGAGAGAGGTGAGTCATCCCGGCTGAAAACAGACAGGATGGACTGAAACTGACGTTTAATTTAAAGAGCTGTCTAAGTAGCTTCAGCCTGGGCACGGGACCCGCGTGTTTAACGCGGTGTCTTTATTCAGACATTTAGCCTGATTTTAATCGTTCCTCACAGATAAACCAGTGGACTGCCTGAAGCATTAGGCCGTTCCACTGTAACAGTAGCTCTATACTTTAAATACACTGTGTTAACGTTAACTACTAACTTTAGCTGTGTGGATCAATGCTAAATGTCGTGTTTCGCAAGAACAAGTTTATTTGCGGATTCTTCTTAACAAATTTAAAGACTAAAGTTTTCTGAAACGTTTGTCTTGAAAAAACATCAAGAGGCAGATTTATGAATGGGGTCCGTTTCAGGAAGCTAGCAGCCGCTCAAACGTCCCCGGCTTTAGTCAACAAGAGTCAAAATAAGACCAGTGTGTTTGGTTTTTATGAGTTGCATTCAAGTCACATTAGATGTTTTCACGTTATTGCTATGTTTTACTATAGGCAGCAGGTAACTAAAGTTCATTGACATTCAGCATCTGTCAGGTTAATTTGTGTTGGTTTTCCTTTCGTGCTAATTGGAAGAATAAAACAATGCTTGATTTACTGAACGATCCCTAACCCTACTGAACTAACCCTAACCCTGGAGACAGGACCCCCTGAACCCCCCAAGCAAAGAGCAATGCCACACTCAAAACAATGTTTTCTCTGTAAACCTGAAGGATGGGATGTGTCTGCATTTAACAAGTTTCTTCTATACCATGTAGGAAAGCATTATGTAATCCAGAGGGTCAGTCTCAACAAGGGTCTTAAGTTGATCTGACGTTTTTGGGACAGTTGGTCAAACACATTATTAAAATGTGATCTTGATAATTTTTTGCTATTTTCTGGCATTTATTAGCCTGCACCATTAATCAAGAAACAGTAATTTTAGTTTTAGTAAAATCTAACACTGTTTTTTATTCAGTTGTTTTTTGTTTTTTTTTTCAGGATGATGATAAATGCTGGCAATTGTTTCAAAATGTTTGTCCTATTAATTACAATGAATCTCATGTCAGAAGATGGGCTTTACTGATAAATGACCTAATTGTCGATTGATCATCGAAATATTGACGAATTGTTATAGCTTTTCAAAGTTTGTATTATGCGCTGGAAATCATCCAAAATTAAGAAAATTGCTGATGACGAAAATAAGCCACCCAGAGTTGAGTTCAGGAGAGAAGGTCTGTTTTTTTATAAGAGTTATTTTTGGCTGGTGTGAGTCTGAAATTAAGCTGTCAAACCCTGGATCATACTTATGTTTAGAAATCTGAGTCATTATAGATATGCTTTTTTGCAGGGCTCTTCGCCACCACGTGGGCCAATTTCCCTCGACCACAACCTGGTCATCACCGTCGGCAACGAGCTGACAGGATCACCTGGCACTGCCCCATCTACACGCCACCATGACAGGTACACATAAGGAAAAACAAAACTCCATCTGAGCTATTATTCAGACATCATTTTCACTCCTGTTTGCCTCTGTTTCATTTCGTTACTTGTCATTTCGTTGTGTTTTGGCGAAATTGAGAATAAAGTCAACATACTTCAACATTATAAGAAAAGCCTTCAATAAATATTAACTTACAGGAGTCATTCGATAAGAAAAGCATAAAATAAATTGCTTATTTTGCATTTCATAGCATTCATAACATTATGACTTATAGGGATTATGTTTGCTGTTACACTCAGTTATTTTTCAGATCACTGACTTGTTTAAAAAGTTCGTCTAAAGATGCTGCTACAAATTTTCTGTAAGTTTTAATAAAACAACAATTTGATATTTCATACAAAACTTGAAAATGTCTTAATTTGGCAAATATCCTTGTTCTGTTGTAGAAACCAGACACCATTCACTGACTGCAGGTTTGCAGTGCGTGGAATCATTCTCAGCTCTGTTTGTACTAAGTTTTTATTTTTATTATTTCTTGATTCCGGCAGCAGATTTTTTTTAATGATTAGGAGTTGATTCAGGAGTTGATAGGAAAGTTGTGAGCCTCAGTATTCTGATCTCTGCTTGTTGAAACTCAGTCAATATAAAACTTGTCTCTCCGTACAGAGACTACCCTCCTCGACCTGAGTATGAGCGGAGTCACAGTCTTGGCCGGAGCAAAAGCCGACCACGCAGCCAGAGTCGGAGTCCAGATCGGAGCTGTGCAAAGAGCCGGGGCCGGAGCCGGGGCCGCAGCAAGAGCCGGGGCCGCAGCAAGAGCCGGGGCCGGAGCAAGAGCCGGGGCCGGAGCAAGAGCCGGGGCCGGAGCAAGAGCCGGGGCCGGAGCAAGAGCCGGGGCCGGAGCAAGAGCCGGGGCCGGAGCAAGAGCCGGGGCCGGAGCAAGAGCCGCAGTCCAGAGAGAAGTCGTACCAAGAGTATGGGCCGGTTGAGGAGCATGAGCCAGAGTCCAGATCGGAGTCGGGCTAAAAGCCGGGGCCGCAGCAAGAGTCGTCCCCGCAGCAGATCTAGGTCCAGGTCTAGATCTAGGGGGCTCAGCCGAAGACGGAGCTATGGCAAAGCATCAAGTCGTGGCCGCAGTAAGAGCAGGCACAGAAGCCGCAGTTGGAGTCACAGTCGAAGTCGCAGCAGGAGCAGCAGCTCGAGTTCAAGTAGCCGCAGTGAAGGCGACAGTGATGAGAAATCTAAGAAGGAGTTTAAAGAGCTGCAGATGGCTCGACGCAGGAAGGAGCTGGAGGAGATGCTGAGCCTGCCGACAAAATCCATCCTGAAAAAACGAAACGACTCAGAGGACTCCCCATCAGTCAAGGTAGGATAATTTATACAGGTCCAAATAATAAAATATGATCTCACCGAAATCAAGAGGCTAAACAAGAAATAAATAGATTACAGTCTGAACCTGGAAAATGTAAATGTCTAACATTTACAAATTATGTTTCTGTGCTGTGTTTCAGAGCCTGGACTCCCCCAGAGGTCTGGAGGGCTCCAGCATCTCTCGAGTGGCTGACCAGCTGCTTCAGGCAGTGAAAGGCATGGAGCCTCACATGCTAGCCTCCATGCTGTCAGAACTGCGGTCTGACCCGCAGATGGCTCACCGTCCTGGCCTTGACGCAGAGATCAAAGAGATCCTGACCTTGCTAGGGAGTGCTGGGGCAAAGGCTCAGACAAAGCCCGTAGACGACATTGATGATGAGGAGAGGTTTCTGTATGGAGACTCGGAGGAGCCCAAACCTCTGCCGGTGTCTGAGCCAGTCCGACACCATGGGTTGGATCTGTACGGAGAGGTGACAGAGGACACGCTGTATGGAGACTACCCCCCACCAAACCCTGCTATCAGTCATACGTACGCCCCTGCCCCAGGAGCCACCCCTCACCTTCAGGCCCCTCCCACCACGGGGGAGTCGGACATGCGGTACGTGAGCCGACCCACTCTCGGCTCCCACCAGAACATAAGAGTTCAGGTGTCGAACCCAGCGTACCCCCCAGGGACAGAGCCATTGGAGGAAAGCGAGCGTCAGGCGCTGGAAGAATATGAGAAAATCCAGGATCTGCTGAAGACTATTGGTCTGGAGCTGGGTGTCACAGAGATTAGCAAGATGGCCGCCAGGACCAAAGAGCGTCTCCACGGAAACAAACCCCCTCCCAAGACACCCACACGCCGCAGACGGCATTCATCTGGCAGCTCTGATGGCAGCCCCTGCGGACGCAGGAGGCGCACCCACAGCGGCAGCTCCAGCAGCAGCAGCAACAGCAGCAGGAGCCACAGCTGCGGGCGGGGGGGCAGCTGGAGCAGTGATGATGGCCGCAGGAAGTCGCCCCCTGCCAACACCCACAAAGATGTAAAAGAGACAAAGGCAGAGCGAACTGAAGCAGCACCACCTCAACAAACCACTGATCCTAGCACCTTGACCGCTCCTCAAGCGGTGCCCATACCCACCTACCCGCCCTCACAGGCCCACGGTATGATGCCCCCCAGTTACCCCCCGCCAGGTTATGGTCAATACGGGAACTACATACCCTACATGCACCAGCAGTGGCCCCCTATGTACCCGCCACCCAACATGCCCCTCCCCCCCCAGACTCGCCCTGAAGAGTTTCCCCCCACTCTGCCGTACACACAGCCGTACAGCAAACCTGTTCCTGAGCTAGGGCTCAAAGGTCAGTGTCATTCTTAAAGATCTTGGTGGTGCATTTTACTTCTAGGTGCATTTTTACCCTTTGTAGATTATCCCTGTTAGTGTTCAGACGACGAATTAAGAATTTTTGTCTTTAAAAAACAAATGTATACCGTTTAGGCCATTAGTATTTGGACTGTTCTGTAGGCTTCCGCATAGCCAGGCTGAAATTAAAGACAGGTGCTACATAAATATGAGAAGTACATAAGCACAGAAAGAACTGTGTGTAGGCTTACTATTTTTTTAACACTGTGCTCAGAGTTTAGGGCGTCAAAGGTAATACACATTAAGTGAAAATCATTTATAATATTTAGCGGAAAACCTTTTGCAGTCAGTGACGGCTTAAATTCTTGGACTTGCAGACATCTGCAGACTTGTTGTTGCCTCTGGTTTTACTGTGGTTAGCAGCAACTCACAGAATCTCACCCAGTCTCACACACTTTGTCATTATGTGTAGCACTGTTGTCCTGCTGAAATATCATCAAATGAGTTTTTATGCGTTTGTCTGAGCTCAAAGAATGCGCCTGTCTACGTCTTTCCTCTGCAGTGAAATTATCAGTACATGTTCAACAGGCAGTGATGCATGTTCAAGTCAGAACAGAATCAGCGCCATTTTTCACAATTAGGCATTTGGTTCCAAGTGTTACCCTTTTCTTTCCCATTTTTTTCTTTGCATCATATTAATAGGGGTTGATTTCTGTTTCGTAATTTCATAGAACTTTGTTCCACAACTTTTTGCCTGTGTGTTTTAGTATGTACCACTGTGCAATTTTATCAGACATTTCATTTCTCTTTTTACATCTAAAAAGGCAACGCTCTATCAACTCTAAGCAAAATGTGAGTTTGTGAGCTGGAGTATATTAAAATACTTGATAGTAAATTGTGTAGGTAATTTTAACCCTTTGTTTTGTTAAAGTTGGTTGACTATCTAGTACAGAGTCCTTGCTTCCCAGAGAAAAACATTCAGGCAGAGGGGCAGGAGGAGGTTTTGCATGCAAACACTATTTTAATATTTGTTTCTCTTGCAACAGAAAACTCCAAGTAATTTCAATGTACAGGTCAAGTAAAACAAATTACTTCACAGAGGAAGATGCTAGACCAAGTTAGTTAGTAAGTAAAATATATAAACACAAAAAGACAAACACACCACATAATACCCTATAATAACATAACCACATAATGTATCAAATAAAATTTGATATATTACAACTTTCAAGTTGGTGCAAAGTGCAATTTGAGCTTCTCTGCAATTTGAGACTGCTCATTTTCCAATTATCAACACAATGTACATGAGTCATTGCTAAACCTATTTATTCTTGGCGATGAAAAGTTCTTACTCAAAAAAAAACATTATTATTATTATTATTATTATTATTATTATTATTATTAACAGCTTTCAGCTTATCCCTTCAGGATTTAGCATGAGTTATTTTTTTTTTTACACCGGGTGCCCTTCCTGCTGCACCCCTCACATTTTATCAGGGCTCATGACCGGCACCAAGTTGGCCCTTCGGGCCTGGGTGGGGCCACCCCTAATTGGGGTGGGATACAATGCTTTTGCCTTCTGCATCCTAAGCTGATGCTCCACCGGGGCCACCGGGCCCCAATAATAATAGAAATTAAAGATCAATGGCTTTCAATGGCACAGCATGAACATGTTTCGCAAGTTGATCTGGCATGTGTTTTTACACTGGATGCCCTTCCTTTTTTCAACCCTCCCGTTTTATCTGGGCTCGGATCTGGCACCAAGGTGGCCTTTGGTAGCTTATTATTATTTTTACTATTTATTGATCTTGTCCTACGTGCTCCCAGATCCATCTTGTTCCTGAGGTCTGTTTTCAACCTCTCTGTACATTTAAAATACCTTTTTAAAAGCAGTACTCTCATTTCACTTTCATTTATGTATTGCCGGATTTGTTCTTACAAGACTTGTTAGAAGCAAATCAGATTGAAGCAGGTGACACTTGAGAGACTCCCAAACGCAAATGGTTATTTTCAAATGTGTGTACATTGGACAGTATTAGGTTTGTAAAATTCCTGTCGTTGTGGTGTGGTGGGATGTCTAGTTGGCATGTAAATCCTTCCATACCTGTACTGTTATAGGGGAAACGTTGATTGTTCTCCGCTGAAGTAAACACGCACACATTCAAGTCAAGCTTTTATGTATCATATTTATATAATTTCTAGTATATTTAAATTCAAATTGTACATGACCAGACATGAAGAACTAAACGTGTAACTTTCCAAATACTTATGGTCGAGACTGTATCTCCAAGAGAAACAGAAGCAAAGAAAAGGTTTTATGTACACTGTTTGGCAGAATATGCTTCTACTTTATTGTTGTTTGTTATGATAATATGTAGTTTTACAGCAGACACAAAATATGCAGTGATTCTTTAATTATGCAAAAGATTTGAACAGAAATTTTGTCAAAACCTCGTTTGATTGTCAAACTCTGATGTTTATGGCCTCTGTGTTTATAAAACTTGCGAGGATCTTATAATTTCAACAAAACTTTAAAAGCTGGCGTTTCTGTCACAGACTGATTGCACTAAATTTCCGTGTTACTTTGGGATGTTTGATAATATACTGATCATTTTTTCTTCTTCAGTTTCAGTGAGGAACTCAGTTGCTGACATCGATAAGGGAATCTCTAAAGTCAGTGGCCATGACAGGAGAGTGTCTGAAGAACAGAACAACGAGAGTCAGAAACAGAAGGTGCGAAAGTGAAAGAGATTCAGCCCCCAGCTGAAGATTAGTGATAGATAAACAGGTTTGTATTGACTTTTTTTTAATGTGCAGGTTCTGGAGGAGAGAGAAAAGTTGAAGCAGGAGAGGGAGATCAGGATGAAGAAGAAGGAATATCTGATGAAGGAGCTTGAGAGACTCCGGAAGCAACAAGGTGATTTCCAACTATAAATGCACAGACACCAGTACTCTGAACCATTCTGATGAAATCTCAGTAATCATGCAGTATTTCTAATTGATAAACCACAATTACCATAAATGTGCAAATACTTGGGAGACTGTTTTGTCTTTAAGATCATGTTTAACAGAAAAACAGAAAAACATTATACTGTTATCACTGACATTAAATGTAATGGTTATCTACAAAACACCCTTTTAGCAGGAGGAGATTAACATTATGTGGCTGCCACAAGGTCCTGGTTTGTTTGCATTGAATAACTGTAATGAGTACAAGTACATGAAAGGGGGAGTGTTACACTTGATATTTGGTATTAGTGCGATTCTAAAAATGAAATTTTACAAAGGTTCTAATAAATCAAACGATGCATAGACTTAAGTGAACTCTGTATTAAAAGCAGGGAAGATGGTAAGAAATATTAATGTACTAAATAAACAGAGTCCACCGAATGGAGAGATCATGCTGCTACATTCCTGTGCAAATCACAGTAATGAAGAACTTGTTTTCAGGCGAGCTCCTGAGGAAGAAGCGCAGAGAGAAAGACGGTCATAAAGATCCTCTGCTGCAGGAGATCAGCCACTTGCAGGAGGAGGTCATGACTCAGATCTCCAACCTCCGCAAGGAACACGAGGCCGCTGAGAAGAAACGCAGCGAGATTGAAAAAGTAGCACTGATCCTTGGCCTGAACTCGTCCGACCGGCCCCGCAGGACCAGCAAACAGGCCGAGGATCAGGAGGCCGAGCCGCAACAGCCACTACCAGAGAAAAAGAAATGGGAGTCGGAGAGGAACACCAAGGCATCTCAACAAACATCACAAAGTTCCTCCATAAAGGTACAGACACCTGAAGGGAAGGTAACACAGTAAACTACTGAGAATTACTGTTCTACAGCATAGCTAGGGATCATTACTATCAGCTTAAACTACATAACGTACGTCCAGGAATTTATCAGGATTTACTTTTTCAAAAACTTCTGTTTTTGTGGATGCAACATAAAAAGCTAAATATTAAAGATTTGTGTCATTGGCTGTAGAAGAAAAAGGGCAACTTATCTATCTGATATTTACCACCTCACTTTTTACAAACTAGTAATGAACTTTTTTTTATGTGGGCTAAGTTTTTATCTCTGTCAGGGCTTTTTTGATGCATCTGTCATTCGACCTGAAATTGACGTTTTAGCTGACGTTTAGTTTGTGGTTGGATGTTTTTGCCATGATACGTTAGCTCAGCTTTGGCTGAGACATTTTAGTGTCACAAGGACAGAAAATGTATTTTTAACAAGTTTCCCTTCATTAAGTTGGGCTCATACTGTGAAGGGAAATGGGTAAAGACTTGCGTATAATCCCTCGTTTAAAAGTTCAGCTGTGATTTCAAAAACAACACAGACTTTGTAAATTCCTAATTTGAAACTGCTGTTTAGATGAAGGTGGAGTCCGAGGAAAAAAATGACTCGACAGACAAAGGCTGGGTGGGTATGGGTAGCCAGCACAAATTCCATCTGCACAACAGGTGGAATTTTATTATGTTTTAATCCATCATCATTAAACTGAGTCGTTCTATAGTTTATAGTGTGGAATATTGTTACAGGAAGTATTTAAAAAAAACTGATGAAAGCTTAACATTCATTAGAGGCGAAAAACTGAGAAAACAGCCTCTCTCGTCAGCACTTTTCGGTATCGTGCTGTTTCTGCTGCAACTTTTCCTAAAATAGTCTGAAATTACATCCACCCAACCTCGGGGCAACAGTTTTATGTCTGTGAACGTTTTCAGAGAAATCAGACATTTTCAGACGAATTTTGGAACAGTTCATAGACAAGATTTTCTGATCTTGTCCAGTTAGTTTGAGCATAGTTAGCTCAGTAAAATCGGATGTTACGGTAATCATCTTAATTTTTATAAAGTTGTGACAAAAAACAGTTTAGTGCTTGGTTAAAGTTAAATATGAGCGGTGCCATCGCGGGCTTGAGTTTGATAGAATGTTTCTTTACTCTCGAAAACTAGATTAAACTGAAACTTTTGAAGACAGTTATTCGTTTCTATTGTTAGAAAATTGGCTGAATTGTCAGAAAATTTGTGTTGACTAACAACTTCAAGGCTGGAGCTCAATAAAGGTAAGAAACTTTTTAATATTCAGATTTTGTGGAGTTTTGAAGACTGTTTTGAATGTTTTTATGTTGCCTTGTCTTTGCTATGTTGACCCTTCCCCATGTTTTGTTTTTTTAGCAGGCTTCAGCATTGTCCACAAGAGCATCCCCAGACAAGTGGTCCAACGCCGCCCCGGCTCCAACACCAACCTCAGAGCCGTTTGAATACTATGACGCTGGAAACCACTGGTGCCAAAACTGTAACCTCACCTCTGGTTCCATGTTTGATTTTTTCACACACTTACACAGCAAGACGCATCGAAAGGTTGGTTCACCCAAGGCGGTTTTATTTCGCATCAGTTATAAAAATGTCTTTGTCAGCTATAGGAAACTAAGAAGAAAAATACATTTTCTGAACTTATTTCTGCTTTGAAATGATTTTGATATTCATATCTGCACACTCTTTATGTGTTGTTGCATTGTTGTAATTTTCTTTCTCATTTCAAAGACTCTGGACCCGTACAGTCGGCCTTGGGCCTCCACTACCACCAAAACTGTCAAGAATGTGCCATCAGAGGAGAAGCTGACAAAACCCGCCAAAGGTACTCGTACTTCACATTTGTTGCCCTGAGAAATTAATGTAATAATGCTTTTTCTTTCTTATGATGCTGGTCCTTGAGCCGCTGAATTTTGTAGCCATCTTTTGCTTCCAGGTGGAACTCATTGTGGATCTCTGCTGCAGTTTCTCTGTATCTTAATGAAAACAGTGCTAACGAAGTGACAAAGACTCTCATCAAGCCACAGAAGAGACTTCACACCTCTGATGTCAATAAATTTTCTCGTGTCTTGTTCTTAAACAAATCCTACTTATAATGTAACTTGCAGCAAAAGTGCTTTAACATCTCAGTTTACTCGTTAACTTAACATCTGTCTCCTGCAGTAACTTTATCACTGAGCAGTTAAAACACTTTTTATTTGTATCCTGCTAACAAATAAGGTGACTCATCTTTTTATTGTATTATTTTATAAGAGGTTTTACTTCTCTAACCCTCTCCTGTCCTGACAGGTTCTGGAAATGGAGACGTCCACCAGGTAAACATGATTGGCAGATAATTTTTCTCCCACATGTGGGTTTAAGCTGTGCTTCATGTGTCATTCTGCAGGGTCAGAGTTCCTGTTGCCCATCAGAGGATTCTTCTGCCTGCTGTGTAAAGAGTTTTATGGAGATGCCATCTGTGCAGAAGAGCATGTCACCACACACGCTCACAATGAGATGTACAAGGTATTTAACTCTGGGAATCACAACGAAGTGACTTGTTTTTGTCCAGAATAAAGACAGGCAGTTCAAAGTCAATTTAAAGCACAGGAATCCACATAATGTTTCTTGCTGCAAATGTTTTTATGCTAACAAGATTTTCACATTTGTAACAATAACAGGTATTACTCCTGACAAACTGCATCAATAATCTATTTAATCAGACACAGGGCAATAAAGAGAAGCTAATTAAAGAGAAGCTAACATCTAGCTAATACAGAGCCTTTACAATATTTATTGTTAATTTCTTAAGTATAGTATAAATATAAAATCCAGAGAGAATCGTCTTATCTGGTTTTCTATATTAACATCCAAATGAATTTTTTTCGCTTTAAAGAACTTTTCATACCAGTATTTAAGGCTTGGGTGTTAGTACGCAGTGCAGTGACAATTTATTAACAGATACATTAGTGTTTTTTACCCTTCATCCATTTGTTGTATAATCCAGAGTAGCCTGTCTATGAAGATTCTCAGCCATCTATGTCATTGTTATCCCAAACATGTTGTTCAGTGGCAACTTAAATTGCTTTTAGCCTCACACAAGCAAAACTCTTCGGCTCAGTGATACCACAATGTTGGAAAAATTTACCAAAGTCTACACACTCAGCAACCTCACTCCCAATTAAAAAAACTCCCCTGGACCTTTCTATCGACTTAAATCCCACAAAAAACATCTGTTCTTTCTTGGGCTTGCATCTCATGAAACAGAAACACATCTTCTGGTAGGACTTTGCTTTGATGTTTTCTCCTTGACTTAGGTTTTTGCTGCCTTGTACCTCACTTGTAAGTCACTTTGAAAAAAGTGTCTGCAAAATGATTAAATGGAAATGCTGTAGATCTTGAAGTTAAATAACTTGACTTGTTTGTAGTTCTTACATTTTTTAAGTTCAAGAACTGCAAGCAAGTTTAGTTGCCACTAAAAAGCAACTAGAAGTATGATAATGTAATGGAATATAGCAATTTAGATTTCATCTGGCCTTTATTAGAATTAGAGAGATGGTGTGAATGTTGATCAAGTGAGGTGCATACCACATCCTTGGGTCTGTTTAAAGCCTAATTTGACCCACGTGATCCGTAGTGAGCAGGCCGTAAGTGCATTTACACAAGACTTATGTAAACCAGGTGAAAGTGTTTTTTTCATGGAAAAGCTGGTTTCAGAAATCGGTAGGTGATTAGGGAAACTGGTTTTCACTTGTACCGTTTCTCCTGGAGAATGCAAATTTCTCTACCATGTATACACATAACCAGGTTTATAATCAGTTTTTTTATGTACCATTGCAGCCTTGTTTATAAAACACAGTCAATTTTACTAACAAAAAGTCCCCTGTAGAAGCAGACTTTCACCTGTGGATTTTATTTTTTAAATTTAATTTCTCTTATTTTCTTCTCTCCCATATTATCCCAGCCAGAAAAGTCAGAAATTGAGTTAATATCTGTGAGTCAGGCTTCTAAAATAAGTCTGAAGTGGAGTTAAAAAGTAGTAAATACTCATCTGTTGTCATTTATACACAGATTTCCAGTAACCAAGCTGCTTAAGTCATGTAAATGTTATTCCTCAATTACCAGAACAAGCTGATTTCTCTGAGTAGCCTGGTAACTTAAGTGCATGTAAACACAGTCCATGTCAAAACTTGCAATCTTAATATCTACTGATGTTATATCTAACATAAACCATATTTATAGGGGTTTCTGTGTCAGGCTAAAGGTTTGATATTTTTATTTCAACGGTCCTTTGTGTTTTGATGCCTCCCTTCACTAGAAACAAATGTATGAGAATCCACTCTATGAACAGAGGAGGAACCTGGACCGCCAAGCAGGACTGGCCTTAGAGACAAGTGGAAAGAAACGCAAACATGAGGATGATGAGAAAGGAGCCAAAGACAAGGAGGAAAAAAGCAAACACAAAAAAGAGAAAAAGGAAAAGGAGAAAAAGAAGGAAGTAGATAGTGCTGTCCATAAGGAAGAAACTGAAGTTAAAAAGGAGGAAGTGGATGATAAGCTGAAGCCAAACAAGAAAGAGGAGCATTTTAAAAATTCCAAAAGTCTACATGAGGACAGGTCTTGTTACAACAAAAAAGATGAGGATGAAAAGTATAAATACAGCAAGAGAGATGATAAATATCGATACAGCAGAGATGAAGAGGACAGGGGCAAACACAGCAGAAGAGACGAGGATGACAAATACAGCAGAGATGAAGAATATCGCTACCGGTATCGAAGGGACTATGACAGATTTGACGATCGTTCCAAACATGGTCCAAAAGATGACGAGGACAGGTATAAATACAGTAAATATTCTGATTCTCGATCAAAATATGACAGAGAGCAAGATGAAGAGAAGTCTAAGGCCGATAAAGAACCTTTTAAATCTCCTGAGCTCGGGAAAGCAGCAGGAAAACTGGAGATCAACAAACCTGACCCTCCACCAAAGCCCTATGAGCCACCCAAAATATTGTGTGGTCCCAGCCCAGCCATGAGGGCCAAACTCCGCAAACAGAGCCTAGAAGCCACCAAACCAGCACCTGCTACCACAGCTACTTCATTTGGAAGGTTTATGTGGAAAAAGAAGGAGAATGTGCTAGCAAAGGAGGCAGAGAAAGTTGCAGCAGAGTTTATCAAAGATGATGAAGAGGCTGCAAGCCAGCAACAGTCAGTCTCAGTGGAAGACTCTTTTGCAAAGTCGATGGCTGTTGCTAAGGAGATTGCCCAGAAGCTGGCAGGTCAGCCCACAATGCCTCCTCCCTGGGTGTCCAATGGTGCCAACCGAGGAAAGATCCGTCCAAACCTTCCAGCCCCTACTACTACTACAGCCCTAAAGAGAGCAGCAATGATGGGTAAACCCGCATCTTCGAATACCTTTCTCTCATTCAGACCCCAGAACACAGGTTTAATAGAGTCTTCTCCAAAAGACAACCCACTATTCCCTGATCCTCTCACAAAGGCTCTAAATGTTCAGACAGCACTACTGGAAGCTACAACTGTGCCCCCAGTTAGTAGTCCTAGCCCATTCGAGGCTGAACCTGCATCAGCAGAGTCAAAGCCAGAGTCGTTTGAAGTTCAACTTCCACTACCGGTGTCTACACCTGCACCATTTGAGGTTAAATCTGCCCCTACAGTGTATAAACCTTCCACGGGTGAAACAAAACCTGCACTGTATGAGGCTAGACATTCAGCTTCAGAACCAACACCTCTGTCTGCGGTATCTTGCTCTGCACCTTTTGAGGTTAAGCTACCAATTTCTAACCCTTCCCCAGCTCAGACAAAGCTTGCTGCTTTAGAGGCTAAACCTGTACAACCAGTAATGATAAAGATAGTCTCTGATGTTGCAGCCCCTGGTGTCCCAGAGAGCGAGCAGACTCGTACAGTTTTTGTTAAGCCTCCACCTTTCATGAACATGGGTGATGGAGCTCAGAAGTCTGACAAACTGAAAAGTAGCTTGGCTGCAGCCAAAGCCCAGGATTTATTTGGCATTTTCTACAGTAGCATCGGCCAGTCATGCCCGTCTTCCTTCACCAAACCATCAATGGACTCTAGAGCTGGTAAAACTCCACTTCCAGCTTCACAAGCACCAAAACCACAGCACCAGACCCCACTTCCAACTAAAGTCCATACATCTCCACAACCAAACCCAAATAATTCCTCAACAATTTCCTTAACCAAGCCCCAACCTCCAACTGAGGGCCAAAAACCAGAATCTGTCAATTTCCCATCAAGTTCCCAAACCCAATCCCAGCTTCTAACTGAAGTACATAAACCAGATTTGAACAATTCCTGTCCAAGTACCCAAACCCATTCTCATTTTCTAAATGTAATCCATAAACCAGCCTCCAACAATTGCCCACCAAGCACCCAAACACACCCTCAACCTCCCGCTGAGGTCCATAAACCAGACTTCAACAATTCCACACAAAGTCCCCAAACCCAGCCCAAATCTGAAATTCAGATTGCATCAGTTTGGTCCCTGCAACCTACCCTATCGTCAATACCTAAGGTGGCTCCATCTGAAAATACCTTGCAAACACTCCAACCAAAACTACCCCAGAACCAATCCTATATTCCTTCAACAGAATCGTATATTGCCCCACAAACAAAGCCTGTAGAACAAGACTCAATACCTCATTCCCAACCCCAACACTCTCTGCAAGGTCAAACAGAGCTACAGTTTGAACCCCAACCAAACGAGAACACCCTGTCCGACACAGATCTAGAATCTGAACCCAAACTAGGCCCTAAAACTAGAGGCAAGACATTTTCAAAAAAGAAAAGCCCTCCTGCTGCTCGCCCTGTCCGCCAAACACGATCAACAACCAGATACCAGACCCGGCGTCAGCAGCAGCAGAATCAGTCTGATCCAGAACCTGAGTTGACATCAGGCGAAGCTTCTCACATTACAGCTTCAGACCCGAAGGAGCTGGACACATCAGATCCAGGTTTTGGGTTAGTGCCAGAGTTGGGGGGACCCAGCGTGGAAGAGCCTCAACCAATAGGTATCACCCCTGAAACCCTGGGCCTCCCCTCCGACATGACCTCCATGGGCTTTGATTTTAACTTTGAATGAGGTTTCTATAAAACGACTTGTATACCTGTGAGGTTTAGAATATCACACACCAGTTTTTTATCTATACCTTACTGGACTTGCAGGCAGCTTGAAGCACAGAGGATGACTCGCTTTGACATATTAAGACTTTTGAAATACTGACTTTCGCCTGTTAATGTTTAGGAAAACCCTCTTTTTCCATCTTCTCCAGAAGTCTGAATGTACTGATAGATATTAGTTTGACATCTGTGGATCTAATATAGAAATGAGTCCTGGATTAAGCTGAGTTCAACCATTATTTTTCCTTCGGAAGTTAATGTACTGTACACAGTTTTTTTTTGTTTTTTCTTGTTTTTTTAAAACGGCGTTTAGTTCAATTTTCCTCTGTAAATCGATGATGAAAAGTTTTTGATGAAGAGTTCAGCTGGGGACATAAAACTTGCAGCACAGACCAATAAACGTGATTAAGTTTGGACAGCAGAGTGTTTTCGCATAACTGCAGATCCAGGATCTAATTTCTACAAATCAATAGAAACAAACTGCTCATCTTGTAAAAATTGTTGCTTTTATGCACAGTTTTAATAAAAGTTAGTGGAGAAAAGCAGCAGGTCTGTGTGTTATTATAAATCCTCAATACGTTGTTCCAACCATGTTGCTGTACAGTCACAAAGAACAGAAATGAGTCATAAAATCTCAAAGCAATCAAATGTAAGGATTAACTACATCCTACGAGGTTTTGAAACTATGATCAAATTCTTTAGAATAGATAGGTAACACATTGGACTGTCAAACTCCACCATTGGCTCATAAATAATACTTGGGTGAAAATCCTTTGCACCACAGACTGCCTGAAGTCTGAAACCCATGGACACAATCAAATACTGACTTTTCTCTCTCCAAAAGCTTTTACAGGCCTTTACTGGAGCTGTCTTCAGCTGCTACTTGTTTGCGGGGGGGTTTTTGTCCTCAGTATTGTCTTCACTAAGTGAAACGCTGCTCTGTTGGGTTGAAATCAGCTGACTGACCTGGTCAGTGAAAAACATCTTGTTTCTTTGTCTTGAGAAAGTCTTGGGTAGTTTTTGCTGTAAATTTTGGATCATTATCCATCTGCATCATATCTGTTTTGCAGCATTTGGCTGAATCTGATCTAAGAACAACAGGAAATGTTACCCACAAACTTACCCACCTTTTTAGTCCAGCTTTTTATTGAAATATTTTATGTGCAATTAATTTGTTTACTTTTTATTTAGGTTTATCTTTTATTTTCCTTTGTTCACTTTTATCCTTTTTCTCATGTTATCTCCATTGTCTTTGTTTTGTCTATTTTTTAATTAAAAATATGATTGTTTTTATTGTTTTTTTATTACATTGATTATTATATTTATTTATGTTAAGTCCATTAGTTGTCCAAGTGTCTTAGTCTTATAGTTTTATTGCCCTTGTTTGGTTTGCCTGTAAAATTTGACATTAACCTGTATGAAATTTGCTATGTTTTACTAACTAAAGTAACTCACAAGTAGAAAGACACATCAGGGGTAACTAACTGTTGGGTTGAGATAGACAAAGACAAAAAAGACTAAGCTTTACTATAGTCTAAAGAAGAAGAGAAAACAGGTGAGTGACTTTGACAAAGGCTGAACTGTGACATCCAGATGACTTGGTCAGATTAACATGTGTTCATGTGTTCAGTCTGCAATAATTTTGTAAAATAGAGATTACTTACTATCATCTCTCAATTTTATGTTGTCTGTTATAATTTTCCAAACTCCTGTTTATTTTATCTTTTAATAGGGTCACATTTTTTATTTTGACAAGTAAGTTAACATCTCAGCCACTTTCCCGAAGGACAACTGAGCTAAAGAGCTTAATGTGAAGCCCTGAAGGATCTGAAGGACTTTTTTCACTGTCTGTCAACATGACCAAAGCATTTGATTGAATAGTTTAGTCAAGCATTTTTTCCACCTTTATGTAACACAGCCATACTTTTCCCACTTTCCCACTTTTTTTTTTAAAACAAGTTTATTGTTCATTAAATAAAAAACAAACTACTGAACATTAGGGCAAATTCCTACCAATAAAAGTAAAAAGTTAATCCTCAGGGGAAAAAACTCAAGTTGAGTCAAAGTTTGACTTTAACTCTTCCAACAAACATTTTGACCAGATAGACCCACAACGAGAAAAGCTATTAGAAAGAGACACTGAAAGATCACACAACCATCCCATTGTGTGCTTAAAAAGAGATCCTGACCCAGGAGGTTCTGATGTGTCCTCTGTGCTCGGACAGGGCCCAGCATCATCAGAAGGCGTTTGTTGCTGGGGAAGACTGCAGCCTTGCCTCACCCTCAGCTGGAAACTCTCCGACAGCCAATAAGAAAAATCCCTTCAGACGTCGCTAGGCAGAGATTTACGTCAGCATCCAATCAAATCGGCCGGGCCATGAACGGGCTCTTTGAGCTAAGATAGAGCGAGTGACAGCGTTTAAGTCCCGGGGAGGAACATCACGGAGTGCCCGTGGAGAACAACTTCGCAACAAGATGCCGAACAAAACCAAGAAGGAAAAGGTAAGCTGGCAGTGACATTACGACAGCATTTCCTCGTAGAATAAACCAGTGGTATGGACGCAGCCGTTGGTTTCTCTGGTAAAGACTTGAAACGCTGAGGGACGTTAGCAGAGTGGGCTAACAGCTAAGGCCCCGCTAACTGAGGATAGCTCCGCTACGGTCAGAGCTGCTGCCAGCATCATAAATTAGTATTTTCGGCTGCCGACTCGGTACCAGCTGGTTTGTCGATTTGTGAAGTTAAAATTTGATATTAGTACTTGTGTCTAGGTGTTTCAACTGCAAAATTAGATGTTAGCGGTCCGAGAGCATCCTTGCTAACGGGCTGCTGCTGCTGGGTGCTCCGGGGAGGAACCGCTGCCCGCTCTCCTAAATAATTAATCACTGAAAAAACAGGCTGGGATGGGATATAAAAGTGGGTCTGTGCTCACTGTGACTCATCCATGCATGTGTGTACTTCATAAAACATGGACTAAGTTATGCTAAGCAGCCTGAGAGGGCAGGTTAGCTGGTAGTCCTGCAGATTTTATCATGTGAAAACATCTGGTGACCTGGGAACACTGTTTTCATGGGATTCTTGGTCTGTCACCTTATTCAGTGGCTCAGAAACACTCAGAGGATGATAACTGACATTGTCCTTAAAATGTCTTAAACGGCAAAAAATTACCAAGAGAGTACTTAAAGGGCATTAAAACACGTTCTTGTCAAACTTTATCAGTTTAAATATCAATAACAAACTGTCAGTTAAAAGGTTTGCATGAGCAGCCTAGTTCTGCAGTGAAGCGTTTACTGACCAGGTGAGGAATAAAATTGTTTTTACTGTGTGCCAGTACCATGAGAGTCACTCTAACCTAGAATCACATTCCTTGTTAGCCAATCAAAACTGATTCTCATTCTAAATCAAGTAATCAGGTAAACTGATGATGAAGCTGTTATTTAGACCTATGATCTACAGCAGATCTTTAATGACATGATGCAACTACTGAAACAAAGAAATGGGATTTTATTTATAATGGACTCAGTTTGGGACCATGGTTTCATTATTATTGTTGTTTTTATTTTATTTTTTTTTCCTGACCAAAAATCCAAAAAATGTTTGGATTTTGTAGCTTAAAAACAGAAATTTAAGTTGCTGTCAAGTTTTTGTCATTAGGGTAATTGATGCAGTCTAATCATTGCCGCTATAAAATGTTTCAGTTGGATACTCAATCTGTGCATTTTCTCCTGGTCACAGCAGTTAAATCCATCAGAAAATATATATATATTTTTTAGATGTTATTAGTTGTCAAAGTATGATGTAACTCATAGTGGATTTTGTCATACTTCATGCTTTTGTGGGTTACAAGTGGTTTTAAAAAGCATTCAATGTAATTTGATGAAACTGTATAAAACGTTTGTCAAGATTATCCTAATGTTTAATTAAAGGGTTTAATTATATTTAAATAACAACAACTTCTTAGAATCATTGACAGTGTCTGTTCAAAATATACAAATTCTGCTGTTCCAGCTTTATAAATGTAAGGAATTATATTTTTTCTATGTTCATAAAGGGGATCTCTTTGGGTCTTGGACTGTTCTATTCTTATACACAGTTTATGTTTAAATTTTGTTCTGGTTCCACTTCTGTGTGTGAACAGGAAACAACCAAGTCTGCTAAAAGCAGCACGAAGAACAGCAGCAGCGGCAAAGATGGTGCCTCAGAGAACTCCGATGAGGTGAGTGTGATCTTTAAAATATGCATCTCTGGTTTCTGGCTCCTCTGAACACGTGTTAGAAGTTACGGCGTCACATGCTGCTGGTTGAGACAAACTGAAACAGAGCTGCTGCTATGTGATAATATCAGATCAGCCTTAACACAGCTAAAAGTGATTTAATTTATTTGGAATACACAAATAAATGCATGAGCGGCTAGAGCTGCTGCTTCAAAGCTAGAAGGTCTTTGGTTTGAATCCCAGTCCAGCTGGGGCCTTTCTGTGTGAAGTTTGCATGTTCTTCTGTGCTTGTGTGGGTTTCCTCCGGTTTCTTCGTACAGTCCAAACACATGCATCTTAGGTTAATTGATGACTCTATATTGCCTGTGGATGTGAATATGTGTGCGACTGGTTGTCTGTCTGTGTATGTTCGTCTGTGTTGACCCTGACACAGACAGGAGACCTGTCCAGGGTGAACCCTGCATCTCACCCAGTAACACCTGGGATACACCCCCCATGACCCTGATTAGGATAAGAGGTTGCAGATAATGAATGTATGGAAATAAATGCTGGTGATGCTGATTCCGGAGCTTCTTTAGTCTATTCATCCTAATCTGTGAAGTGAAACAGAAACTATTGGCTATACTGTGTATATACTTAAGACAGTTTCTTGCTGTTAACGAATTACTCTACAGTTTTTCTTTGCTTGGTTAAACATAGCAGATGCCAGAAGGGCAGTAAAGTGAGGATGGGAGAGTAAGTCACAGAGCAAAAGACCAAACTAGAGTAAATATTTTGTATTGGCATTTACTCATTTGCAAGAGCTAAAAGAGATGAAAGCATGCAGGATGAAAGCAGAGCTGCTGTCATTGATGTCGGACCAGTAAGAATTTATTAGCTGCTCAGTGTAAAACTAAGAGGAAAAATATTCATTATCAGCAGCCTTATACCCATTATTCAAGAGAAACTCCTCAAATACAGTCTCTGAAAAACATTTCTTCTCTTCACTGGCCCTTTCAATGATACTTATCCCTAACAGAGGTATCTCAGCAAAGCTCACTTTCTATAAAAGCATCAGTTAAAGATTCAGGTGTAGCTTACCTGCTAACTGCTGCTCTCAACATTAGAACAGTGACAGTATCTGACCAATAAATGCAGTCACAAAGAGTCCTATCAGGGTCAAGGGTCAGCCTGCAAACCTTCAACCACTAACTATCACAGACTAATGTTGGTCCACCAGCAGCTCTGGAGGCCCATTACGTTTGTTTCTGCGATGGTTTCTCTGCAGAGTATGAGTTTCTGCCCACACAGATTGTGACAAGGAGTCTAAAACCAGTCGAAAAGCAAAAACAGCAAAATCTGAGTTGTGACGCTTTTAGCTCATCAGTGTGTTTTCAGCAGCTATACCTCTGAGGCCTTTAGTGGTGAGTGGAATTAATCCACTCATGTACAGACAGTAGCAGAAGACCTGCTGCCGCCAATCTAAAAATAGCTTGTATTGATAGTACAGGACAGCCTGGGTCATAGTGTAGACTTTGACCAATTTGAGTTGATTGCAAACATCACATGTGAGAGGCTTCAACCAGTGAGTCGTTGCTCCAAAAAGGATTAAAGAGTTGCTGATGAATTTTCTGTTTATGGACTTTATATGACTATTGACTATTTGGTGCAGCTCTACTCTGTTCCAGTTTTCCAGTTTCCTTTTGACAAAAAGAAAATTAAATTATTAAATATATATATATAATATATATATGTTTATCTTTAGTTTTCAGCACTTTGGCGTTTACAATATAAAAAATTACCTATTTTACTGCAACTTAAAGTTGTCTGCTAACGTATTAATAAATAAAATTATATAAATGCCACATTTGTATTTTTTTTCCAAAGGGCTTTTTCTGTACTTAGTAGGTTTGAAGCAATTTGGTCGGTGCCATAAAAACCAAAAAGTTTGGTAAGGAGCCCTAATCACAATACAGGATATATTGGGTTTACCCGAAGTGCCATAACTCCCATGATTCATTACTGAGGACAATTTCAGTTGAAATCCTGTTGTAACACTGTGTTTGTGTGTGTGTGTGTGTGTTCGTTCAGTCCCAGCAGCAGCAGCAGAGCGGCAGTAAGCGACCCAGTAACAGCACACCTCCCCCTACTCAGCTCAACAAGATCAAATACTCTGGAGGTCCTCAGCTGGTAAAGAAAGAGCGCCGCCAGAGCTCATCCCGTTTCAGCCTGACCAAGAACAGAGAGCTGCAGAAGCTACCTGCCCTCAAAGGTGACCACAACTTAACCATAACCATCTTCGTACAAAGCTTCAGTAAAGTTTGTTACCTGTCACTTAGTCTAACTTCATGTTTACTCACTGTGGGTGCTGATGGGTGTTTAATAGACCCAAACACATCAACTGATCCACTGTGCTTCAGGCTACATCTGATCTTCACACTTGATAAAACGTCTCATCAGCAGCTGTCAGGATTCTTTCTGAGACACCACAGACTCATCAAGCAGCTGTTGTAAATGTCACTGTCCCCTATCTGATGATACAATAAGGATCACTGTTGGTGGTTTGACAGCTGATCTGCACAGTTAGTTTTAGTGGGTACGTAGGTAGTTTGTTTCTGTGCACTGTCAGTGACATAATGTTACATGCTATGTGTGTGTTGGGGGATGTGGTGCACTTAGAACTGGTTTCCATGGTAATGTCCGTGCTTCAGGTGTGTGTTTAGAGCATGATTCAGCAGTTTGATTGTGTAGAAGCCTGCAACATCTCCCTCTGCTGTTGTCAATTCAATGTGTAATAATTTCATGATCCCTGACCAACTGTTCACATACAGATTAAGCTTAATTAGTTTCTGCACCTTAAAGATCATGTCATAGAGCAGGAAAGGAACTATTTCAGAATGAAAAGATGACATGAAATCACGCTGATGTTGCTGTTTTCTATCACCGACTTCTGATCTGTCACCTTTTTTCTTGGAAAACACTGTTTTATACAAACCTGTTTGAATTGGTTTTTATTTTAGTTTTTTTTTTTTGACACTTACAAAAGCAGAAATATGTTTTTGAGGGTGGGAGATGGCAATAGATGACCTACACTGAGGTGTGCAGGTGATCACATGATGTATCCTCTGTAGAGACAGTCACACATGCTGAGGAAAAGGTAATGCTCTTAATGACTGAGACACAAAATGATTCTTTATTATTGCTCCTGACTTTGTCCTTGAGAATGTGTGTTTTAGTGGTACTAGACATGTGTCTTCGTGGTCCCCAGATGCCCCCCTGATTGAGCGTGAGGAGCTGTTTGTGCAGAAGCTGCGTCAGTGCTGTGTGCTATTCGACTTTGTCAGTGACCCACTCAGTGACCTTAAATACAAAGAGGTAAAGAGAGCGGGACTCAACGAGATGGTCGAGTACATCACACACAACAGCGATGTCGTGACAGAATCCATCTACCCTGAGGCTGTTTTCATGGTGAGGAACCACATTGACACATAGTTCTGTCAGTCATAATCCCCATCTTGCTCCCTAATTTATAACTCCTACAGTTTTAAATAGTTGCAGCAAAGATTTTAAAAATCACTGAATTCTCAAGAGATCGTCCAGAAATAAAACATGATGCCCCCAACCCTGAGAGAACAGATGAAATCCTTTTTAATTTTGACACTTCACTGACAGTTGAATTATCTGTTTTTTACGATTCAAAGTTGCATCAAATTTGCATGAGAGAGACTATGTTTTTTTCAGATGGTTTTTCAGCAGTTTTTAAGCTCAAATATTGTGTTTTTTGTTCCAGCCCTGTGTGGTTTTAACACTTTACTGTCTAAGAACAAAATAAATAGTCTAAGGCTTGTTGTGATACAACCATTTGGAAAATCTACGCTAAAAACATTCATTTGTCGCTATGTTCTGATCATTTATTGACAAAGTGATTAATGGAGAAAATCGCTTGCTGTTTGAAACATAATCATGCTCCAGAGTGTGGCAGTAGCAGCTGTGTGTTTGTACAGTTTTCAGTGAACTTGTTCCGGACTCTTCCTCCATCCTCCAACCCGACTGGAGCAGAGTTTGATCCTGAGGAGGACGAACCAACACTGGAGGCTGCCTGGCCTCACCTGCAGGTACGTAAACCTCTCTAAGCTTCCTTAGCTGTTCCTCTCACACATGTTTAACTTCAGTGTGAAAATATTCTCTGAAGTCAGGCAAAGTCTGTCAGCAGCTTATCTACACATCGGTTTTGTAGCATCACTGCTCTCTCAGGGAGTAGGGACAATACAGGTAGAACTGGTCAACCTGAAAAACATGAGGCACCAGTGTTTCATAACGCACAGTGTGGAGATGTTGACCTGTGTCATAAGGTTTGAATTTGACCAAATGATCTAACCTACTGTGTCTTAAGGAAAGGTCTTGTAGTTCCAAATTCTTGGGGATAAAGGAAAAATAAACCAATATTAAATCAAGCACAAATTATTTTGTTCAGTGTTTTTTTTTTTTTGCTTTGTTTTTCTTAACTAACCTCACCTCTGAGGGCTATATATCATCTGTTCCATTGAGCATTAATGGTGACAAAAAAGCACCAGAGTAGCAGTTTCACAGTGCACTGAAACAGTTGTCTTTATTATTTGCTTCAGGATCTATGCTTCCTTGTCTAATCTCTTCTACATCTTTTGTAATTCAAATGTATCAAAGTTTTTTCTAATAGATAAAACAACTTAATGAACTTGGTGAACAACAGGCAACAGACAAAACCCATGTAGATTAGAGGAGAGGTTTCTTCCTATGAACAGAACTTCCCATGGTTTCGTTTTTAAAAGTAGAGATTCAAAGGAGGAAATTTGTGTCTTTTGTGTCCTCCGATGTAGGACAACAGTCCTTAAAGTCTCAGAGACCTTTAAATGTGTTTGTTCCTTTTTCACAGCTCGTGTACGAGTTCTTCCTCCGCTTCCTGGAGTCTCCAGACTTTCAGCCAAACATTGCCAAAAAATATATCGACCAAAAGTTTGTACTGTCGGTAAGATCTCTCTTGTGAGGCTAAAATGTAAATGACATGTTGATGAATGTCAGAATGTTGAGTCTGAGTTTATTATGATTGTTCTGTTGAAGCTGCTGGAGCTGTTTGACAGCGAGGATCCCAGAGAGAGAGACTTCCTTAAGACTATCCTCCACCGGATCTATGGCAAATTCCTCGGCCTCCGAGCCTACATCCGCCGCCAGATCAACAACATTTTCTACAGGTCAGAACCTGAGGAATCAAAGAAACGCAAAAACATCTACAGCAGCTGCTGACCCAAACAAACTTCAGACACCAAACAGAACCACAAACATAGTAAGAACTACAGACAATAACAGAACTTGTAAAGTAATTATTGCATAAAGAACCACAAACACCAGCAGAGTAATAGTAGACCCACACAGAAGCTGACACAAGAAGAACCACAAACTCGCACATCATTGTCTTGCAGTTAGAACTGTTTTTTTCTAACTGGTTGTGGTGTTGTACAGATTTATCTATGAGACAGAACATCATAACGGCATCGCAGAGCTGCTGGAGATACTGGGGAGGTAAAACAACTCCACAGACAGACAGAATGTGTAACACATAGGATTCATCTGTTTTTCCAGGTTCTAAATGTACTGTTATCTCTCTTCAGTATCATCAATGGCTTTGCTCTGCCATTGAAAGAAGAACACAAGATGTTCCTGATCAGGGTTCTGCTGCCGCTTCACAAAGTCAAATCTTTGAGCGTGTACCACCCTCAGGTCAGAGCTTAGTCTGTCCCTAAGTCTGTGATGTCTCAATTTTCTAAAATAAACCTTCTCTCGCTATCTCTCTCCAGTTAGCGTACTGCGTGGTCCAGTTCCTGGAGAAGGACAGCAGTCTGACAGAGCCGGTGAGTCCAGTTTCCTCTCAGTTTCCATAACAACGCTACAGAACTTGGTAAGGCAGCCGTCCATGGGCCACAGGGTCCTGGTCCTTCCTGGCAGCCTTCTGTGTGTTTGGGTGAATGAAAAGTAACATTGTTAAAGTGTAATCTAAGCGGGACATTTTATTTAAAGTTAAAACTTTGTCATGAAGAGACTGTTTATAAATAAGGTCCCCAAAGACCTCTGAGCTGGTTACCATGGGAAACTGTCTTTTGGTATGATGATTTTCCAGCTTTTCTCAGACTTCAGGACCCACTAAACGTGTTCTTGCTAAGTGTTGACTGCATGTTACCCGTCATCAGCTTTAGCATGTAAAATGTCTGGACTCATTTGTTTGATCACCAACAGCTTCAACAGATTTTCATGAGTTTAATTGTGCAAAGCTCCTTATGCACACCTGTGAGATTTTTAACCTTTGACCTGCAGGTGATCATGGGTCTACTGAAATTCTGGCCAAAGACTCACAGTCCAAAGGAAGTCATGTTCCTGAATGAGCTGGAGGAGATCCTTGACGTCATTGAGCCATCAGAATTCGTCAAAGTTCAGGAACCGCTCTTCAGACAGCTCGCCAAGTGTGTCTCTAGCCCGCATTTCCAGGTAGTACGACCAGAAGCAGAGCCTAAACTTCAGATGCCACTGTCCTTTTTATCACTGCTATGGCACAGGCTGATTTTTACTACTTTTGTCAGATTTGTGTTTGGAGGTCAGATCTTTCCATTACTGTTTAGTTTGTGGCTTAAAATATTTTTCACGTGAAAAATAATGCTAAGTTGGAGATGAATTCTACTATAACATTTATTTCATAAGTGCAAACTGTGCAAATATATTTAACTTGGAGGAGTCTGATTTCTAATTTTTCCATGCAGTGACAAATGATTTATTAAAAAAAATTTAAATGAAAACTATTTTTATTATAGCCTGATTTTAGAGGCAGCTGTAGGTTATGGAAGTCTCTCTTTTTCTAAAGTGGTCACGTTTCATGTTGTAGCTTTACGCATCAATTCCGAAACTGCAGTTTTGACCTGAAAATGCAATAAGCTTCAATATAGCCCTGCTCTCACTAAAGTAGCCTAAGCCCTTACTGCTGATAGTGCACTGAATGACACATTATCTGGAGATGATGGGGTGTGTGTGCGTGTGTGTGTGCGTGTGCGTGCAGGTGGCAGAAAGAGCTCTGTATTACTGGAACAACGAGTACATCATGAGTCTGATCAGTGACAATGCTGCAAAGATCCTCCCCATCATGTTCCCCGCCCTCTACAAGAACTCCAAGAGCCACTGGAACAAGTACCACACACTGACATGCACTAACACACACATGCACCAGTGTTTATTTTGGCTTCTCATTCAGTTTTACTCTTATGATTAAAATCTAATTTAGTTTTAAGTCACAGTTCAGTTCGCCTCCCCTGTTTTTGTGTCATCTCATTTTTAGTGTATTGTAGATGAATGTAGTTCATAAATCCATCAATGTCAAATGATTGAGGCAGAATGTCTAAATTGAAAAAGGTTCTCATTAATGGTCCAGCAACTACCTGTGTTTTCCCCACATCCAATCAGTCAATCAATTAAAACCTTAATTATATAGCACCTTTTGAACAGATGAATGCAAGTTAAAGTATTTTACAGAAGAAGAGATGAAAAGAGGTGTAACAAGCACAGACAATAAAATCATAACAGTCAAAGCACAAAAAACTAGAGTATTATTTAAAAAAGTAGTTGACAAGGCATTAAACAAGTTATTGCCCTTGTTTAATGCCTTTTCAACTACTTTTTTAATACAGGAAATGAGCTCACAGTATGTGCATTTAGTTGAAGTTAAAAGGTTAACTACAGCACGAAGAATAAATCTTTGTGTTCTGACATCATTGGAATTGAATAAGAAAATAAACTTGTGGAGCAGCTTCTTCTTTCTGAGTTTGAGCAAGGATGGAGCTCAGCCAAGTGTACATCCGCACTCGTTTGGGTAACGGCGTAAAGACGCTCTGCAAATTAATAATAAGAGGTAATGTGCAGAAAAGTGATTTCAGCTGTGCCCGCAGTTCCCTATCCACTACAGCAAGCTTGTTGGTTAATAGCTAACTGCTATGGACACGTTAATCATGCTCAAAGAATGTCGGATCATTTTATTTTTCACAATTCTTCTACGCAACAAATTATACAATAATTATTGGTGTTTCCAAACTATGGGTGGGATGACGCATTGGCAGTTTATGTAAATTGATGTGTTTACGTAAATTTGTTGTACAAATGTCAATGCGGTGATGCTTTCCAATAAGTAGGAAGTAAGATGAATATATCTAATGAGTTCACAGTGTTTGGCGCTCTGCCAGTTCTAATAGTTCTATATATTTTGCTGTTCAATTGATTAAATGTAAAACGGTCCTGCAAATCATTCTTTTTTTATACTTGTTTAAAGTGAAGATAATTAAGAAAAAAATTAAATATAAATGAAATATAATTAATAAAAAATTTAATTTTTGGTAAATTGTTATATAATTGATTAAAAAAAGCTTAATGGGAAAATAATTGATAGATTACTAGAAATCATAATCGATAGATTAATCAATAAAAAAATTATTGTTAGGTGCAGCCCTGGGGGGAAAAAAAACTAGCTCTATGTAAGAGCCTACAGGCCTCACTGAGCATGTTAAAGCCTGACAGCACAATTATAAGAAGACTGAACAAGTACGGTTTGTTTAGAAAGGTTGTCAAGAGAAAGACTCTTCAATCTAAAAAGAACATGAAAGTATGACTGAGATTCACAAAACTGCATCTGAGCAAACCACAAGACTTCAGGACCAATGTCCTATGGACAGGTTCTGAACCCAGAGTGGACTTGTTTGGCCTTAATGCCCAGGGCTATGTTTTGCGGGAATCAAACAGTATTTCAGCAGAAACGCCTCTACCATGGTAGTCGAGGGCTGATGATTTGGGCTTTTTTTTGTAGCCTCCGGACCTTGGCACCTCACAGTCATTGAGTAGACCAAGAACTCCTTTCTGTTCCAGAGGATTCTAGAGGTAAATGTGAGGTTGTCTGTTCAACAGCTAAAGCAACAAGACAGTGATCAAAAGCAGATCCTACATCAGAAAAAAATAAAAATAAAATAATCCAGGTTTTGGAATGGCCTAGTCAAAGTCCAGACCTCATCCCAACTGAAAGGCTGTGGTGGGACCTTCAGAGATGTTTGGATAAGTGAATGTCCAAAAACTTCAAACTGAAGCAAAGTTTTAAAGAAGGATTATTATTTTTATTTTATTTTTGGTAGGTTGAATTTTAGTTAAATAACTAATGGCTAAAAGAAACCCTATGCTTTATAAATAAACTGGAGCTATTTTCGCTTACTCTACCAGGGCTGTAAGTTACTTGTTAGCAGATGTTGGAGATCCCCATACAGTAAACTGTGTGTATAGCTGAACGGTGTTTAGGATTGTTCGTTAATCCTTCTCTTCCTCAGAACGATCCACGGCCTGATCTACAATGCTCTGAAGCTTTTTATGGAGATGAATCAGAAGCTGTTTGATGACTGCACTCAGCAGTACAAGGCCGAGAAACAGAAGTAAGATGCACACACAGGATTAGCACAGTCTGGGACGCGCCAAAGCAGCCGGTTTCAATCTGTTTGTAACAGCGCTAAACACTGTGTTGTGTTTCCTGCAGAGAGAAGTATAAGCTGAAGGAGAGAGAGGAGATCTGGATGAAGATAGAGGAACTGGCCAGACAGAACCCACAGGTACGTTTCTCACCTGACCCAACGTCTGCAGCTTCTAATAAGGAAATCCAGTAGGGCAGTTTCCAAATAACCATATTAATAATGGTGTTTACCCATATGAGCAACATTTAACTTCATTCATATACATATTCAGCCCAACATGAAGCACAGGAAGTAGCCACACATCTTTAATGAGCAATAGACATAAAAATGGAGGGCACAGAGGCTGTAGTTGTGTCTGAGCTGCAGATGGATCAGAAACAAGTGACCAATCAGAGCACAAGATGTAACTTACTGTCACAATGTACTGAGGACTACTCAGCATCTGTGAAGAAATCGGTTCCTGCAGCTGCCCTGATTTAACACGTGTCCACTTTCATCAGTAATGAACTTTGTCATCCTCTTTCAGAGCAACAAGCTCCACCAGCTCCGCCCTGGACTCCAGCCACAGGAAGAGGTCCGTACTTCTTTGATTTTTATTGATCAGTTTCTTTTTTACTCAGTGTTTCTGCCAGTGACCCACAATTTTAACTCTATTTTTCATGCTGTTAAACTGTTGTGGTCTTTGAGGTTTCCACATCTGAATGTTGAGTTTCTCAGTGGTGGATGGGGGAAACAGACCCACTTTATCGGTTGCATGTAGCCTTTATGTTGCTACAGAGTTTTTGTCCAGTCACACTAATTTTTATTTAACATCACACTTTGATTCAAAGCTCATGTTCCAGTACAGAGCTTTGACTCCCTTTGCTGATAGGATTGTGTTGTTGACCTGCTATGTTTCTTGCTGTGTATTTATTTTTGTGCAGTACATGTTGCACAGTGACAGCTCTGTGGCTGTGTACTCGATGGAAACTGAGACTCCGACAGCTGAAGACATCCAGCTGCTGAAGAAGACTGTGGAGAGTGAGGCTTCACAGGTACTAAACCATCCATGACCATCTATTAATGCAGCTCATTCTGAGCACTTTGTGTTAAAAATAGGGCTTGGACAGTCCCACTAGGAATGGGAATGGGCTGTTGGGGGTTCAGTCTCTTGCCACACTTTGACATATAGCCTGGGAATATAGGGACTGGGTATCGAACCACTGACCCTGTGGTCGGTAGACAACTGACCTTACCAACTGAGCAACAGCTGCCCCCGAGCTACATCAACACAATTTTAAATGTTATCGGACATCCCAGAATTTCCTCATCATGCAGGCCTACCCTGCAGTCAGTGACACATGCAAAAAAATATCTTGGACATAAAAAAACAATCTTAACCATAAACACAGTGTAAAAAGTGTTGCTTTTTTGGGTCCTACATGGTCCTTTTCCCATCAATAGTTGTTTTAAAGACCAGTTTCAGCTACTGGTAGCTCAGACTGTCTCTTTGTGCATCTGGTTTTAGGGTCTGAAGGACCTGAAGAAGGACAAGGCCCTGATGAGGAGGAAGTCAGAGCTGCCGCAGGACGTGTACACCATCAAAGCTCTGGAGGCTCACAAGAGAGCCGAGGAGTACCTGACAGCCAATCAGGAGGCTCTCTGACCAGGGGGCTGCCTCTTCACTGTCTCTCTGGGGAGGAAGCTGAAGCTGGCGTGGGGAAAATGGTCTGGGTTCAGATCAGAACGGAGTTGACACTGCGTTCCAAGACCAACCCTCTCACCTCTGATAACAAGTAGGACACAGTAGAAGCTGTCACGTCTGTCCACAAGTGTGAGGGGTCAGCTTCATTTTGGGGTCATCTTCATCTCTGCCTCAAACAAATTACCAACACTGCTGGTGCTGCTGCATCAGCTCTTGAATGCAGCATTGAGTCCCTGAACACATTAAAACAAGCTGTTTCCACTAATGGAAAGCAACCCATCACTTAAAGTTTCAGTGTGCATTTTTCCAATAGAAATATTCTCATTTTTTTCAACCTCTGGTGACACAGACATGATGCAGAGTTTTGAGGGAGGCTCATCCAACTGGCCAATCACAGAAGAGCAACAGTTACTTTTTGATTTGTAAGTTCTGTAGCAGTCTTTATTTTAATTTTCTGATAACTCAGAGTACCTGAAGGGCTGTGAAGAGCGTAGCTAAGCATAAGGAGTGAAGTGAAGCTGTTTCAGAATGGATTGATTCAGATTCTCACAATAGTGCTAACCTAAGTTGTACACTGTAACTTTAAGTGTGTCCAGTATTTCTGGTTCTGCTTTTATGCCACATCCTTTTACCGTGTCCTGTTATTCAGCCAAACACTGTGGAACATTTGTCCTGTTGTAAACTGCAGAATTAAATATTCTGGTGTGTAGCTGTGGAAATAGAAATACAGAACCCAGAACCAGGACCACATTGGTTGAAGTTCTGTAGTGGAAAACAGCTGTAAGTATGGAGTGTCCTCCGACACCTGAACGCAGCACAGACGAGTTCACTGACTCATTCTCCCATAGCAGCCTCACTTCACTGCCCGGCACCTGACCCAACCAGTCTTCTATCAGCATGGATCTGCAGCAGACTGAAGCAGCTTTAGACAGACTCATGAAGATGAGGAGGAGGAGGAGGAGACACAGTGAATGTAGACGTCCAATCAGTATCCAGTAAATCTTGCAAACAAGTTGCAACATTTGCATTTTCTTTTTATTTTAGTTTTTTTATCACCATGATGCTGTTTGCATGAGGAAACGTTTCCTGTCAGAACCAGTTCAGTGTTTTGTTTTGTTCTTCGTCCACTTGAAAAACTTGACTTGAATGTTCTCCATTTCTAACTGAATGACCAAACTTTTAAAAAGATAGCCATCACTCATCAAGTCAATGGCCAAACTGCTGCTCTGAGAGATGTTCAGGAGCCGCAGGAATTATGAAAATGTAAAATATTCAGCTGATCTGATTCAACTCCTTAGCATTTGTTTGTTTTCCACGTCCTGAGTCCTTTTTTTTTTTTTTTTTTTTTTTTATCACAGCGATCAGTTACTGCAGAAGTTTGTTGTGAACACTTGATTGTACTTGATTCACTCACTGACCAAAAGAACCCAGCGTGAGGAAATACAGAGCTGAAACTTACTTGCAACCATTTTGGCAAAAGAAAATGGAGTCTCCAGTTCCAGCTACAATCTCCTATGTCCAGTCAGATTTTATTCAGTTTGTTTGAGACAATATGTGCGCATTCAGTGTAGTGTACATGTGTAGCAAAAGATACCTGTCCGCCTTCGTTCCCCGTTTTTGGTCTTTGAACCAGATTAAAAATCCAAACAAATAAAAGTAAACAGGAAACAGATGGAGTAAATGAGCTCAGAGAGCCGATAGTTTCATAGGTTCAAGGCCAGCCTTTGCTGCATGTTACACCTGTTTCCTCCCCATGTTTTTTGTCCAGCTCTCCCCCAGAGAGTCAGAGGCCAAAATTCCCAAAAAAAACTATATTAAAAAATACACAAAATGCAGGCTCACTTGTCTGTCCATAGGTTTCAAGAAAAGGCTTTCAAAAGTCCTATATGTCAGTCTTTTAAGGTGTGATCTTAGATTTTAGGTTTCACATTCCCTTGCGTCGTTTTTCTGATATGAGAGACAAAAGTGATTAAATTAGGTCTTATATAGGTCTTAAAGGTGTTGAATTTGGCAAACACTGCAGAAATCGTTAGCAAAAAAGACAGTTGCTCTTTATTTGACCTAAAAATCCTCATGATTACACGTTTCTTGATTTCTGGGAAATCGGACAGCCCTCGTTCATAGTGGACAAAAATTATTTTCTTTAGTGCTCGTTCACCGGACAAAAACCACCAGTGTGTTAGTCACGTAATTTGTATGTATTAAAAGTTACTGTCACAACCAAAAGAAGCAAAAGGTCAGTCAAGATTGAAATACCTTTTTAAATATAAAGGGAAATGGCCTAAAATGTATCAATTTAACATTAGGGGAATTTTTTTTTTTATTAAAATCAACAAATTGATTTTTTTTTTACATTTTTTATTTAGAAATGCATTTCAGTTAAGTAACGTTAAAGTCCTGTTAATGTACCCGAAAGTTTTGACCTGCAAATCATCTCTGATCTCAACTGCGTGGACCCATGGTCCTCTGCTGAATCAGTCCTGTTTACAAAGTAACTGGTATCTTTCTTACTGGTGTTTTGTGTTGTATTGCATTTTGTGCCATGACAAAGTTATAATTAATTAAAACTGAATTAATCAGATGCATTGTGACTATTTCAGGATGTCATGTCACTGTTACAAACTTAAATTTAGCAGTTGCATTTCCATCAAAGTACATTTTGTGAAGTTTGGTGACTAGTGCATAATTTTAAAAAATGTTTTTTAAATGAACTTTTGTGATCAGTTCTTTTAACAAATGCAGTTCCACATTTTTGTTAAATTATCCATAGACAAAAACTCCATAATTGTTTGCTAAGAAAAAACACTTAATATTTTCCTGACAAAATATTGTGATAAATATTAGTGCATATTACTGACGGAAAATGCATGATTGTCAATTCTAATTTTTCTTCACATAAATCCTTATATTGTGTTGAGGCTCACAATAACCTCATCTTAACTGTTTAACATTTACAAATTTACTTTCAAAATGTATAATTTCACATTATCTTTGATCAAATTGTGTAAAGTTATACCACAAAGAATTAAACTGATTAGAACAGAAGTTATTTTTCAAATTTGATATCATGAAATTGAGTTTAATGACCTGTAAGACTCATTGTAATCAACTCATTGTAAAACACATTTCCAAATTCAAATCAAGAGCCTCAAATTTTATCTTGGTTAATCTCGGTCGTCGTAAATTACAAAGCTTTTTATTAACAGTCTCTAACTTTCACTGTAGTTACATTTCTGTAATATACAAATGAACAGCTCCCCCGTGACGTGTGTAAAAACAATTGTCACAGGAACATTTACAGAAAATGGTTAATTTGTTAGACATGTTTGTAGGTAAACAGTTCTACCTGCTCTTCCTGTTGTAGTGTAGTTTGACTGGTAACTATGCCCCACCCTCAGGCTATGCCCCCATTGTTGTTTTAGTTTGTGTTTTCATGTCCTTCTTAGCAGGGATTTTGTTTTGTTGTTGTTGCATCCCTTCTTGTCGTCTGTCCACGTGCTTCAGAGAAATGCTAACGGTCAAAATCAAAGTGTTTGGCGGGAATGTAAAAACTTTATCAATGTTTCACTGACTAAACACAAAGAGGCTCATTGTGTCATCAGACTGAGTCCGATCTTAAATCTGAGGGCTGTGTTTAACAAGGCTTCTGCTTTTTGTACGTAGAGAAGCAGCTGTGATGTTTCATCACAAATTGTTTCCACAGCCTCTACCACCTGTACATCCAGGTCACAGTAGTTAAATCATTTTCTACATTGTAACTGAGTGGTTTGTTAAACAACTTTTATGTTTTGAATCACTTTCTCAGGTACTTCTGTTGTGACAGTGCAGGACAGACAGATTGTTTTCTTTGTGGTACTGTGAGCTTTAACCAGTCTGGTTCTGCTCCTTGAGAACTGGTCTCCTGCAGCAGTGCATAGAGAACTGAGTCAGGGAGTGTTTTTGCCATCCTGGCCAGATGTTTGCATCTGTCAACTTGTGTGAATAATGTTTTGAGCCTCACTGCAGTCTGTTATTTCAGGCTTGTTTCAACATTTTTATTGTAAAAGCCCAGTTGTCACTACTCTGGGAGGTTAATAAATACAGTCACATTCACTGAATTGCATGTTCTCAGAAAAGATCAGGCAGATCAAGGCTGCATTAAAACATGCGGCCCCGATCTGCCCTTAGTGAGAAAACCTTTAATCCTAAGAGAAAACATGTAATCAGTTCTGCTCATGTAACAGCTGTTTTTCTGTGGAAACCTGTTGGGGAAACCTCTTCTCCACTGCTCCACGTTATAAGGCCAACTCAAACTTTACATGTCTGTAATTCCTGTACAGAGATCTATCTGTAGTCTCTGATTTACTCATGTGAAGCAGCTCCAAACACTGCCCTGTGTTTTTATGATGTTCAAACACAGGAGCTGTAGCACGAAGAAGAGTGTGGGCGTCCGAAGCCAGAAGTGTTAATCATCCTTTATTCTCCAAATTTCAGGTGGTGTCCATTCGTTTGTCTGTGTAGAATCATGAATGCACCATGATAATCCACTGTTTGTAAGGACAATGGAAGCAACCTTAAGAAATTAGCCTGATGAAGGGAGATGTTCCCATGGTGCCCTTGAGCTGAGTTGTTCAGCCCATTTTAACTTTGCTGGACGAACCCTGATTTCTGTGTCTCACTGTGCACGATGTTAAATGTCCTGAAAGTTTGTCTGCTGCTTACTGATCAGAGTTCTGTTTTTACAAATAGACTTCCCTTTAGGTGCTTTATGGTGACAGAGACTGGAGAATCTGGGCTCTTGCACCTTTTCTAGAAACTACCCACATTGAAACCTGAAAACAGATCGGCTGCTAAATAGAACCAAATGAGAAATTCTTAGTTTGTGATTTGTTTTAGGCTTCAGTAACTCCTCCTAAAGGCCACAGGTTGAAGTGTTAACAAATGTTAGATTATAGTGAGAATATCCTGAAGACGTACGGTTACACTTTGGGTTTGGAAAGAGCTGAGTCAAAGAGGAATAGAAGGGGTTTTTTTGTTTTGTTTTTAAACAGATAAAAAAAAATAAAAAAAAAAACACATGTCCACGTCTCCACTTGAGCCCTGACACTACAATGATGTGAACGCTGCTTTCTGTCATCTTGTACATATGTTTAATTAGGTAGAGCATTACATAGTATGAAAGTCTGATTTTGTACAGATGTTCATGTATATACAAAACCAAATAAAAAATTAAAATGGAAATGTGACTTTTTTTAAACAAACACACACACTTCAGTAAAAGGCTTTCAGGTGGAATGTGACTTTGTTTAATTAACATTTATACTGAAATCCTTTTAACTTTTTTTCAAATGATAAATGTTTGAAAATGGTGAAAAATAACGTGAGCACAGACACCACTTCCTATAACACCCAGTTTACTCTCAGAGGGGTAAAAACAGCTCACATTTGAAAACTACCATCAACTATGAGTGGTTTGAAAAATCTGTTAGATTTATTAATGGACTATTAGTAAAATCTGCAATTACAGGTAAGTTTATACTGTTACCTCGAGATCAAGAGTTAATTCAGTTACATTCTCCTGAGAACAGAATCATTTTTGAACAAAAGAACTAAGGAACTGTCAGGTGGTCATAAAAACACTGAAATATAATTTTTCTTCCTGTTCATGACCCTCAGATTAACCCCTTTAGAGCAAACTCTTACCAAACCCGATTTGAACTTAAGAAGCTTCAACAGACAAGTTAATTAAACCAAGTTCTTGAATAGTTTCATCTTTTCTGGACCAAATTCCCACACAAATACTAACATCTGACTTCCCTTGGAAAACCTTTCAGTACAAACAGGCACTGTGGACTTTCGCTAAACGCAACCTTTTAAGCTCAGCATGAACATTTAGAAGAACTCAAGTGTCCACATGGTTGCTTGAGAGAAAAAAAATAAAATAAAAAAAACTTGCTCATCATGCAACAGGTCATACGTGAAATTAGCCGGATGTGAACTGCACCACACTTGAGAGGCAAAAGCTTTAACTGATCATCTCAAGATAACAGAACTTTGAGAACAGAACTTCACTCATAAGATGTATGAATATCACAGCTTCAAACTATAATGTTCTAATTAAGTTTCAGTTTTCACACAAAAACTATTTCTTCATCTCAAGACTGAGGCAGAACAATGATCAACACACTCAACAGGAAACTCATTAGTGTTAATCTGATAATTATTTACTGATTATTTCCAGTGACGTCTCCCTGTGAAAACAGCTGCTGATTAACGCTGAACTCAGACTAATTAATTATTTTATTTTATTTTTTACGTTGAATGGTGAAAATGAAAACATCAGATTAAACTGTGGGATTTAACAGTTGAATGTGAGAAATCAAACTTTCAGTTTGAAGCAGCTTCCTGCAAAGATCAACATTTGCTGTAATTAAACTCTGTTGTTTAAGAAGTCACCTCCTTCGTGCTGCTATTTTCTGACCCTGTGTCACTATCCCTGAAGTGGCCACGGTGTATTTAGGGTCCATTGACAGTGCTTCTGCGGCCGAGATGTAGGGCTCCGGCACTCTGCCGGCTCTGCAGTGTGTGTTGGACCATGTCCTTCCACTGGTCATCAGAAATCTCTCGAGCCCATGCCGGCACACCAAAAGACGGCAATGCCACAGCCGCCATCGTCCTCTTAACCAGCTCCACGTGGTCTGGAAGGGACACAGGTACAGAGTAGCTAAGTAGTATGATAGTACTAATGCTCCTTATCTACACCTTAAAAATGGTAGAACTGAGGTCTCTGAGGAAAAATGCAAGTTCTTTCCTCAGTCAGAAGCACTGAGTCTGGACCAGCACTCATTCCTGTATTGGTTTTTTTTTTCACTGACAAACTCAGACCTGAAGACAACTCTTTCATCCCATGTAGATTATCCTCACTCTTCTTTGCTGTTCCAGGAAAACCTCTGGATCAAATACGAGCTGTCCAGAAAGCTGCTGCTGCTAAAGGACATTTTCAAAAAACCGCTCAAGACACACCTGCCTTTAAATACGGACTGTGTCTTTTTACTATTTTTTTTTTTGTATGTTTTAATGGTTTTTCAATTAAAAACTTTGATCCTAAATAATCTAGTTAATACCAAATAACGCAAATGAATCACACGTTTTATCTACTCTGAATTTACTGTTATTTTAATGTATTATAAATTATATCATTATATTAAACTATATATTTTAATAATATAGTAGTGGACACATGGTACTGAAGTGAATGGGTAATGGTCTGCACATATATAGCACTTTTCTACCTGACTTGGTGAAACTATGAACTGAGTGAAGATTTATTATTTCTACAACAGCAAAGTTACACATGCTGTAATGTCTCGTTATCTACATAAAATTTAAAAAAATAGTCCTAATATTAACCCAGGGGCGAGGTTTGAAATGATTATAGAAATCAGTCACTATCACTCACTGATCCTTTTTTCTTCCTCTGATGTGGTTTACTGGTTTAGCTGTTAGAGGGAGGGATGGCAGGTTCATTGTGGAGGCTGCTGACAGACTCCACTCTAACTTAGTAATTAATCAGTAATTAATTTGACAAATCAGTGTCAATGGTTAGCATAAGCTACAAATTATTTGAGCATGTTCATAATAATTAGAGACAAATTCCATATGGTTAAAACATGAACAATACAGTAAAAGAGTTGCTGCTGCAACAGCTTATACTGTGTGTGTGTCTGTCTGACCTGCATCCATGGGGATAGAGGCTCGGCTCCTGAGGGCCGATGCCCGCTCTGGATCCTCCTCCTCATCACTGTCAGGAGGGGGTGCTTCAGGAAGGTGGAGACCCATCACCTGTGGAGAGGGACTCAGTAAAATCCTCAAGGTGGGCAATAAAGTCTCAGCAACAGATGAATTCTGAATCATCTGTTTAGACCAATTCTATTGTATTACAACAATAAAGAGAAGGAAACAAGTTGCCCCCGACTCCATCAACTTTTCAAACTTAATCGTAAGCTTGTTTTAAAATACTTAGGACTCAGTAGCTAATCAGTGATTCTACAGTATGAAAGATTAGCAGCTCTCTGCCCCCACTGACAGAGCAGTGATAGAGGAAAAGCTTTGTTTTTTTGCCATCACCTGCAGACTGAATTTTAAGTAATTGGTAACAACAGGATTTTTTTCAATTAATCAATAATTCATATTAAATCAATAAAATATTTATATATTTTATTGATATTTATATATTTAAAACAAGAAACACTAAAAAATTTAAAAAACTGAACACTGCTTCACATTGGCTCACTGTATTAACACTGATTCACTGAGCAGGACTAACCTCTATCCTCTGCTGCACCTGCTGCAGCTGTTCAGTGTGTGAGGCTCCCTCCCCCCTGTCCTCGTCCTCGTCCTCCACCTGCTCTCCGCTATTCACACCGTCTGGGTCCTGGTTCAGAGGTTGGTAATAATATCCTCCACTATTATCTCCCTCCTCTTCTTCCTCTCCATCCAGCTCCATCTCACCCCCTCCCTCCTCCTCCTCCTCAGCTCCGGCCTCCACCCCACTCCACACTGCCCCTATTGGCAGCGGCGCTCCATCAGCTGGACGCTCGTTCTCTCCCAGCTCGTCCTCAGAGCTTGGTAAGACTCTTTCTGGGCCCATCACAGAGCTGCACACTTCCATCCACAGACACACAGCAGCTCTGGGAGGGAGGGGGAGTAAGTCACATATACTCAGACTTTACTCTCACACTGCATCGATGTGAGGAAGAGGATGTTAGGCAGGACAGGCAAGTATAAACAGTGCTGGGTTTGTTACTTATAAATTTCATACATTAATTATTACTTTGTTATGAATAATTATTGTTGCTTTTACCTATTAGTACCCATCAAAAGTAACTCATTACATGTTATATTACTTTTCTGAAAGTGTATGGTCTAAAAATGGATAGAGAGTCAACAGTGGAAATGGTCAACAGCAGCCACAAGCTTCATTAATTCTTTGTTGCTTATGTAGCAGCTGTTGGTCATTAAATCTTTGGTTGTTTTAGCCATTAAAGGGCTACAGACATCCTGTGTCTGAAGGAGAGTCGTCTTTGTTGAGGTGTGTCTTCACAAGTTTCACATTGTCCTGTTGTTTAAAGTCCTTTAAAAAGTCTGAGGTAAAGAATCTTCCCTGCAAACAATTTATACATTGCAATAATGTTCTTATCACATTTTGTCCGACAAATTCAAAGTAATGGAAGTATTTCCGCTAGGCCCTTTCATCTTCCACACCAGCTCACTGACTTGTGCAAAAGTAATCCTGTTGAAAATTGAAAGAGACAAATTTTCCTTAAAGCTGCAGTGACTGGTTACAACTTGCTCATCAGGAGACTTCATCAGAGAACCTCAGATTGGTCCCAGGTTCATTCTGCAGCACAGATCTGAGCCCAAATCTCTATCCAGACTCATTACAGAACTAATTCAGACAAAAGCACAGAGCCCCGATATCAGCATCACAGTCAGTCTGAGAGCACATAAAGAGACGTAGTTCGCTCAGATTGAACCCAGAGAACAACTGTTGCACCTAAGAACTGTCTCTGTGGTCACAGCAAACACTAGTCTCATTACATTCACTACACTCTCAAGTCTCAGTAGTTTTTGTTCAGTCCTCTACATTAAAAAGACTAATTTCTGGTCATAAACAGCAAATAAGTTCAGAGATAATTGGTTTAACTGCTTCCCATACGCTACATGTATAAGTTTTTTATCTGAACATTAAGAGAGTCTCTGGATATTCCCAGTAAAACCAGTTTGACTTCAAATGCAAAGTAAAACGAGAAGGAACTCGTCCTTGCCCTGAATGGGAATCAGATGCTAACAGCTAACAGCTACCTTTAGGTACTTTTATATATGACTGTTTAAAACGAACCGGAAGCGATAGTTATCGGTTCTGCTCGTGCTCTGCTTCCTGAGTGACAAACAGGTGCCGGACAGTGGAACAGGTAAACGAAGATGACAGAAAACACCTGCAGCTGCCAAATGCTAACGATGCTAACTGCTGCTGCCTATTTATGTAACAAGCTGGTTCTCCGGTTTTTAAACTTTTTCCTTTTGCCATTTAAAACAGATTCACACACAACTCCGATGTAAAGAGTCTAGAGTCTAGCGACTAGCGTCTTACCTGTCTGTCTGTCTGTGTGCACGGAGGTTCAAGTGTTAGCTGTTAGCCCTTAGCCGCTACTGCAGCTGATCAGACGTCACGACGCCGAAATAACGTCAGACGCAAAATAATCTTTTTTTTTTTTTTAAAGTAAAGGAAATTAGGGATAAATAATACTCAGGAGTATTACTCCTGACTTCGGTTCTTAAAATCAGCTTTACTTTCACCAGCATATAAAAAGATATGCAGAGGATTATATTGTTAAAATTTAATGTCTAAAGGTAGCACATGTAACAATGAAAAAAGTTTTATCGTTTTTTTTTTTTGTTTTTTCACGGTTGATCGCTCATTAGCAGCTTCTAACTAATAATATATAATCAATCACTATTATATTAATAGGCTCTCAATTCAAATAAAACATTTGTTTTAATATTGTCTCTACATTCGTTACATTACAGATCGCGGAGGATTAAAATGAGGCTCGGTGACGTAATAACTGTAAAGACCGTCTATTGTAGCAGAGGTTTTGCTCCTATCTGATATTTATTTTAAACAGTATGTTTTAAGGTTCAAGATTCAAACAACTTTATTGATTCCATGGGGAAATTATGTTGTCTTGTTACAGCTGCTCTCCTCATGAAAAGTAGAAAAGAAAGTCAATAAACAAGTACCAGTACAAACTACTGATCAACAAGTAAGAAATAACCCAGCTAGAGGAGTAAACATAAATGAATTTTAATGATAAATAAATAAATGAAATGAAATCACCTATTTGTCCATTTTGACCATTTAGTCCCCCTCCTTTTTACAGAAGGGGGGTGAGTTTAACAGTTTGATGGCCACTAGGAGAATAGATCTCCTCTGTTGTTCTGTGGAGCTCTTGACTGTGGTCAGTCTCTGGCTGAAAATTCTCCACTGTGGAGCCAGCACACAGTGGAGTGGGTGGGAGGGATTGTCCAGGATTGAGAGGAGTTTGGACAACATTCTCCTCTCAGCCACAAAATGCAGAGGGTCCAGCTCCTCCCCCAGAACAGAACCCTCCCTCCTTAGTAGTTTATCCAGTCTTTTACTGTGTACCACCTTCATATTGCTGCATTAACCAGTCCAGACCAGTATATGTGTATATATTATATTAATTATTATATTAACTTCTTTATTGTTTTCTTTGTTAATTATTATAGTAATAATAATAAAATCACTATTTTGTTGAATACATTTTACAGTAAAAAAATAGCTGACTTTATAACTTGGTTCTAAGCTATGTTAAATTTCACATCAGAATAAAGTAATAAAATATCATCTAAATAATGTGGTTCTGGGAGATTTGTATCTTCTGTGTTTGCGGCATTCTGTTTCCCAACCCAATGCTATACCACGTCCCTATTATACTAACAAAGCTCCGATAAAAAAAAAAAAAAAAGATATTAAAAGGTAAATGCTAATAGTACAAAAGTAGGTCCTATGTGTTCCCAGAGATGTAATACATTGAAAAATATAATAATTGAACATCATTGTGCATTATTAAAAAGTATTTATGTGTTAATTACCGGTTAATTCTGACATGTCCTGAGTTTTGTTCCGGTAAACCGCTCAAAGTGAGCCCTCTCTACACTGTCTCCCCTCTCTGTGTCTCATAGTAACGGACACCTACAGAAACACCGGGACTCACCGAGCTCTCACCGACCGAGGCACATACCCCCAGCCCGACCTACAGCACAGCGACCCCCCTCTGCTCCCTGCGGCTGATCAAAACCGATCAATCATACACAATCTTGGATCGATCGCCTCTGATGTCCCCCGCCATGCATCAGAACCCGTGCGTGGCCTGCGGCGGGATCAGAGGAACCAGATCAGCTAATGATGACATCAGCGCGTGATAGTCCGGATCCTCCCCGCTTGAGTTGATCGATCATCTATCAGGTTAATTGATTTTTTCATTGCAACATTGAGTTCATTATTGATCATTTTATCGGCTAATGGCTGCGCAGACCCGCTCCCGTTCATCAATACTATTATCAATTAATTATTGATCAGCTCTGCTGTGTTTCACACTTAAACCTCAACAAACATTGATCAGCATATCTCAATATTTGATACCTGATCTCAATAACTGATCAGCCCCTGATCTTCCGGCTTAATTATCAATTAGTGGGTTAGAACGTGTTTATTACAATCATCTGTTTATACCAGAGGCGTTGACAGTGTGATGATGCTTTGTGTTGTTAAACTGTAAGCACTGTGTCTCTGTGGTAATTCCACCTAGTATACACACAGCTTCCCTCTGTCTCTTAGACTCTTAGTCTCTTCATCTGGACCCAAAGCTCGGCTTCAATGATGAAGCCTTTTAAATTTTACCTGTCGGCTCCCTGAACTCAGGGACAGGTAATAAAAAGGTGTCCACCAGTGTCCACCAGGAGAATATTACAATCAGTTTAAAAGAGGAGAAACCTTAGTTCAACATGCATTTGAACCCTATAAAAGTCTGAATTTGGATGAATGGGACATTAACTAGTTAACTGGCTCAAGAGAAAGTTGGTCTGTGACAAAGTCCTCACAATGAAAAGTCATTCTTTAACTAATCATAACCTCACAGAAGCTGAGGATGGAGATCAATCCTCTATGGGTACGGATGGACCTGAACTACGTGCAGTCAGTCAGTAAAACGCTGTGGTGACCTGGATCAGCTCCAGTGAATTTTGCTCTGTCTGGTTTGTTGACTCTAGATTTACTCCAACCCTCCCATTCAGTTTAAGATGCTACAAAACAAGTGGCTCACTGACACCAAATGGAGCACACCTACTAAACCTCTGGGCTCAACCTACTAGAACCACTGGGTTCAGAAAAGATTTTGTAGTGAGGAATAGATCATTTACTCCACCCATAAAACAACGAAGATGATAATATCATTAAATGCAGTCAATTGTCCTGGTGTCCTACAATGTCTTTGAAGCACCAAAGTGCAGTTGTTTTAAGGTGCTTTTATTACATGTATCTGCGAAACAATGCAGAACATGGGAATCTCAACGGTTCAGCCATGAATGACACCAAATGACCAAAAAGACTAAAATTAACTGCAAACTGTCCAAACAGAAAATGCCACACAAAGGATGTAACCCAAAACAACCCCAATGACAAGAAATGACCATGAAAGATGTAAAACTTCTATGTTTTCGACATTGAAATTTCTAAGCACCTGTTAGTGAAAGGTTGACATGACCTACATAAGTCAGAAAACTGCATCTAGATATCAAAAACCCGCCAGGAGGAAATAATTAGTTCAGTGTATATTTTTCACTAGTAAACATCAAACTCTTTTGTTTGTCTTTGAACATAAAACTGTTTTATAGACCAGTGACTGATTTTTTTTCCCCTCTGTCTTTCAGGCCTCCCAGTGCTTCCAGTTGTGTCTAGGATGCTGCCAGCCTCCATCCAGATCACGGGGGAGCTGTTGTCTGCAGCTGAGGTTCAGGACATCTGTGAGAGTCTGAAGGAAGACAGCGTCCGGCTGCTGTCCGTCCGTGGCTGCCAGCTCTCCGACCGTGACTTTGGACGCATCTGCCGTAGTGTTGCCGAGTCGCACTCGCTCGCTCAGCTCAACCTCAACTTGGGTGTCGTCTCCAGCATCAGCCGGACACGACACCTGGCCGACGCTTTGAAGACAAACCGATCTTTGCAGACATTGTTGTGAGTAGACCAGCAAACAGCAAGTTTTAATCCTGTGAGATGACCTGGAACTCTCTGACTCTTTATAAAAGTTCTGACTGACTAACCAAATAATCAACTGATTATACCTGATGGTTCAGGTGGCCTCTCTGTGCTCCAGAGCGAATCAGGGAGGTAGCCTGAACCAGCAGTATTCATCTTCTAGAGAACATGCAAAGACAATATGTGATTGGTTGGTAAGACTGTTCTTGCCTCTTGCAGTCTTCATGGCAGCCCTCTGTTGGATGCCGGCTTGGTGACGCTGAACTCGGCCTTGTCGACTCATCCAGCACTGGTCTGTCTGGATCTGGGGGACTGCATGCTTGGAGACGAGGCATTGGGCTTGATCTGTGGGATGCTGCCACCAGATGGAGCAAAGTCAGGTAACAAAACTCCCAGACAACAACTGGTCTAGATTAGACTTCCAAATACACATCAGCTTGGTCTCTGTTGTCAGGTGAAAATCTACAAGTGTTGGTAAAACATGGAAAGCAATTATTAGCATTGTGATTACTTCCTGTAACAGTATAGAATCCAAAACTATAAACATTCATCAATAACCAAAAATATCCTAAAAACCGTCGAGAACAAAACAACCTGGTTCCATGTAGTCCTGTATTTGCCTGAAAGACCCAACAACCAGTCTAGCAGCAGTGTAGCAACCACCTCAAACACTCAGCAACCTAGCATAACCTTAAAAACTCCCTGGAACTAGTTTTTGGTTAAAACTAGAGAGATGAGTCAGAACCGGGTTGCATGTAGTCTTTGTAAAGTTGCCTCTGAGCACCATGACCTGGATGACTGAAAATCTTCACAGTCAAAATCTAAAACTAGAAAAGCCACCTAAAGAAGAAGAACATTTATTAAATCAGTTAAAAAGTCAAATTTAAAGAAATGGGTAGTAATATTAAAGTTGAAGTCATGCTTCCACCGTACTTCTACATCAGGCTGCAGGTCTGATGAAAGTCAGCAGTTTGCAGAATGTAGGAAGTTCTTTCATAAATCTCAGAGGACATTTTGTCTCCAAGGACTGACATTATTTTAGGATCAAATAACCTGAATTCAGTTTAGATGTCCACGTGCTATTGTCACCAGCAGCTAAAGGATCTGAGGATTTAAATCTTCATCAGCACAACAAGGACAGAGCATCCTGCCAGCATCACCCCAAGGGACAGAAAACACAAATACAATTGAGACACCTAGAAAAGAGGCAGTTTTACTTTAACTTGAAACACAATACGTCTCAGGTTGTAACATGATCTAATGGCAGCAGCCTCTGCAGGTTTTTATGTATGTGTTTTCACAGACTGGTGTGTTGTGTTTGGTTGTATCAGGTCTGAGGGAACTGACCCTGAGTGCAAACCCACGAATCAGCTCTAAAGGCTGGGCTCAACTCTCCATTGCTGTGGCTCACAGCTCCCAGCTACGAGTTCTCAACCTGGACTACAACCCACTGGGTAATAACAGTACTCGACCATGTGTGTGTTTTTGCATGTCTTGGTTGTGTGGACACTGTTGTGAGAACCGCTATTAAGTCCTTCAGAGGGTTTTTTGCCGGTTGAAACTTAATTTCAGGGTTCAGGTTAGGGTCGGGGTAGCAGACCTTTAGTTTTATGGATAACTTCAGGCAGACTACATTAAGTCATTAAATGTCCTCAAAACTACAGTAAGACCAACATGTTTGTGAGTCAAATAATGTAAAAAGTGACAAGTACTGTTAATGTTCTGAATCTGATGGTTCTAGTTCTGGTATTGTTATGGGTATTCTAGTTCATGTTCCAGAAGGGTCTGGTTCTGTTGATGCTCTGGTTCAGATGGTTCTGGTTTAATGTTCAGATTCTGTCTCCAGGTGACCCAATTGCAGGGATGTTGGCAGTTGCTGTGGCATCCAGCAGGACCCTAGAAGTACTGGATCTGGAGGGAACTGGACTGACAAACCAATCAGCACAGGTCAATCCAATTCATGATCATTCCTTATCATCATCATCACGTCTCATGGTGCCTTCTGTTTATCTGTGAAGTTGGAAATGGGAGGTCGGTTTGACATCACACCTGAGCTGACCACCTTCCAGTTAACCAGATAGTTTACTGTGACATAACCAGTTCTAGCCAGGTTAGCAGCACCAGTTTGCAGCAACACACTAGGCTGTATTTGGGTAATATACACACTGAAGTGTCACATCCAAAGATAAAAGTTGGATAGAACTGTGTGTAGGACTGTTTGAATGAAACAGCTTTCACTCTGCTGTTGAATGGAGATGCAAAATTTGATTTGGAGGTCGGAGGCTGATTAGATTAATTTTACTTTCCAAGTCAAAGATCCGACTTCAGGGGACATTCCAGTTAAATTTTTTGACTGGAAACTCTGATTTCGAACACGACAGCAATGCACCATCAGTCTGTCAGCAGGTCCTGTGTTTGTCCAGCAGATGGAGACAGAACAGAACAGAATTTACATGCTTTTGTTTTTACTACAGGATCCTGTTCCACAAAACCTACAGACTTGTCCTGATTCTAGTCTGAAATGTTAAACCACATCCCTGTCATATCTGACTCTGAGTTGTAGCCTTTGTCTCCATTTTTCAATAAATGGATTTTGGGTTTTAAGCTGACATGGTAAAAGTAAAGCTTACCATATCAGCTTAAAACCCCAAATCTAAAAGTAAAGCTTAATGCAACCACAAGGGGGTACAAGCCAGTGTCTTCTTTTGCCAGTCCCAAGTCTGTATAAATACAGAGGGTTGTGTTAGGAAGGGCATCCAACGTAAAACATATGCCAAATTAAATATGTGAATCATGACTTTCACACCGAAAATGATGATCCCTTACCGGATCAGTCTGGACCCAACGACCGGCTCTGGTGCTGTTGACCTACAGGGTACCGGTGGAAATTGGACTACTGTTGGTCAAAGAAGGAGAGGAGGAGGGCGTATTCGTACGCAGAGAGAGAGGAGGAAAGCTTAGAATGTAGGACTGACAGTAGGGACTCTGAATGTTGAAGGCTAAAGAGTTGGTTGACATGATGCAGAGAAGGAAGGTGGATATATTGTGTGTCCAGGAGACAGGTGAAAAGGTAGCAAGGCTAAAAGCTTAGAAGCAAGGTTCAAGTTGTTTTACCATGGGTCAGAAAGGAAAAGAAATGGAGTAGGAGTTTTCCTGAAAGAGGGGTTTGTGAGGAACGTTCTAGAGGTGAAAAGAGTATTAGGTAGGGTGATGAGTCTGAAGCTGGAAATTGAAGGCGTGATGTTCAATGTTATGAGTGGTTATGCCCCACAGGTAGGATGTGAGTTAAAAGAGAAGGAGAAATTCTGGAGTGAGTTAGATGAAGTGATTCAGAGCATCCCCAGAGGTGAGAGAGTGGTGATTGGTGCAGATTTCAATGGACATGTAGGTGAAGGGAACAGAGGTGATGAGAATGTGATGGGCAGATTTGGTCTTCAGGACAGGAATGCAGACGGGGAGATGGTGGTAGACTTTGCAAATGTGATGAAAATTCAGAACAGGCAGGAAGGGTGACGTATAAGAGCGGAGGTAGAAGTACTCAGATGGACTACATTTTATGATCAGGTTATAATCTGAAAGAGATTAGTGACTGCAAAGTATTGGTAGGGGAAAGTGTAGCCAGACAGCACAGGATGGTGGTGTGTAAAATGACCGGTGGTGAGGAAGATAAAGAAGACAAAGCTGAGCAGAGGACAAAGTGGTGGAAGTTGAAAAAGGATGAATGTTTTCAGGGACGAGCTGAGAGAGGCTCTGGGTGGTCAGGAGTTGCTTCCAGATGACTGGACCATTACAGATAATGTGATCAGGGGGACAGGTAGGAGGGTACTCGGGGTGTCATCTGAAAAGAGGAAGTGGATAAGGAGACTTGGTGGTGGAACGAGGAAGTTCAGGAGTGTATACAGAGAAGAGGTTAGCTAGGAAGAATTGGGACACTGAGAGAACTAAAGAGAGCAGACAGGAGTACACGGAGATGCAGCGTAAGGTGAAGGTAGAGGGGGCAAAGGCCAAACAAAGAGCATATGAGGACTTTGTACAGGTTGGCCAGGCAAAGAGCTAGAGATGGGAATGATGTGCAGCAGGTTAGGGTGATTAAAGATAAGGATGGATATGGACAGGTGCCAGGAGTGTGATGGGAAGATGGAAGGAGTTGAACAGGTAATGAACGAGCAAAATGAAAGGGAACAAAGAGTAGAAGAGAAGACTGGTGTGGAGCAGGAAGTAGCAAAGATTAGTAAGAGTGAAGTGAGGAGGACATTGAAGAGGATGAAGATTGGAAATGCAGTTGGTCCTGATGACATACCTGTGGAGGTATGGAAGTGTCTAGGAGAGGTGGCAGTAGAGTTTCTGACTAGTTTGTTTAACAAGATCTTGGAGAGTGAGAGGATGCCCGAGGACTGGAGGAGAAGTGTACTGGTGCCCATTTTTAAGAACAAGGGAGATGTGCAGAGCTGTGGCAACTACAGAGGAATAAAGCTGATGAGCCAAACAATGAAGTTGTGGGAAAGAGTAGTGGAAGCTAAGCGGAGGGCAGAGGTGAGCAGCAATATGGTTTCATGCCTAGAAAGAGTACAGATGCAGTATTTGCTTTGAGGATGCTGATGGAGAAGTACAGAGAGGGTTATGGGGAGTTGCATTGTGTCTTCATAGATTTAGAGAAAGCGTATGACAGGATGCTGAGAGAGGAGCTGTGGTATTGTATGAGGAAGTCTGGAGTGGCAGAGAAGTATGTTAGAGTGGTGCAGGACATGTATGAGAGCTGTAAGACCGTGGTGAGGTGGGCTGTAGGTGTGACAGAGGAGTTCAAGGTGAAGGTGGGTCTGCATCAAGGATCGGCTCTGAGCCCCTTCTTGTTTGCTCTGGTGATGGACAGGCTGACAGATAAGCTTAGAAAGGAATCTCCATGGACTATGATGTTTGCTGATGACTGTGATTTGTAGTAAGAGCAGTGAGCAGGTGGAGGAAAATCTAGAGAGGTGGAGGTCTGCTCTGGAAAAGAATGAATGAGAATGAGGAATGAAGCTTAGACAGAATACATGTGTGTCAGTGAGAGGGACCCAGGTGGAACGGTGAGGTTACAGGGAGCAGAGGTGAAGAAGGTGCAGAACTTCAAGTACTTGGGGTCAACGGTTCAGAGCAACGGAGAGTGTGGAAAAGAGGTGAAGAGGCAAGTACAAACAGGTTGGAACAGGTGGAGAAAAGTGTCAGGTGTGTTGTGTGACAAAAGAGTATCAGCAAGAATGAAAGGAAAGGTGTTCAAGACGGTGGTGAGACCAGCAATGTTGTTCGGCTTAGAGACAGTAGCACTGAAGAAAAGACAGGAGGCAGAGCTGGAGGTAGCAGAGCTTAAGATGTTGAGGTTCTCTTTGGGAGTGATGAGGATGGACAGGTTCAGGAATGAGGATATCAGAGGGACAGCTCATGTTAGATGTGTTGGAGATAAAGTCAGAGAGGCCAGATTGAGGTGGTTTGGACATGTTCAGAGAAGACATTGTGAATATATCGGTAGAAGGATGCTGAGGTTGGAGCTGCCCTGCAGGAGGTCTAGAGGAAGACCAAAGAGGAGATTTATGGATGTAGTGAGAGAGGACATGAAGTTAGTTGGTGTGAGTGAAGAGGATGCAGTGGACAGGGTTAGATGGAGGCACATGATTCGCTGTGGCGACTCCTGAAAGGGAACAGCTGAAAGAAAAAGAAGAAGATGATGGTATTATTAAAGCTTGAATTAAAAATGTTCTTAAGGTCATTATTTAAAACTACTAGCTTCAAAGGTTTTTTGATTACAAAAGTAGGACTTGTAACAGGACCATTCACTTATTGTTTGCTGATTTGTATTAATAATAAAGTTTTTTACAGTGTCTTGCATTAATCAGATTTCTGTGTCTAGGTGTTCTTGGACATGGTGGAGAACTATCCGACCAGTCTGCGAGTTTTGGTTCTGGCAGAGAATGACATTAACCCTGAGCTGCAGCAGCAGATCTGTGACCTGCTGTCTGAAGGAGAGGACGACGACGAGAGAGATGTCCCACCCCTCCAACCAGGCCCCGCTTCCAGCAGTGCTCTTTTGCCCATCAGAGACAAGTACCAGCCCATCAGAGACAAGTACCACCCCATCAGAGACAAAGACCAGCCTGTCAGAGACAAGTACCAGCCTCCTGCCTGGCTCCCCCATAGTAGTAAGGGCTGAACACTCCCCCATGTCCTCACCTTTTCTCTTTTTTTCCCTAGAGACCATCCAACATTAAAACTGCACCCTTCCAGACCACCACCAACTGACTGTCCTCACCTCTGGACTGATCCGCCACGTAACTGTTCCCCTAGACACTCCTTCCTCCCACTACAAAATGTTTCCCATCAAAACTGTTCTCTTCCAGACTGTACTCTGTGCAGACTGTCCTTACCTCACCACCACTTTCTTGTATCTGGTTGTCTTGGTACAGGATCCCATACTGGTTCTACCTGTGTTGCTACCTGTGTAGCATTGAATGTTCTACTGGTATTGTTTACCATACTAGATTTCCTGGTACCAGTTTACTATACCCTTTAGTTTACCATACAATTTCCAGATTTCCCCCCTGGTGCAGTTTGTAATAATGGTTTTGTTTGTTTGACTTCCATAATGCCTATGTGCATGTAGTTCTGGATACTGGTTCTACTGGTACTACTTCCAATAACCATTTTAGTTCTCTTGGTTTAGACAATTGTAATGGTTCCACAGGTGCCATTTATCACAAAGGTTTTACTGGTTCAGGGTATTGTACTTGTGCTTATACTAGATGTGCTTATACAGTTTCTGTTTCATACCTTATTTAGCACCAGAATTATTCTGGTTTTGTCTCATTTGACCCAGTAGACAGTGTGAAATCGATGTCACACCGTCATGTCGGCAATTTAAACTATGTTTCAGCCAAACAGACGACAGGGTCAGTGGTTCGATCCACAGTCCCAGCTACCTGTCGAAGTGTCCTTGGTCAAGACACTAAACCCCAAGTTGCTCCCGGTGGGTCAGGTGATGACCTTGCATGGCAGTCACATCCATCGGTGTGTGAGGGTGTGTGAATGAGAAGCAACTTGTAAAGCGCTTTGGATAAAAGCTCTACATAAGTGGCCATTTACCATTTACCAAACATAACAAAAGGTATGCAGGTAAACCATTTGGAGCACTGTGGCAGGCTGGGAGCATACCTCACAAGATGGTGACCCCAACTTTCATTTACCAACAGTTAACACTAAGTACCTTCACATTTTGTATACTGATCCAGTCAGTTCTCACCTAGTTATACCTCAGACCCAGTGAATGCCTGGTTCTGTCCCAGCTCACCCAGTATTGGGCTGGTTAATCACCATGGGATCTTGATAGTAGATTGGTTCTGTTCCACTCAGTGTTTTCAGGATCTGTCCCAACTTAAACTTGTCAAATGACTGAATCTGTTCCAGTTGGGTCCAATCTAGCTCTGGTTCTGTCACACCTGATTCCTCAAGTAATAGCCTGTCCATTAGTATTAGGTGTAGGAGCATTGTGTTCTGTGTAATCGAGCTCTACATGTGTAAATCTGGTTTAACTGGTTTTTGTTTAATCCCAATTAATACATATTCCTGTGTCTTATGGCAAAGATTTAAAAGAATGTTTAGTAACACTCAGAAATCTGATCTTCTGTGGTTTTTCCACTTGGCTATGTGGTCTGAAGTTCTAATGTTATCAGGGTTCTGAATTCAGTGCCGTTTACAGAGCTGAATATATTAAAGACAGTGCATTTAAAATGGAAAAATGTGCAGTGAAATCTTTTTAATGGATTCACTCATTGGAATAAAATAAACCTTCACAATGGCGTTCTTCCATTTTGTTACATAATGAAGTCCATGACAAAAAAAATGGAGAAGCTGAAGTACCACATTAACGATGTGGACTGACTTCACCAAATTTGATTGGCTTTTATTATGGGTTTATTTAAGAGAAGACTTTACTTTATTGAAAAAAACCCCCACTGAAAACACTGAAACATCTGGTTTATTATTATATTTAAACATGTTATCAAATATTTTTTATATTTATTTACTTTGAATTGTGTAACACTCATGTCTCATGTCTCTGCAGTAAATATGAGTAATATGAATGTGCAGCTAAGAGTGGGGTTAATCTAGCCTTAAGGCTAACAGCTAGCCAGGCCCTTCACAGAGGTAACAAGCTGCACAGAATTCTTAAAAGAATCAATTCATGTTGTCTGCTGGTAGATTTATTTTCAGGAACCAGTGGAGATTTCAGGACCTTTAGATGCAGGTAATCAGCAGTTGGTAAGATAGGGAAAATTAGAAAACAAGAAGAGCAGGGGTCCATGAAGACCAGGACTGAGAAACACCACTTTAGAAAGAGCTGACTAGCTGTCATTATGTCATGCTAAGCTTCCTGGCTTCTTTATTTACTTTACAGGCATGAAAGTTGTAGCACAGCCTCCATACTCTGTTCTAAACTAGTTCCGGCGTAACCTACATGATGATTTTGAAATAATTAGTGGCGTATTAGTGGCATCTGCATACAATATCACACTCCCTGTATGCTGATGATAAACGAATCTACATACATTTTTACAATGTGATCATGGTCCTACTGCATAAAATTGACTCTGGGAGCTGTGTGTTGGACTATTTCATGAAAAGGAGTGGTGATGTTTAAAATCCGGTAAAAATTGGTTGTTGGGTTATCTGTTAAAAATTGGTTGTTGGGTTATCTGTTCGATGTGTACAGAAATGAGGTCAAACCAATTTCTGTGTCACAGATTGAAATCAGTTCAACATTTTTATAGCATCCTGGTCTTAACATGTTGTCATGGTGGTTTGGTCTTTGAAATCTAGAATAAATATCTAAATCTGTTATTCTTTAACCCTACAGACCCCAGCCCCCAGATGATCTTGCTGACATCAGGTCTAGGTGAGAGCTTATTGGCTGAGACTGAGATGTGACCCATTCCAGAAACACGCCTCAGCTTCCTGGTGAACTTTTTTCACTTTTTGGTTTTGGTTTTGAATGTTGTTGTTTCTCCACACTGCACTTCTCGGTCATCGGATCACCTGATCAGTCACATCCTCTGCATGATTTGACGTAGCACCTGTACACAGACTGGCACTAAGTCGTGGCACAAAACCTGAACATACCAAGTGATTTGCAGACAGGTGTTTATTCAGCAGGTGGACTTTATACTGTTTCAGTATAAAGTCCTACTATTAAAGGTTATAAGCTGAAATTAACAGTCAATAAATCATTTACTAAAACCTTAAAACCTTTGTGAAGTTTGACCACTTCTCTTCTAGACAAGGGCTGGAGAATATCTGACCAAATTTCTGTTACTTGTCCAGAATCCAGGATCTTTTTTAATAATAATAATAATAATAATAATAATAATAATAATAATAATAATAATAATAATAATAATAACAACAATAATAATAATAATAATAATAATAATAATAATCACTTGTAACTGATCTATAATTTCAGTATATGAACCTTAAGAACTGGGGCCTTATTAGAGAGTCCTTCCTGTTTTTCGGACGAATGTATCACTTGCTGTATTTGTTCTGCTGCTCTGATGTCACAATAATAAAATTGTTTACAGCTTTGTTGGAAACACAGCCTGTCATTAATCTTTTACTGTAAGTAAACAAAGCAGCATCACAGTGAAACGTGCTTCACTGCATAAACAACATGTTCAGATTGTGAACGAAGAAAAAAGCAGAACTATGTTTATAATTGTATCTTAACTTTTTAGCGTATGTTTTTATATAATAAATAATTGAAGAGTTCACCATTCACATTTACACCTATGGGCATTTTGCAGAGACCAGTATAGCTTCAGGTTTTTGGACTGGGGGGAAACTCATACACAGAAATCTTAATCTGCACATCCTCAACCACAGACTAAATAACAAAAGGTCTGCAGTTACACTCACTGGCCATTTCATTAGGTATACCTGTACAGTTTAATGTTCTGTCATGAATTCTACTTTTCCAGGTTCTAATTTGTAAGAAAGGTGAAGATTCTACTCTAGGTGCTACGTGCAGGTCGGACACAGATCTACAGGGTGTTCGGTCAGTCTCTGAACCACACAGATTTCAGCCCTGCACCTTCATTGCTACCCACAAGCCCCCACACATGCATACATCTGTTTGTTCACTAAGCTTTTACCTGAGTTCTATTTAAGTTTCCTGTCTTTAACTATTCTTTGTTGTAGTGTCACTATGTCATCATCACTTTTCCCCCGCTGCTCTGGACTGTGTGCTTTGGGAAACTTTGCATTTTTGGAGAATTTTACTAAGGTAGAAGATTTGTGTTTTGTCAATGTGTGACATATTTTTTTCAATTCAGTTCATTTAAGTAGCACCCAATCACAACAGAGTCATCAGAAGGTACTTTACATCGAATTCCAGAGAAAGTCAACACATCCTTCCTGAGCAGCACTAAGACGGGGAAGAGGAAAATCTACCTTTAACAGAAAAAACCTCCAGCAAATCCAGGCTCAGGGAGGGCGGTCTTCTGCCTTTAACGGCTTGGGTAGGTAGACACTGGAAAGAAAAGAAAAGAGCAACAAGATGGAACAACAACATCTTATCAGAGAGTTGGTGAACAACACAATCACCTCCATCGTGTGTAACAGTACAATAAAAGACTTCCTGCTGCTGCAACAGCTTCTCCTCTGTGTGTTTGGGTTTGTGTGATTGTGTGTATGTGTTAATCTCACTTATTGCAAATAGTAAATAGTAAATGGCCACTTATATATTGGTCTTATGTAAAGCGCTTTACAATGTTGAATTCCAAAATGCTGAGAAGTTTGACAGCTCAGCTCACACTGAGCTCTGCACAGATGAGGTGAAAGGTCATCATAAAAGAACCTGAATTAAGTGAGTCAAAAATAATTAATGGCATTAAAAGGAATTTGCATTACTGGATTATCACTATAAGTATTTGAGCATCTTAGGCAAGGGCAAAATTGTAATGTGTAGACGACTGATCAGAGCAGCCCCAAAACCGCAGCTTATGTGAGATGCTGTCAGTCTGCCGTGGTCAGAACCTACCAAAAGTAGTCCCAACAAAAGAAAAAAGTGAACCTGCTACAGGGTCATAGGCAGCCAACGCTCACTGATGCGCTAACCCTGACCCTAACCCAGAACACACAGTGCATCCCAGTTTGTTTACAGTAGCTGAAGACCAGTCAGGGTACCCAAGCTGACCTGTATCCCCTGCCAGAAGCACCTACAATTGACACGTTAGCATCAGAACTGGACCACAGAGCAATGGGAGAAGGTGATATTCTGAGGAATACCGTTTTGAGTCATGTGGACCTTTAAGGAAAGTGGTGAGACCAGGATGCATGGTAGGGGGCAGATCCACAGAGGCCCCAGCTCACAACTTAGAGGACTAAAAAAAAATCTACTGCTGAGGTCTTGGTGTCAGATACCAGAGAGTCCATCTTCTGATGGGTCAGGGCAGAATATTAGTGGTCATAATGTTATGACTGATCAATGTAGTAGCTGTGTAAACTGTTGTGTCGAGCGTCAGTCGTTAGTTTTATTAGAATTGTCATATTGTAGCCATTCTGAGTTAGATGTTTCTTCAAGTTGGGTCTCCACCTGAATTTATTATCTGTTTTATTTATACATGCATGTGTGTGCATGTGAGTGTGTGTGTGTTGGTGTATGGTCATACCATCATTAGTTTTATTTTTAACCCACGTTTTTTTTTATTTTTCATATTTATGTCAATTTTGAAATGTTATTTCTGTGATGATGGTGGAGTAGTTAGCAATGCTGCCTCCCCGTGCTTGTGTGGGTTTCCTCTGGTTTCCTCCCACAGCCCAAAAGCATGCATGTTAGGTTAATTGGTGAATCTAAATCTGCCCGCAAGTCTGAATAGTTTGTCTCTCTGTGGCACTAAGATAGACTGGCAGGTCGTTCAGAGTGGACCTTGCCTCTTGCCCAATGACAGCTGGGATAGACTCCAGGCCCCCCCCAGAACTCCAACAGCATAGCGGTGACGGATTGAAGGAATGGATTGCTGTGATGATCACCACGTTCATCACAGGGTCATTGTTCCCAATTACATTCAATTTCCTGCCATCATAAATCATGATAAAAAGACAATAAATCATATCTGAGAAAGACTAAAAGACCAGGACCTTATTGAAGGGCCACAAACACAATGTAGCCATATTATATACATGTGCATAACTGTGACTGGACATATTTTTTAGCTCATCCATCTAATTATGAAGAAATAAACTTTAACAACCTATTAAATAGATAAACTTTATTTCAGACAGACAAGGCCCATGTAACACACACACATTTGAACCAAACACAGGATCATTGAATTACCTTAGTTGTTGCATTAATTATTGTTTTGTATATGGAATAATGCATGTATGATCAGAAAGAATTACAGTTACAAGCTTATTAATGTACCTTTATTATTAATTGTTACCCAAATTTCATAAGTAATGTTTTACACACCTACAAGTACACAATCATATAGAAATGATTTTCACGATTATTATTATTATTATTATTATTATTGCTACTACACACAATGTCCTCAAAAGTGATCATCAAAGTGTTTACTTTCAGCTAGAATCAAATGATAAAGTAGTTTCATTGTAGACTAACAGAAATGAACAGATCAGTCACAGTCTGACATAAATTCTTTTCTGTCCTGGGTTTTGTCTGTCAAGGCCAACAAGGTCAGTCAGGTTGGAGCTATGAAACATACAAACTGATCTATCTCATCGAAAATTTCATCTAACAGGAGGAGGCTGTCTACTAGAGAGAAGACAGAGTCACAGAGGAGCCAACCTTGGTGGAAAACCTCATCCTAGACACAGACCCAAAACTGAACCCGAACCCAGGATACAAAGGTTCAGTGAATGATGTGTTGAAGGTGTGGAGGTGGATCAGTGTGTCAGAGGAGATTCTATAGAAGGACAGGGTGCCAGCAGGAAAGTCCAGATACACTGCTATTCTGTTGGCAGCATAAGGGGGGGAACTCGATGCAATTTTGTTATTGTGCCGGACAACATAACCATCAAGAGAGTAGTCCAGAGTCCAGGACTGATCATTTCTTCCAAACACACAGTTGTCATCGTCTTTTTTCCTGCCGATTCCTCTGTAACTAACTGATACAAAAATGATTCCTCTCCACTCCACCTCCCAGTAACGGCGACCAGTCAGCCCATTACACAGCAGCTGATAACATTGATCAAATCTGTCTGGATGATCAGGATACAGCTGATCCTCCTCCACCAGTGCCACCTTCCTGTTGTCGTCAGACATTTGTAGTTTCCTGTTCACTGTGTTTGTGTCGATAATGAGTTGACAGTAATCTGATAGAGTTAACAAGACACAAAAGGCTCCAGTTATTAATTAATCATCTGGGTTTATTTACTGACAGTTTGAAGATGGTGGAATGTTGCTGCTTTGTTTCCATCAAGCTAATTAAAAGCACACTTACACTTTCTCAGACCTGGTCTTAACCATTGTTCTCCAGTAGGCTCCACCCTGAAAGATGGAGGGGGATCAGACCAGCACGGGTCTTTCAGCATTCACACATGAATGTTACACATAGCAAAAAAAACTATATATGTAGAAACATAAATGTGCTAGTTGTTCTAGTTGTACTAGGTGTGCTTTTCTTTTTGCTTTTTATTTTATTTTCAGCCTTTCATTTTGTGATTAGTGTAATTAACACATAATGCATTAGTCTGTGGCTCCAGTAGGTCTCTCCATACCTGAGAGTCTCCAGTCTCCAGTGTGGATCCTCCAGTCCAGCATTCAGCATCTTCACTCCTTGGTCTCCTGGATGATTGTAGCTCAGGTCAAGTTCTTTTAGATGATAGGGGTTGGATCTCAGGGCTGAGGCCAGTGCAGCGCAGCCTTCCACTGTGATGAGACAGCCTGACAGTCTACAGACACACAAACGATACACATCACATAATCTAAAGGGGAGGGGTGTAGTTCAGTTGGTAAGGCAGTTGTCCACCGACCACAGGGTCAGTGGCTTGATCCCTGGTCCCGGCTATGTGCCGAACTGTGGGGGCAAGAACAGTGGGGCAAGAACTAAACCCCAAGTTGCTCCCAGTGGGTCAGGTGAGCACTTTGCATGGCAACCACCGTCATGAGTGTGAGTGTAAATGGGTGAATGGGAAGGAATCAACATTGTAAAGCGCTTTGGATTAAAGCGCTATATAAGTGGCACTGTAGGACTGGAAGGTTATTGTATTACTGCAATGCTGACAGTTTCTGTAGGGTTACATACATCATTAGAGTTTGTTTCTAATCACTAACACTCAATAGTGACAATATACAATCAGGTAATTATTAAATGAAGTAGGGTACACACAGGGAAACACGCCAACAGAAAATACTTTTTTATGTAGAGAAACTGAATCTAACATAAACAAATATTTTAAAGGTTCCACTTGCATCCATTACTGTAGATCAGGATTTAAATTGAAATTTGATGAAGACACTAATGAAGCCTGACCTGAGAGTTTCCAGTTTACAGTGTGGGTCCTTCAGTCCAGCAGACAGCAGCTTAACCCCTGAATCCCAGAGGTCATTGTTACTCAGGTCCAATTCTCTTAGACTCGAGGACTGGGAGCTGAGAACTGAGGACAGAGCATCACAGCTTCTCTCTGAGAGGTTACAGTCAATCAGTCTGGAGACAGAATGATCAGAAAGATGACAAAAATACTTAAAAAACAACAAACAAATATTTTACTATAACTATAATGGTAATCTTTAAAGGATGCCTTCCCTGATTTTAAACTTGGTTGTTATGTTTCTAGTGTAGGTAGTATATGTATATAAATGCCGTTAAACTTCACTCTGACTTTCCTACATTTACTTATCTCTCTACTTTTAGCTGTAAAATGCCTTCAAATGCCATCACTTGAAGGAAATTCAGTTCACATTAAATCATCTCACCGGAGTTTGGAGTTTATAATCATGATCAACCTGCTTTTCCGGAGCTCCACTAGATGTCATCATCTAAAATCCTTATGATAAAAAATAGAGAAATATTTTTATATAGGGAAGTCAGAGGGAAGTTTACACCCTTTAGGGTAAATAGCCATAGCGAGCGAGTTGAAAATTGGGGAAGTCACTCTTTCCATGACCCTCTCTTAAAAAAGTAAGCATTACAAAAAGATTAAAGAGGATCCCAGGCCTCACTGTAGCCTATGTCTCTGTCCATCTTGATTTACTTACAGTGCTTTGTTAGAAGCTTTGACCACTGGCAGCAGCCTCTGAAGAGCCTCTTCCGACTCAAGGTATTTCTTCAGGTCAAAAACATCCAAAGCTTTTTCTGATGACACTAAGATGAAGACCAGAGCTGACCATAGAGCGGGAGACAGATTTACTTTGGGGAGAAGTCCATTTTTTACATAGTGTTGAATCTCTGATACCAGTGAGCGATCATTCAGTTCATTCATACAGTGGAACAGGTTGATGCTTTTCTCTGCAGACAGATTCTCACTGATCTTGTTCTTGATATACTCAACTACTTTATGACTGGTCTGTGGCCTTTTTCCTGTCTGGGTCAGCAGGCCTCGTAGGAGAGTCTGATTGGTCTGCAGGGAAAGACCAAGGAGGAAGCGAAGAAACAAGTCCAGATGTCCATTCAGACTCTCTAAGGCTTTATCCACAGCACTTTGGTAGAACAGTGTCTCTGCAGATTCAGAGTCCTTGGACGTTGGTAGTTCCTCTGACAGCAGATTGACTTTAAATTTGAAGAATGTCAGAAGGACATGAATAGCAGCCAAAAACTCCTGAACACTCAGATGGACAAAGCAGAACACCTCGTCCTGGTAAAGTCCTCTCTCCTCTTTAAAGATCTTTGTCAACACTCCTGAGTAAACTGAGGCTGCTCTGATATCGATGCCGCACTCTGTCAGGTCTGATTCATAGAAGATCAGGTTTCCTTTCTGCAGCTGCTCGAAAGCTAGTTTTCCCAGAGACTCAATCATCTTCCTGCTGTCTGGACTCCAGGGCCAATCTGTCTCTGCTTTTCCATGATACTTGATGTTCTTTAATTTGGACTGAACCACCAGAAAGTGGATGTACATCTCTGTCAGGGTATAGGGCAGCTCTCGTCCCTCTCTGGTTTTCAACACATCCTCCAGAACTGTAGCAGTGATCCAGCAGAAGACTGGGATGTGACACATGATATGGAGGCTTCGTGATGTCTTGATGTGGGAGATGATTCTGCTTGCCTGCTCCTCATCTCTGAATCTCTTCCGGAAGTACTCCTCCTTCTGTGGGTCAGTGAACCCTCTGACCTCTGTCACCATGTCGACACACTCAGGAGGGATCTGATTGGCTGCGGCAGGTCGTGTGGTTATCCAGAGGCGAGCGGAGGGAAGCAGGTTCCCCCTGATGAGGTTTGTCAGCAGCACATCCACTGATGTGGACTCTGTAACATCAGTCAGGATCTGATTGTTGTGGAAGTCCAGAGGAAGTCGACACTCATCCAGACCGTCCAAGATGAACACAACCTGGAACTCTTCAAACCTGCATATTCCTGCTTCTTTAGTTTCAATAAAGAAGTGATGAACAAGTTCTACCAAGCTGTACTTTTTCTCTTTCAGCACATTGAGCTCTCTGAAAGTCAATGGAAATGTGAACTGTATGTCCTGGTTGGCTTTGTCTTCAGCCCAGTCCAGAGTGAACTTTTGCGTTAAGACTGTTTTCCCAATCCCAGCTACTCCCTTTGTCATCACTCTTCTGATTGGTTCACCTCTTTCAGTTGAGGCTTTAAAGATCTCTTCATGTCTGATTGTTGTTTCTGGTCGGTTTGGTTTCCTGGTTGCTGTTTCAATCTGTCTGACCTCATGTTCATCAATGACCTTTCCAATCCCTCCCTCTGTTAAGTAGAGCTCTGTGTAGATCTGATTCAGGGTTGGGTTTTTAGCTTTAGCGATCCCCTCAAACACACACTGGAACTTCTTCTTCAGGTTAGACTTGAGTTTATTTTCACACCCAACAAGAATCTCTGGATGAATAAAAAACACATTTTAAATGATGGATCTGCAGTTGCATGTTGTATGTGTTCACCTCATTGGACTGTCAGGTCCTGACTTTGGGGAGTTTTCTTATCTATTATTTAACATCAACCAAAGTGTTTTGTGTCCGCTTTATAAATCTGTTCTGAATCTTCTCTTTTTTCGAACACTCTTATGTTCTGTCAGCATGACTTACCTGAGGGCTCTGAGATGTCTGAGAAATTCTCCAATAGATTATTCTGATTTATCTTCACCAGAACCAGTTTAGCCACATTAACAATGTTGATGCAGTGTGTCTGCACCATCAAATCCACTGTATCCAGCCTGGTTGCTTTCTCCAGTCGGCTCTTTTGGATTTCCTGGAAGCCTTCGAGGGCTTCCTTGTGCCACAGGTACCATTTGAATTTGTTAAAGTCCTCTTCTCTCAAATCCTCCAAAGTCTGCAGAAGGCGCTCAGTAACTGTCATCATCGTTCACCAAAGACTCTGTAAGTACCAAAAAAATCTGTATTTTACAACAAACTGCACAGTTAATGTCTGGATTATCACCACAGAATAGTTTTAAAACACTGTTTTATATCCTGATTAGTTTGTCAGTTGTTATAACAAACACAGTTAATAAAGAATTTGATGTAATTTGTGTCCTGATTTTAAGTCCCTGAACAGACATACATCAGAGCAAACATACCTGAAGGGCCCTTCTTTGGTAAAGCACAGATGAACAAATTAATCCAGGTTGCAGACTGACAACTACCCAAACATGCAGAGATGATTCAGTATTTTTGTACAACAAGATTAATTTAGAAATGACTAAAGTTATCCTTAATGCAAATGAATGCACAGAAAATTTTGTCTAATGTGGTGAAGCATTTATCAGAGTTGGATTTTTTCGCTGGAGAATTTCTTGGTTCTGACTCAAATCATTGCTGAGGTTTTTGTGGACTGTACATGTCCATCTCAAGGTGCTCAAACTATGTCCTTGTTCCCACAGTGATTAGTCATGAACTGTGTGTTGTACTTGATGTGTGTGAAGTCCATCTCCTAAATATCACTTATCACTCTGAACATTTGTCCAGTTTACTGAGACATTTCATAAGGATCCAGATGTGATAAAAGGTACACATCATTTTAAAATTATACAAAAATGAATGTTTAAAATTACACAGTTTACATTATACAGTCTACTGCATGGTCCAAAATTCCTCCTGAATATCGTGCAGGTCTAATCCACAGCTACAGGAAGTCTTTGCTTGAGGTTATTGTTGCTAAAGGTGGTTTAACCAGTTATTAAATCACTGTTTCCACCACTTTCTGTGTTTAATGGCTGTGTTCAGTACACACCTAAACTATCATGACTGTGTTTTATCAGCTTGAAAATATTGTGATTGTTGATAAGATCACATTACATTTCATGACCAATTTATACAGAAAATCAGAAAATTGCAAACAGTTCCTTTTACTGTTTTGTGACTTTGAAACAAGCGCTAATGTCATTACTTGTATTAAATATAATTTGAGTTAGAAATCTGACAAATTGAGTAGAGAAACTAAATCAGTCTCAGCTGTCCAACCAGTTCTTCTGAGAAAGTTTCTGTAGCTCAGACAACAATAAACCTCTAGCTATTGCTTCTAACAGAGAAGAACCATAAACAAATTTACTGTGAAACAGAAAGTCAGCCCTCACAGACATTTCTATTGTGAAGCAGTGACAGAAAACACAGTGAACACAGTTGATCAGACAATGGGATTCTCACCTGCTGAGCTTAGTTCAGGTTCACTTACAGCCACTTTCCACCTTCATGTGTAGAGGCAACAGCTCTTTCTCGTCAGCCCAGATCTCGACACATTCTCATAAGTCAAGTCTGAATAAACATCAGAGTGATGCCAAAACCAGTGGAACCTGTGGCACAAATCCAGCGTCATAGGAATCCCACATCAGATGGAGGAGTTCTACCACCTGTCCACTAGGTGGTGCTCACTGTCCACAGACACTCCAGGACAACACCTTGCTCAGTTTTTAGTGGCTGTTTCCCTTGCTTGGACTTTTGTCCTGTGTTTCTGATTGACTGCAACACAAACAGCTGATGATAAATTCAGCAAGGCTGAAGAGTCAATGGTTCAATTCCCTGTTCCTCCTGGCTACATGTCAAAGTTTTCTTGGACAAGTCACTGAAGTCTTCATATTGATGCCATCATCAACTGTTCAGAAACAATTTCTATGACGATCATTAAAAATTAAAAATTGCTCAAGTTAGAAAATAATGAAAAGAAATTTATATAAAACAGTAAAATGCTGCAGAGGTTGTGTGTCAGGTTCTGTACTGTGTGGCTCTGTGACGAAAGTCACTGTAATGAGTTAAACTCTGCTACACAAACATACATGACTCTGGACTGTGGGAAGAAACCTAAACAAGCGAAGGGAGAACATGGACCCTCCACAGGCTGCAGCCAGCAGGGTATTCAAACCGGGGACTGTTTAGCTGTGAGGTGGCAGCTCTAACCACTGCACTGCCATGTTCCTATTATGGTCTCACAAACAACAAACACAAAGACTGCATAAATGAAACCTCCAAACTTTACTGAATCGTGTTCACCGCCCTCGGGTGGTCAGAGTGAGGAACTACTAGAAAGAGTCCTCTTCCTATTGTTATCAGTTGTAGTTTCCTGTTTGTTAGTTTACATTTATATTTACATTTAGTCATTTAGCAGACGCTTTTATCCAAAGAGACTTAGAAGTGAGTTGTGTTGATTATCAGTTGACAGAAATCTCATGGAGACAACGAGACAGACAGCTGCAGTTATTAATCATCTGTTCATTTATTGACATATACACTTTCTCAGACTTGGTCTCACCCATCAGACTCCACCAGGCTCCACCCTGAGAGGAGGAGGCAGGTCAGACCAGCACCGGTTTTTCGCATGTGCACATAGATGTTACAGATATTTAACATTAAAAGCCATCCCTGATCTCAGACCTGCTGATCATCTAAAAGTGAACACTCTTTTTCATCACCAACATTACAGTAAAGACTAAACTCAGGGAAACAAGGAAACACGTGTCAACTCCTGCATGTGTGACTGCAGCTAATAACACTTCACTGCTGCATGAGCATGTGAAAACGCCTTTAAATTTTTATAAATAAATACATTATGTTTTACATGTCAAGCATGACAAGATGTTTATTTATGTATTATGTTTATTTTAAAATGTGTTTATATTTGCTTTTGTTAAAAGTTTTTACAGAAAACAAAGGTTATTTTACAGAAGAATGTTCTGTCAACTGGGGGGTGCGGCACCTTTTTCTTCACTTCCTGATTTACTATGACATGCTCACATATCAGTGACCTTTGACCCCACAGTGCTTACGGGGGTAGGGGAGGTTATCTGTCTCTCTCTGTCTCTGTTCATTCCTGTGCTCGGTCGCCCACTCCTTTTATACAACTTCTGTGTTGAGTTTCTTCTTCTCTGGTTCTGCAGCGTTCGGAAAAAGATTTTCTCGCTGCACTCGCTGGCCGCTTTTCTGTGTCTGCTGTGAAGATGATGATGACCAGTGGTGGGCGTGTCCACAATCCCTGCAGTGACCCTGCAGAATGAGGACGGCAGTGAGCACTACCGCACCGAGCGTCAGACCCGCCAGCACCAGCAGAACAATGAACTGCACGTCCGATAGGCCGGCTGTGCTGCGCTCGCTCACCGTCACCTTTAATGGCCGGTTGTCATGATGACTGCTGTTATTGCTGTTTCTCATGGTTTTAACCCCCAGAGTTGTTAGGCCAGGCTCATGGGGATTGAGGGTCCTTGCCGGCCTCTCACAGGTGGGTCCAGTGAAACCGGGCCGGCAGACACAGTAGAAGCCTCCAGCGCGGTCGAGGCAGCGCCCAGCATTGAGGCAGGGCTGACTGGCACAATCGTCTACGTTGACGGTGCAGAAGCGTCCGGTGAAGCCGGCGGGGCACAGGCACGAGAAGCGGTTGACGCCGTCCAGGCAGGTGGCACCGTTGGCACATGGCTTCATCAGACAGTCGTCCACGTCAGTCTCACAGCGCGGCCCATTGAAGCCAGCCAGACATCGACATGTCAACTCTGCCGCAAAACCCTCGGCATCTTCACACAGGCCGCCATTTTTACACAGAGACCTGAAGAAAAGAGAGGTAATGAACGAAGAGAGGGAGAACTTTAGACGACTGTCTTTGCCTGTCTAAAGAGCTGAGGAGACAAATCAAACGTCTACATCAACATGTGGAAAGACCTGAATCTATTTCTGATGTCCACACGCTGATGCCTTTACTAACACTGACCTGCTCTGGTGACACGGTCCCGTCTTCAGCTGACAGTTCCTGCCGTGGAAACCTTCAGGACATAGACAGGTGTATTCCCCGCTGTCCTCCATCACACAGGTAGCTCCGTTCTGACACGGCTGCTCCTCCAAGCACACAAACAGGTCTGAAACAAGAAATGTGAGTCCCACTGTAAGTCACTGCAAGAATACATCATAAATAAATTTGTCTAAAGGTAAAAACCAGTTTCAACCTTTGTCACAGAACCGCCCCCCCCAGCCTGGCTCGCAGCTGCACTGCCACGGCTGCTGACAGGACCCGTGCAGGCAGCCTGGCATCGGCATGCAGTGCTCACAATGTTCGCCGTCCCAGCCAGGGTCACACCTGCACACACAGAAACTCAGAACTGAGACAATCACTGTGGCAGAGCCTCCTGAGAGACGCTGGCTTTGTTAATCGTCCATCTCACCTGCAGACTCCAAAGTCGTCACAGCGGCTGTTGGTGATGTTACAGCTACAGTCGCTTTCTGCACAGAGAGGACATGACACATAAGAGACAGGAAGCTGAGAAAATATAAGCCTTGTGTCCATTGCAGTCCAGCAGCCCCTGTGAAACAGTGCAGCCTGTGTTTATTTAAACCACGATTAGGATCCTCCTGGACTTCTTCTGCCAGAGGACCCAGGATGGACCCAGAACATGGTAAAGACTTGTCTGGGAAAACCTCAGGAGCTGAGGCATCACTGCATCTGAAAGCAGCAGTTTCCAGTGTCTTCCCTGTGTTTGCTGTCTGCTGTCAGGACATGTTTAAGTGTCTCAGGTCTCTGGTGAGACATTAGCGTCACACAGTTTGACCTCTGACCTTAGACGAGCGCTGATCCACGTGGCTTAACAGAGACAGCTGCTAATGACCTGCTGCTGCCGCTGATTCAAGTACAACTGCAAATCCCATGGGACCAGTCTAAGGTGTAGGGTGGGGGATGCTGCACTTTGTTTTTTGTCTGTGTAATGCTAGACTTTCCCAGCTGCCCTTAAACATGACAAATTTGTCTCTGTCCTCGGGCAGGAAGCATCAGCAGGAATATCTGAAGGTTCATCCTACAGACCCTGTCGTTTGACCTCTGGACGTAGGTGAAGAGGAGCTGAGGTGGATCGAGTGTTGGCAGGAATCTGGGAAGATTGTGTTTAAAGGCAGTCATGACAGCGACAACAGCTTCGGGATGAAGTTGGAATGCCGACGCTCTTCCTGGAGCTGCCGGGAATGCAGAACTTTACTCCAACAACAGACATGAGGGGACAGACAACAAAGGGTTAATGTGACAGCTGGGAACCCAGATTAACATAGAACAATGATGCCACATGATGTTTTACTGACTCTGTTTATAGTCCCTTAAGTGAACACGTTGGCCCCCAGGGGCCACAGCTCCACAACAAGCCTGTATGATTTCAGCTTTTGTGTCAGTCAGACTCAGACTTTAACATTATCACTGCCCCTCAAATGTTCACACTCACTGCCTCACTGCAGCTCTAAATGTCTAGTGGTGTGTACAGGCTGGACACTAAGCACCCGAGGCCTGCATTTGTTGGTTTTATCTGTTTGTTCGTGAAAACAACACAGTGCTCAGACAGAGAAGCAGTTTCAGCTGGATGTGTGTCTCACCAAAACAAAGCTTCTGAAATGTCCTGTGAGACACAGCCTTTATGTGAGCTTAACGATGTCCACTTGAAACCTGAACACAGCGAAGCAAGACACACGTGAATCTGTCACCATGGAAACTGAATTCAACCCAAACTGGTTCAGGAATGTAAAACACTTTCAGATTCAGATGCAGGACATGAAGACGGGAAAGCATGTTTTTCGGAGATCTAAACTGTAATGGTACTTAGGGGGGATTGGGCGGGGGTCTGAAAGTGTGAAATGAGAAGAAAGTCTTAAACCTGTGGAAATCAGGACAGATTGAACGTTTGTCTCCTTCAGGTGAACATGACTTTCATCTTCATCCTCCAAACACTGAAACCTTAAAGCAGCAATTTGATGAATGAGTCGTGGTGGGTGTAGAGCAGACTGTGAGGACGTGACCTTACCTTGACCTGTACAGGGCGGGATGATGAGGACAAAGAGGATGCAGCAGCTCAGCTGCAGAATCAGGACGTCTGCAGTTCTGACTGCAGACATGTCTGCTGCAGAGAGGACAACCTGAAAGACACAGATATGGGGTGACCCTAAACATCTGAAAGGAGGCACATCTTCAGACAAGCTGTCACCACTATGATCAAAGGTCTGAATCGGGGGTAAAACCGATAAATCCAAGGTCACACTTCAAACATCGTCCTGTTTACAGCCAAACTGTGTCCACACAGGAACCTTCAGACTGGTCCTTCAGCAGTCACCACGTTATTATGTGGAGCTCAGCTGTCCCACCTGGTTTTAGTCAAACCTTCACTCTGTCCCTAAACCGTCCTTTCCAAATCCACATTTTTAAAAAAAATTATGTAACGTGTAAAACTCTGAGCCAGACCACAGGCCTTAGGACCAGGTCTCTGTCTCTTTGGGAGCGCTGCAGCTTTCAAAGCATTTTAAAGACAATCAAAGGCCTGAAACCAGATCAGAGCCTGACCTGACCTGTCTTTTATGTGGTTCATTTCTGATGTGCAGTCTGACCTAGGTTTGACTCTGAGAGAGACACTGTCCTGCAGGAGATGCAGTATTTAGTAGTACTTTAAGATTAACTTTTAAAACTTTATTTTGATTAAACTAAATTAAGTTGATGTAGAAGCGACCTTTTTTTGCTTTTGTAGTTTAAATACCTGTACTGGACTACCTGTACAAAAAGATATTTCTTATCCATGATGTACCACTACTCTACTGTATGACCATATTTTTACACTGTTTTTAAATATATTCTCTATTGTCTTAGATGTTTGATATGTTTGACAGTATCCACATAGTAGTTTTGCATTGTTTTGACATGTTTCAGTACTATTTTTAATTTTGTTGCAGTAATTTTAAGAAATATCCTATCATTGAGTCTCCTGATGACAGAACTCAGCAACTCAGTTACAACTCAGTTTTTAATGTGAGCACTGCAGTATCTTCTACTCTTGACCTTAAGGCGGCGCTGCAATAAACACCTCCACGCCTGATGCTGCTGCAGCAGATGATAAAACGATCAGAGCGGAAAATGTTTGCAGCACATCTGACAGAGACATGAGTCTGTGTCAATCTGAGAGTCACATGGTGGTAAATTCAGAACCACTCACACACACAAGCTGCTTTTCTGCAGTGATGCCAAACCCCAGTGTAAAGGAGAGACTGAACAACAACTGAGACTGTTTCTTTATCCGAAATACAGAACAATGAATACAAACATATACCACAGAGCTGAAATAAACAGAACAGGACTTAAACATGACTAACAATTGTTAAACAACCAACCCAGGTGAACAGCAGCAAGTGCACAAACTTAAAAAAGCTCCAAAGGGCCAAACTGAATTCAGACTGTTACAGCTGAACTTTGGGGCACACGCCTCAGAGATACTATAAATCCCACAGTTGACAGTACTGGGCTTAGGAGTCAAGCACAATTCATGACAACATGGAGACTTCAATGGCCCATCTTTTAGGAAAACAACATCTGATCTTACAGGACAACAGCATTTTACAACGTCAGACAAACTTGTTAATTTGTTTTGGGACGTAGTTTTCTCTAGTACTAACTCAGGTTTGCTGTTTCCCTCGGTTCCCAGTATTTGTGCTAAGCCAGGCTAACCATCACTTTAAGCCGAATCCACCAGAGTCTTAGCACCTGGACTTTATATCATGTGATCCCTGGTGTTTCCAGCTTCCTGTTCCTACCTGCTGCTTCCTTATGGAGCTCTTATTCCCTCGTCTCCTGTCTGCAGGTTTTCGGCTCAGTTCTCCTGCTGCTTTCTGCCATTAGATTTCTCCATGTGGTGTGTCCCTCTGTGTCCATTGCCTCTTCCTGCTCCCAGCTTCAGTCTGTTCAGCCCGTTGCTGTAGCGACAGACCCTCAGGTCGCTCTGCCCACACAGTCAACTGGCAGGCGGCAGGAAACAACGAGTAGGATCATTTTTCCAGAGATTACAGCGACAAACACAACCTCCGCACAGACAGGAACTGACATGCCTGAATTACTGAGTGTGTGTGTGTGTGTAGCTGCCTCACATACCACAGCACATACACCCTTTCCTGCAGATTGTGTGTGTGTGTGTGTGTGTGTGAGAGAGAGAAAGGATGGCAACAGGTGGTCAATTTAATGCTCCAACATGTCCTCACACATGCCTTATTCTTACTGTAGCTATAAGGACACTCACTGACATAAAGCATTGCCTAACACACCAACAACAACCTCCAAACCTGAACCTGGTAGTCAACTGAAGGTGAAAGGACCAGACATAAAAAGCTAACAGTGTAGAAATGTCCTCATTGTGTTAGGAATGTCCTCACAGTGTAGAAATGTCTTTTCAAGTGTCAGACACGTCTCTCCATGTAGCAATGTCCTGACAGAATAGACATGTCCTCACGAATATTGTTGCAGATGTTGCAAGTCAGTCTCAAAATTTCCAATTTTTTGTGTGGGACAAATGTGAAGTGTTTTCATTTTTATGTTTGTGGAAGTGAATCAGTGAAAAGTGAATCAGTGTAAGAGCATGACGAAGATCGTCTTTGCTTCGAACACTGACTGAGAACCTGGATGATGACTGACAGAAACACATGATCAGGAAGTTTTGTTTGTGCTGATGGATTTAGTTTATGGTGGAAGTTGTGATGGAATATGGAAAAGCTTGGTTAAATTGTTCCTGTTAAGCTGTTGCTTTCCCCAGACACGTCTTAGCGAGAAGACATTTTCTGTCTGTAACAGCGTCTGATCTAGATTTGCAGCTCTGCTGTTGTCGTCATTTTTCCTAATTGAATACAAAGTCCTTATGTTGTGGCAGTTTCCAGGTAAAGATCCATGAAAGAATAAATTCAGTCTCTCTGTACACCTGTAGAGCAGAACAACTTCATGCAGCCCTGATTCTCCAATTAATCAATTACTTGTCAACAGGAGATTAATTGATTTGAACAGATGGTCCATTGTTTTAATACACGATTAAAGTAATTTTTTTCCAGATTTTCTTTTTCACATGGAAACAAACAACATCTGTGTCTTATGCGGTGACGTGCACAGCACTTTGTGCACCTACAGCCCATTGTTGCTAAACATCTGGAGAAAAAACAATTTCACCTTTCATAAGTAAAATAATAAAACATTAGCAGGTTAATGAATAATGAAAAGAACCTGAACAAACAGAGCCGATCTCCCATGATTTTATTTTAACATCTGCTCGTTTTCACAAAGCCTGTGTTTGATCTTCCTCCACTGCAGCTTCACTGTCCTTCAGCCTGTCACAGCCTACATGATGATGCTAAACTGTTTTCTCTGCAGCTGTTTGTCCAAACAGTGCTGGGCAATTTACAAAAGATCAGGAACAGTACCTGCAGCAGAAGTGTTTGTTTTTTAATGAAAGAATGACTCGAAAGAAAAGGGTGGATTGAAGCTGAAAGGACTTTTCCTCTCTGAACATTTAAAGTCAGATCATTTTCAGCTGTAGGCAGGAAGTAGAAGAAGAAGAAAAAGAGTCTTTGTTGTTCATGACTCGAGGCTCCTCCAGCTCTCAGCTCTGACAGGTCTGACTTTAAACCTCCAGGAGGTGAATAATCCATTTACAGGAGCACCGACTCTAACCTGCAGGGGGTCAGCTGCTGTCATGGCAACAGAGCAAAAGGACGCTGGTTGCCGTGGATGTGATCGGGATGTGGATTTGATAATGTTTCTGAGAGTTTCATCACAAAGTGGCCGGCTCACCTCACATCAGTGTTTCATGTCTCTCTCACACTGGTAAACATGTAGCTCAGTGGGTCAAAGGTCAAAGAAGGCCCCATCGCAGTCACATGGTTTGCCAGTACAGATGGAGGTAAAATCTCCCACGTTTAACATAGAATTTCTATTGTTGTAAAAGATATATTCAGGTCACAATTTTATCCAACTTAACATCCAAGTGTGGAAAAACGTGGGCTTCAGTGTCTTTCTCAAAGACGCTTTGACATGTGGACAGAAAAAGCTGAGGTGTGAGGCACTGAACACTGGTGTTCCTCCTGATCCACAGCCCCTCTCAGATCAGCAAAAAAGATAAAACTAACAGATACGGAACTGCAACATGAGAAATATAGTAAAAATACTAACTGTACCTACAGTAAAGTATCATCAAAGTACTCATACTGAAGAAACATGGATGCTTGAACATTTTACTGTGACATATTTATATTAATCTGACCTTCAGCAGCATTTACTACTGACTTTTAACTACTTGATTTATTGATAAATCAGTACTAGAAACTATACTATTAGAAACTATCAAGCTCTAATATTTTTCCTCGTGTTTGTCTATTCACAGGGTGGACATAAAAATGAAAAAGGTGGAACTGGTTTGGGACCAGGAATCTCACCAACAGTCAAAACCATCTGAGTCAAAACACCCAGGACCCTAAACTAAGGTGGAGTCACAGGTCAAGACGTAAAACCCAAACAAGACTCAAACATCTTAATGAAGACTAGAGGGACACAAGTCAAATCACTGAGGACACTGAGACAATTTTGAGTCAGAACATGTTAGACAGAGACAAGTTTAAATAAAAAAACCTGAGAAAAACGAAACTGATTTGAGTAAAATCTTCAATAAGACGGACACAAGTCTGAATTGAGACCTAAATAAGACTGAAAACTCAGGGACAAGACATCCATTAAATTACATCTCAAGTAAGAGTGAACCCCCTGAGAAACTAAGACAATTTAGAAACAAAGAGGGAAAAAGGAGACGAGAAGCTTCATTGACGAGTCTGGTTAATACCAAAGTCAAAACCCTGAGGAAGGTAAAGTTGTGTACAGACTGTGCAGTTCGACTGTCCCAGAGAACAGATCAACAGATGTGGTGACACGCTCAGTCGTGGTCGTGTATAGTAGTCTTTAGAAAGGCTCAAAGATGGCTGTGGGATTCTTGTCCACAAACCAGCCAATCAGAATGCAGCATGAAATGACGGTCTTATGACAATACCACACTTACCATAACCTCTAATATGGCTTTTTTCCTGAACTACGGCCAGGTCCATATTCCCCAAACTTTAATCATCCAAGAGTCTGAGACCAGTCTGGCACAAATGAGAGACGTGATGAGTCCAAGAGAGGCAAAGACCAGTCAGCAGCCTGCAGAGGACATTACCAGGACGTTACTGTGGATTCCTATCATGTGAATCAATATTTTATGAATTTATTTTTGTAAATGTGTCAAAAGGTTCCTGACTCTCTCTAAAATATCTCTGCCTGCAAGACGTCTCTGAATCCTTTCACTTCCCGATTCCTCCTGTATCTGATCATCCTCACTGATCTGTTCTGTCTCGGCAGGTCGACTCCTTCCAGTCTGCTCGTCTCAGCACGTCTATGTTTGTCAAAGAGCTTCTGTAGCTAAATCTGATCTGGCTTTAGGAGACGCCCGATGTCCCAGCATGTTTAGACTTGTCCTCACCTGGAGCAATGTCTTCAGGTGGGAGTGAAGCAGCAGCTCTGAGACAGAGGACCTGGACAGAGAGTAGGAAACAAGGTGAATTCATGTGAGTAAATCAGTGAAATCAAATATTGACAACAGACAAAGACAAATGTACATCAGTCAAAGTGACTGATCATCTACAGTTCAGGCATTCTCCTTCAATTTATGGTCAGACTTGGGAAAAGCCTGTCTATAAAGGTATGTTTTGAAAAGTTTAAAAAAAATATCCACTGAAGCAGCAGTCCATAACTCTTTTGGAAGAGCATTCCACAATCTTTGTGCAACAGGAGCAAAAGCCCAGATAACATTGGTTTTAAGTCTGGTGTGAGGCACAGCCAATAGATTCTAGTTGCAAGACCTGAGTGGTCTGCAAGAAGCATGAAGCAAGTCAGACAGGTACTCAGGTGCCTGATCATGAAGGGCTCTGGTTTTGTAAATAGTCGCTTATATAGCACTTTTATCCAAAGCGCTTTACACTTGTTGATTCCCATTCACCCATTCACACACACACTCACACACCAATGGCAGTGTTTGCCATGCAAGGTGCTCACCTGACCCACCAGGGGCAACTTGGGGTTCAGTGTCAAAGGACCCCGGGAGCTGGGATCAAACCACTGACCTTGTGGTCTATGGTCAACTGGCCTTACCAACTGAGCTACAGCCACCCAGTACATCAATTACCAGAACATTAAAGTTATTTATAAAACTAACAGGGAGCCAATGTAAAGAAGCTAAAGGGTAATGAGACAATGTTGCTGCTGTCGTGCTTGTCAGCAGCAGGGCAGCAGCGTTCTGCACCAGCTGGAGACGCTCCATTGATATTTTGTTGAGATATGAAAAGAGAATTACAATAATCAAAAGCATGAATAATCATTTCAATTTCAGAGTGTGACACAATAGACCTAAGTTTGGCAATAGTTTTTAAGTGAAAGAAACATGTACGGGTCAAAGCAAATATGATTATCAAGATGCATACCATGATCAAAAACAACACCAAGATTTCTCAGGGAGGAATGTACATTTGAACTTAGAAACCCTATACCGCAGAACACCTTAGAGACAGTACTATTAGGAGCTACAATGACCACTGTCAGAAGTCATCAGGATGTCAATGGATACTCTGAGGAGAGCAGTATCAGTAGAGTGCTTCTGATGGTAACCAGATTGAAATGTATCAAAAATATTATATCTGTTCAAAATCAGGGACCAGTTGAGTTGCTACCACTTTTTCTAACATTTTGGAAATAAAAGGAAGTTTTGAAATAGGTCCTGTTTAAAATCGGAAGAGAAACAGCCAGAATACCACAGAACAATTAACAATATGCAGTAGAGCAGTACAGCCCTAAGACATTTTTCAAAAAAAAAAAAAAAATATCAGTAAAATATCTTCAGGCTGCTCACCAATTTAGTTAGTTCGTGCAAGGAAATGGGCACAAAACGATCTAATATTGGCTGCTCTTTAGATAGAGGAAAGTGAGAAATGGGGGGGGGTTTACTTGCCCTAACAGTAGCAAATTTGTTGATGAAAAATGACAAACACCTATCGCAATCATCACCTGAAAAAACAGGAAACCACTTAAGAGAGCCAGGAAAACCAACTGAATAACTGCGACCATCACCTCCTTATAAACAGACTCATCTGATCTGAAATCCATAATCTGCCAATCACCTGACATTAATCCTTTTTGCCGCTCCCAAAAGTATTTTCAGCTGTAACGAGAGCTCTCTTTGTTCAGAAGCTAGATCTGAGCCTTGGCCGCTGTGCGACCGACGCCTAGCCAGTGTGAGTGGGGGTGTGGAGTTGTTGGTGGTGGGGAGGGGGTGGCTGGGGTGTTGAGGGGTTGATAAAGGGCTAACCTGCTGAATGAAATGTAGCAGGAGCAGCTGGGAGATTCCTCTTTGCCCTAAACTGTGAGTCAAACCACCTGCCTCACAAAGCCTTTCTGTTTATCCGGGGCAGCCTTGACCCCCCTTTCCCATCACAGCAGCTGACACCCCCTCCACCACCACCTCATCCCCATTCAATACTCAGATGGAGGAAGATTTACTTCCTTGTTTTTTTGTCCTTCCCTGTTTAAGTGCTGCTGTTCTTTATCTTTTAATTTTTTCCCTACCTCCTCATTTCCTCCGCTCTTTTCCCTTGTCTCCTACAATGTCCTTTCCTCGCTCCTTGTTTTGTACACCTTATTTCTTTTGCTTTACTTCTTCCTTTCATTCTAATTTCATTTGCTTTATCTTTTTGCCTCCCTAGTTCCCTCTGTCCTTTTATGTTTCCTTCTTTATGTCTTTCCTCACCTCTCTGTATGTCCACATTTACTGTACTGTCTTTTTATTTCCTTCCTTGTCTCCTTAATTTCCTTACTGTTTTCTTTACCGTTCACTCCTGTCTCCTGTTTTGTCACTTCCTTTGGACCTGTATTATTTCCTACCTTTCTCTTTAATTTATCTAAAAAGTGTTCAGGTGTTTTCCAGAAAGTCATAATCAGCTACAAATGACACAATCTGCCAAACAGCAGTCATTATCAGCACATTGTCATGGTCCAGTAGGCCCCATCATCTACTGAAAGTTTCAGACTGATGTTGGAGCAGCTGCTTTATAAAGTAGTTTTACCAGGACTGATTTTATTTCCCATTTAACTGTTTTTAACTCAGACCTGTTGGACAGGTTGGACAGGTTGGAGTCTGTAACTGAGACAGGAGTCCCGGACAATTTCCCCAGGATCAGCATTGGGCAGTGAAACAAATGTGGTGGTTGTGAATTCTGCAGTGATCATGTGACACAAAATTACCTAAAATAATTTTTCTCACAGAGAATCACTGAAAAGAAGCCATAAAATTGTCAAGTTTTTCTGAGGGTCCCACTGATCATATTAATTATCAGAGTCCAGGAGCTCTAAACTAACATCACATTTAAATATCAGTAACAACATGAATCAGTAATGATTCATTAGCTTCATTAGTTAGCAGTGCTAACTGCTGATCAAACTACACAGTCTCCTTGTTGAATTTCTGTTTCTAAAGTAAAACCTAAAGATGTTAAGACTCTTCTTGGTCGGATTCTACTTGCTTTAATTTACTTTTATCCCCAGCCGGAGGTTAGATCAGCACTGGAACAACCCCAAGGAGACATTGTGCATCTTTTATCAATCATGTACGGTCTGTTAACTCATGTTTGAACCTGTTTGAATTGTTCTCTTCATTGACCAGAGCCTCTGACTTTACCACTTATACTATTTGGCTATGATACGGAGCTCACAATGAACGGAGACTCTAAGCCTCTGGTTGTGTTTGATCCTGTAAAGTTTCTCCAGATGACATGGCTGTATCCTCAGTGTTGACCAAAGAGAGGAATGTGGCTTTATGTTCTGTGATTGTACAACAAAATGAGGACAAGTAGGAAAGTATCAAACCAAGAAAGTATGCATTGTATCATTATCTCACAGTAGTTGGTACTACACTGATTACAACATGTAAAATAATAATAATTTAAAAATACGCTCATTTCCTTTGTAATATTTATTTTAAAGCAGCCATGTGGAAGTTGGACAATGGACCTGCTCACACTAGAAGAAGAGAAATTTGGCATAGTGCTATTATTGGCTGAATACAGTTGATGTCTGCCTGGCTTCACATGACTTATTTTATTCTAAACCATTCAGTTTATACAAATAAATAATACTTGATATTTTCTTTGAAATCTTTTGTTAAATTAATTTCAAATCCCCATCATGCAGTCATATTTTGTATCCTGTTATTTTACCAAGTTACAATTACTTTCACACCCAGCTGAGCAGCAAGGTCACAAAACAAAATCTAGTAACAAAACATTGGTTTATATTCCAGTAAATGTCTGTGCTCCTGATGGAGACATTTACTTCAGTCCATCTTTTCCTGCTGAGCTTCACGTCCACGTTTAGACACGTGTCAAAGAGACTCCAGCAGCTGCTGGGGCCCAGACCACTGACATGGTTTCCATAGCTCCCATTACTCCAATTACTCCCATACCTCTCATATCAGAGGACAGAGGGGGGATCTGCATTGTTTTGGAACAGCTGGACATTGTCCTCATCTTTCCGCTCTGCAGGGAGACAATAATCTGCTCAGCTGTTATCTGTTTCTCTGTGGACACATTTTACACTGATACTATTGTTGTGAGGACAGTACTACACTGTAAAGACATGCCTAACACTGTGAGGACATTTATACACTGTAAAGACATTTCTAACACTGCGAGGACATTTCTTTTTATACTCGGTCTCAGCTGGAAACACTTTGCATATCATTATCTCGTTAGAGTGGCTCTGTGGTTAAAGGAGGCGTCACTAATGAGCTGCTAATGGGTCATCTGAGGAAACAGAATCAATTAACTCATTATTAACTGAGGAGGATGTGATGCTGTTGCTTGGCAACATCATCCTCAGCTACTGATAAACTGTCAGTCAGATTCACATAATCTTATTTTACTTTCATTGAATATAAAACATTCCTCTGTGTAATATTGTTGTTACTGTGTAATGATGCCATGGAAACCAGAGAAAGGTTGTTGTTGTTTTATTTTTTATCATTTATTTGCTTAACTCAATTGACTGTTTTACTAAATACTTAATTCTTGTTATTAATGGTAATTTACAATATTCAAACAATATTATCATTTTGGCAGGTTTGTTCTTGATTGTATCTCTAAGACAACTTTACAAGTTTTACTACACCCTACACAATTCTATAGTTAAACTAAGAAATAACGTGACAAAATGTAAAAATACAGTAAATGTGTTGGTTTATTTTAATTAAATTCTTATTATCAGAGGAAACTGCTGTAACAGGTGCCATGTTCTTAAAAAAGAAACTGTATTCAAAGTCACATAGAGAACTCACGTTTACACACAAACTGGACCCTGAAAGATCCACATCACCTCCTGAGTCTGACCCTGCTGCCATTTGCTGACTCTGTCCCAGGTGGTCGTCACCTGAGTGTAGCAGGAGACAAGTACCACTTCTTTAATGGAGTACTTGTACAGTACTGTATTGGTACTTTTACTGAGGTTAAGTTTTGTGTATATCACAAGCAATGGGGGCCTCTGGGGGTTCTGAGCCTCTGGGGTTCTGAGGCTATGTTTAATAAAACCTGATTGGAGCTGCAGGTGTGTCTGATTAAGCATAGTTAGACATTAACCATGAATACGTACTTTAGTGTAATTATTAGATTTTTTTCCATTTTTTGCTACTTCATACTTCTATTCCTCTAACTTTATCTGATGACTACAGTTACTTTTCACAACCAGAAAAATAAAACAAGCAAAATATAATGATCAGTCTTTTGTTCGAAAACAGAGCAGCATTTAAAGTACTTCATAAGTATAATCTGAATACTCGCGGTAATCAGGCAAAATAATACACTTTGAGCTTCCATAGATTATGGTGTGGACGTCAACGCGCAGGACGTGAGGGGGGGGTCGGGATTCCTCGGGATTACCCGTCATGCCCCGCGGGTAAAGATGGCGACAGCAGAGCAGAACAGCAGATCAACTTTATCCGAGCGGCTCTGAGTGGATTTTCATCCTGTCTGTCGGAGCATCACTGCAGGCTACGGCTTCCCTTTCCTCCGCTGCTGCTGCGGACTCCCCGCCCGTTCTCCTCCACGGCTGGAGCGCTCATGCTCCCCGGCCTCGGATCGGTTCGGAGCCCCCCTCCCTCCACCTTCCTCCCCCGCCCTCTTCAACCCGCCGGAGGAGCAAAGCAGAGCTCTAGCTAAAGTTTCTTCTCCTTCACGCTCTCCGGGATTTGTTTGAGTGAAGAAGCCGGACCGAACTGCGCTAACATTCCTTGAGGTAAGCTCAGAACCGGATTCGCTGCAGAGAGGTGTAGGAGATTGTGGCGGATCGGACGTGCCGGTTCGTTCGGTGTCGGTTGGTGGGTTTGTGTGATAGTTGGGCGCAGCTAGTTGTCGTTGAACTGGGCCACGGTCAGACCGGAGCAGGTCTCTGCGGGTTTATCCCGGCTTAACGGCGCGGTGGAGGGTGGTGTCGGTGCTGTTTTCAATGAAGGTTTGGGCCCCGGTGTCGGGCAAAGACAACCCCGCTATGTTTGTTGTACCCACCCCCAATTCTTATAACCTGTCAGACATAACTGAGGGTCAAGTTTAAAGCCGCGATTGAGTAGTCGGATCATTTACTACAGTATCAGAGTATCAGTATCACAGTTTATAAGTACTGCCTTCTGATTGTTACTTTAATTGAGGTACAAAAGTATTAGTATTACTTAGTTTTAGTGAACCAATTATGTTTAATAAATATAGTAATAAAAATATATTATTATTATTATTATTATTATTATTATGAAGTAATAGAAAATGGAAAAGTAGTAATACTACTAAAGCGCTGATGCCTCACAGCAAGAAGGTCCCTGGTTTGAATCCCTGACTGAACAAGGGCTTCTGTATCCCATTTGCATGTTCTCACAGTGCTTGTGTGGGTTTCCCCCAGTTTCATTCAGCAGTACAAAAACATGCAAGTTAGGTTAATTAGTGACCAGTGAGTGTGGACACCACCTCTCATTTAATGAGAGATGGGCTCCAGCCCCCTCGACCCCTCAACAGGATAAGAGGTTAACAACAAATACCTGCTTCAGACTCAGGTGTGTCTCAGGGTAACTGAAGGTGTAAGGGATTTTGAAGTGTAGTAGTGGTGCTGTTATTTCTCATGCTGCTTCTGCTGCTGCTGTTGCTGCTGCTGATGATGCTGTTGTTGCCATGGAAACATATTTTTCTAGATGCTGACGTGAATTTGCCTAATCCTGCCCTACCTGGTTTACCTGATCACATTACTGTCAAACCTTTTACAGCTTTTACATTTTTAACTAAAATTTGCAAACACTCTTATAGAGGAAGACTTACAGGTGAAGGACAGGTCAAGGAGAAAACATCAAAGCAATTAGCTGTATGTAGAAATGTTTCCATTTTATGAGATATGAGTGCAAGATAGGACAGAGTTTAAGTGCACAGGAAGTTGCAGTTTCTTTAGTATTAACAGTGAGGCTGCTGAGTGTGCAGAGATGATGATTGTTTGGGATGTTTTGCTGTGGTGATGGGACCACCAGACCCTGTTTGTTTGCATTGACCAGTGGGCGGGATTTATTGTAGACTGGGATGACTTAAGTAAAGTTTATCAAAATTGTTTTTAAGTACTTGAGTAGTACTGTAATAAATTTAGATAAATCAATGACTGAAGTAACTGCAGAACAGTTTCATGTGCGATGGAACTCTTACTTTTGTTTCCGCCTTTTCATATCTCTGTTCTCTAGTCAGGGGGCCTCTAGTCTCCAACAGGTTGCTCCGTGTCAGTTAATTTAAACCTCTTTCTGTCCTGCACTCTTTCTGGAACTTTAGTATGAAAAGATTCCTCAGTTTTAATTGTTTTCTCAAGGTAAAATCTGAGAATTTGTTCAGCAGAGATGGAGAAAACACTGAAAGGAATAATTTCAACTAAATGAGAAAATTCTCCGTCCAATTTCAGTTCAATGAAATCTGAACATTTGACCTTTATGTCTCTTCTGTTTGTCTCTGCAGGGCATCAGTGGAAACTTTACCCGTTAGTTGTGTAGAAACATCATGATGTTTAGCTGAAGGTCAAGAAAGTCACAGTGTACTCATGTCCAGTGGTCCAAGTTCCACACTTGAGCTGATAACAAAAATAATTCCACAGATCACGTTGAAATGATAATTCCACAGAACAAGGTCAGAGGTGAAAAGTCAGGGTTCCTCCGGGTGTTTGGAGCTGCACAACAACAGAGTAGCTTTTTTCAGGTGTGTCAAGCTGTTTCCTCAGGTGTGATCTCAGCTCAGCAGTGAGTCTTTTACAGACCTTTAAACTAGATGATGTTATTTGTCCACCAGGGAGCACAGACAGGTTTATTTTTACTGTAAGACACTAAAGTTCTTGGCCTCAGTCCTGGTTCTTTAAAGAACAACTTTACATCTACATTTAGCTTGAACACATATCTACACAAGTGTTTAAACCCAAAGGTTTCGGATGATGGAGATCATCATATCTGGAAAGTAATCAGACACATTTCTTCTGACTAGAGGCTATAATAAACTATAATTAATTATGAAAAATGCCTGTTACAATTTTCACACATACTGAGGTGACATCCTTAAAGAGAACGGACACACCTGCTAAAAAAGACATTTACGACAGCCTTATGCCTTTAGGGAGGGCATCCAGACACACATGAAGACGCCACTGAAGCACTTACAGCAAGATGTGCAGGTTAAAGCTGACACACACTGTATGACTGTAGACAAGATTATTAATGACCGGATGGACCTAGTTGGACCTGGTCTGTTCCAGTCTGGCTCAGTTCGTGCTGACGGTTGGCAGAGAAAACTGTTCAGTGTGTGCTGTGTAAAGATTCTAGTCTTAAGTCTCTGCCAGTTGTCACAGTGTTCGTTGATGACATTAACACTGTATAATAATACTAACACTGCAGTATAAAGAATATATGCAGGATAAATGTTCAATTATAAATGATTATAGGCACCACAAAAAAATATATATAATTTTTGCAAAACATCCCAACAAACCCAGAAAACAACATATAAGTGTCCTGACCAAAAGCCTTCAATCTTGAATTGATGCCAAAAAATCATCTATCCTGTCAGTAATAATAATAATGATGAAGATGAAGCTGGTGCACAATGACTCTGAAATTAAAATGAGCTGGATGAAACTAATCTGTCATTAGAATACACGTTATTATCGGAAGAACTCCCATTCATGTGGCACAAATTTTTATCCAGGCCACCCAGACCTGATACTGATTCCTATAGAGCTATACTGGCCTGTTGCTAGGTAACTAGATCTGTTGTGTTTATCAGAACCTGAATCTGATGGATGTGATCATAATTATTTTTCATGAGCCTACTGAATGAAAATCTTAGTAGGAAAGTAAATTCATTGTTTGACGTAAGCTGGTCTGGACTGTGCTGTCCTGTTTTTATATGAAGCAGAATTCAGCACATAGCTTAGGGGGAGGGTTAATAAAGAGGAGACTGACTCAGACACACCATCTGTCCTCAGAGTGAGCGTGTTTGAAGGTAAATCAAGACACACTTCGCTGCCTTCCTGAAACAGAAACTGTTGGCGTGTCACTGAGATGTGGCCACTTGGTCAGGTGTGTGTTTCAGGTTCAGATAATTGTGCATTTGCGTTCTATTTCAGTGTGCTTTGTTTTGTGTTCAGGTGAGTCGCATCCAGGTCAGATAAGCTATGTTTGTCAATAAAGTGTCAATGAAGTGGAGTGACTGTGACGCAGGAAGGTAGAGCAGTTGTCCACCAATCCCCCAGTTGCTGGTTCGATCCCCGGATCCCCCAGTCACATGTCGAAGTGTCCTTGAGTAAGACACTGAACCCCAACTTAGTTGCTCCCATTAGAGTGCCAGTAGGTAGAAAAGCACTATATACGTGCAGACCATTTACAATTTACCATTGAACACCTTTCCCAGAGGTGTGCCTCTACACTCACAATTTGTGCTGGATTGTTATCGCGTTATAAAATTGTGTGATTAAACACAGTTTGTTGGTGACTTCAAGGTTAGATGATGAAGACCTTGTGGTGAAAAAGAACAACTACTGTGGGTTCAGGAAACATTTGTTAGAAACACAGCTACTGTGTAAAACATGTCGAACAGTTGTGGCAACCCCCAGAAGAAACACTACTGTGATAAATGGTAAATGTTCTGCACTTATATAGCGCTTTTCTACCTATTGGCACTCAAAGCGCTTTACACTGCTTCTTATTCACCCATTCACACTAACAATCACACACACATTCATACACCAATGGGGGAGCTGCTATGCAGCTGGCCAACACTCACCGGGAGCAACTAAGTTGGGGTTCAGTGTCTTGCTCAAGGACACTTCGACATGTGACCGGAGGAGCCGGGGATTGAACCAACAACTGTGAGATTGGTGGACAACCGCTCTACCTTCCTGCGCCACAGTCGCCCTGATACAACGTAAAGAACTACGCAAACCTTTTAAAACTAGCCAAACCACTGAACCACAAGTAGCAGCAAACCTAAAACCTTTACATCATTGCAACAACAGTCAATTTCTCAGTTTTTTTGAGTGATTTTGTTATGAACTTGAGTAAACTTGTTATTTGGCTGAGGAAATGAGGCCTATAAACAGTGATCAAAGTTTGTTTTGTAAGTCTAATAATAAAGTTAAACATGTCATACATTGTAAAAATCTATGACATGATTAACTTATTTATTGGAGGAAGACGGTGGACTGGAACTGGGTCAAGTTGGGTCTGGGTCAGTCATCCGAACTCAACCACTGGGACAGTCTTTTGGTCATAGACTTCATCCTGCCATCGGTAAGTGAATGCATTTGCGTAATGTGCATTACTGTAATCTTGCTTACTTTGTAATACAAACATTATTACACACTTGGTGATTCAAGCCTGACAGTTTTATTACATATCAATGTTGCTAACATAGTTGTCTAACAATGCTACGTGACAAAAGCTAGGCAAACATCCAGTGCTATGGCAGTGTTGACAAGGGCAGGATCACTTTCTCTACTTGACAGCATGGGCAGCATTGTTCTCCTATCTGCCCTGTGCGAATAGCACTAATTCTGTTGGTTGGTCACATCCAGTCACATGTAACTCATTCACTGTGTCCCCTGTCCCCATCAAACTAAGACACTAGACTAAACTGACACGGCACATTAGAAAATTTTATATTTTGCAGTTAGGCTAAAGGTTTAAATATTTTATTTTTTTCAATGTTTTATGTCTTCTTTCCAGAACTTGCTGTTAAAGATGACATACAAGTTGCTCATGCTGCTGTATTTTGCATTGGCGGGACATTTCTCCAACAGCTGGAAGTAGGTGGTAGTCACAGGAACACAACCTCACAGAGCACTCACTGAGTGCCCAGCCAGGGGTGCTTGACTGAAAAGATGATTTAGACTGTTTTGGAACAGCAGCAGGCCACATGTTTAGTTACCTCTGCATACCATAAATCACATTATTTGGTTTTCTCATGGCAGTATATTGATGTTTTTTAGTCTGTAAACCAGACATTAAACCCATCTTAAGGATTCAGTGATGTTCTGTCTGGGGAAAGTCAGTGTGTATTTTAAATGTGAAACCAGTCCTTCATCACTCAAAGACATCAGTACTTGCAGAAAAGGAAGTAGGGAAAATTTTAACCAAGACCATTGAAGTAAGAATCCTGGATTACACGAATACTAATTATGATCCAGCAACACAAGAACATCTTATGTTCATCTGCATCCTTCATTAACCGCAGGATTAACGTCTGCTACATCCGCAGTGAAAAAGTCCATGACATTCAGACTAGGGTGATGTCAGAAATGGAAAAAAACAAGTAGTATTGGTATACAAGATGTCACACTTTCTAATCAGATGGTGCATCATCTCTTAATTATCTGTCCCTTACTGTTACCTTACTCCTCTAATAACACGGAAGCCCAAAGCATGGAGCTACCAAGTGAAAAGACGCCAAGGTGATCAAATCCAGGCCCCACTGCCACAGCATCCTCCATGCAACTGGAGCGAGCCATGCCATGTCAGCCTACCAATTACTAGTACCAACTCCTGGCCACCTCATGTTAAGTCTTCTTTATTTATCACTGAAGCTGTTTCTAGAAATGTACTAAAACCTTGATTGTCTCTAGTCATCAACTGAAGGAGCTGTATGTGACATCGCAAAAGTCTGAGTAACTGGACTGGACTTAACCTGGAATCTCACCCAGACATTCTGTGTAATGTCTGATTGAACCCAAGAACTGTGAATAAACAAGATTGTTGTTTGGAGAATTCATGACTATTGATTGAGTGTGTTGAGGTTTTTTGTGTCATATTGTGCTTCCTGCATATTTTGGACAATGTCCAGAGCTCAAAACAGAAATTGGTTTGTTCTGACAAATACAATAATTGACTTAGTAAAGTCAGTAGTTTCTTCAAGAAATGCAGTATACTCCTCTGAGAACATGTTACTTGCCCCATGAAAGGTGGTAGAAAAGGTTTTAGTTGCCTAAAGAAAGAAACTAGTCTACTTAATGAGGGCATACTGCTCAACTCACTAGGGGCTATAGCCTAATTTGGAAAATTGGGCTATTGCTCTTGTTGACCCAAGAAAGGCTTTAACTGTCCAAGAAAGAAACTAGTCAACTAGCTAGACTGTGTTGTCCAACAGTAGGTTGCTCTAGAAAAACTGTCCCATGGAAGGTTTTAGTCATCCTGGAAAAGAAAGTAAGTCCCCAAACAACAACAAAACTAATAATAAAGGAAAAGGCAGTGTTTAATGAAACAAAATACCATAGATTCCCCTTTGGATGCTGATGAAGGCATTAATTTACGTAAATGGAAGTTCATTTTCATACATAAGGCAAGTCAAAATATTATCCACCCTGTCCACTAACAGCTGCTCTATGGCAGGCACTCATCCTGATGCTGGCTTCATCTGTCCAGGCTCCTCCACTTAGATACTCTCTGATATCAGACTCCCTGATATTAAAAACATCTTATAGTAAACTAGAGCTGATCTTTATATGATGACAGTTCTGAAACAACTAAACCAAATTCAAAAGGGTGAGATAATGATAACATATTGTTAGAATAATGAGACATGTCAAAGGAAGAAACAACAAAAAACTGTACCGTGGAAACACCAATCAAGAGGCTAAAGGCCAAAGGACGAAGAGCAGAATAATGTTTTATCCTCAGACCCTGATGTGCCGAAGCCTTTTCTCTGCAGAAGGCTTTTGTGTTTTGATCCAGCTGACTGTGAGAGATGTCTACATTTATATTTTATTAAAGTGAAGTCTTATTGTGTTTGCTCCACTGGAGCAGAAATGTCCTGTCTGCAGAGCAGAGTCAGCAGAGTCCATGTGGATCTACAGTCAACCGGTCCCCAAGTTTATGGAGGGGGAGGACGAAACAAAGTGGGAATAAAAGCTCCTCTTTTGAATTCTGACTACAGGTAGAAGCAGGGACACATGTGATCCAACATTTTCCTGCCAGTGCAGAAAGACTCAACAGTAGTACAACAAAGCAGAGGAGACTTGGAGCATCGTGTGTAGTAAAATATTCAGAGACATTTGCTCTGTCTGCAAATGTTTTATGAGGAAGAAGATGCAGTCGACATACATGGATGGCATTCCTGAGAACTAACATTGAAAAAAAATGTATCTTCTAGTTTTAGGGTCTAAGGACAGTACAGCCACGTGAGGACATTTGTGATATTGGATTGTAAATAAACAACTTTGACAGCAGCTCACAAAAAGCTGCTGCAGCAGAGAAAGCAAATGTTATATTTGTTTGTCGAAACTGAAGTTTTAGTAGTTGTGCCATATTCACGTTTCTGTGGTGGGTTTGAGTCTTGTGTGTCTCAGTGCGAATATTTGATTGACCTTTACCCACAGTAAGTCCCATGGGCGTGTTCAGAGAAAACATCAGAATCGTTTGACGTCATGTGTCCAACACACAATAGATTTCTTGAAGAAGTGAATAAAGACAAAAACAGAAAACTTCACAGGACCTTCAGGGAGTGAGGCAGAGGAATTCACTCTTGTATTTGTATTTCTGCAGGGCGTCACTTTGTTTACGTGTTTGTTGTGTTGTGCATATTGCAGGTCCAGCAGCCTGGTGTCTCTTTTTGACAGGAGATCAGACCTGGGGTCAATCCAGCTTTGATGTGTTGTGCTCGCTCCGGATTAGACAGTTTCTGAGTGGTCGACTGTTTGAGACCAAATGTTGTTTATGTTTTATTCATGAGTTGGACAGAAGCGATTTCTGAGCTTGTCCTTGACTCGTCCTCTCTGTCTCCACCCATGTCCTGAGCTGTGCGCGTGTAACATGATGCTGATCAGGCTGCCTCTGTCTGATTATTTCGTCTGCAGTTAATCAGTAGACCTATGATCTTTGATTCTGCAAAGACATTAGTAAAAACAGGAGATCTGCAGTTCTCAGAGCTCCCGGTTCTTTCTTGTGTCTTAAGCCTCTTTCCCATATGAACTTTGCACTATTGGGCCCAAAGGCTAAAGTCCATATAATGTCAGGAACAAACCTCTTGAAATTTGTTTCAAGACAGTAACAAGATTTGGTAACAGGGAGACTCAGAAAGGACAAGTGTCCACTCTAGCAAACACATAACAAGTTGGTTACTTTGAATTTGTTCATCCATTGGACATGAACAGTCAATGGGCTTAGACATTAAAGAGGCCCCCACACATTTGTTCAAGGACTGAAAGGCAAAAACCGTAATTGTTATTGTTCAGTGTCTTTGTGGTGGTTTTAGGTATTTTCTTATTGCTCTATGACTTTAAAACAAGAAATATGAACTTCACACAGAGACTATGGTCCAGCAGTCTATAAACGACACTTTTACTTCTGAGAACTACACCGCCTAACGAAAGAAGATATTCAAGGTTTGAGTCCGACAGACCTAAATTGTCACACAGACAGGAACTAACTGATCTTTCACACTAAAGCAAATTTCCTTAGTGTCAGAGCTGAACAGGCTCTAGTGATACCTCCTTCCCTGCTTCTTCTTCTCATCTCCTACATTTCCCAGAAAGCCATTCAGCCACCAGCTGCTGTTAAAAGTAAATGTGTCCACAGGCTGGTGATTTGCCACAGTATTATCAGTATTAAGAGCAATATCTGTACTTCTGTCTGTTTTAAATTAGTTATAAAATGACCTCAGGTCAAGTTTAATTAAAACAAGAGATGATGGAGCTGACTCCAACTCCTCCATCCCACCCCTCCTCTCTTATCCTACCCATAATCTTCTCTAAGTGTACATAAATCCCTGTGCTGTGTAATCCCATCCTTACTCTGCAGTGCCTTGCTCCAGGGTATCAAACCAGAGTTGTGAGGAGGCTGAGCTCTAACAGCTGATTATCGATAAACATTTGTATTTAATAAAATAACTGGTTTAAACTTAGGTGATGCTGGATCTCAGTCTCATGTTGTGGAGTTTTTAAATATTTGAAAGTATCTGAAATCGAGAAAACTGCAGTTGTTGACCATTTAATCTACACTCAGTGACCCCTAATGACCAATGTGAAAACCTACAGAGTATTTTTATGAATGTTGGAAATAAAAGCTGAAATCCAACAGCTCAGTTGGTAAAGGCAGTCCCAGGCCCTGGCTATATGTCGAAGTGTCTCTGGGCAAGACACTGAACCCCCAACAGCCCATTTCTATGCCCAGCTGGGCCCAAGCCTGGTAGAAATTGGGGAGGGTTGCATCAGGAAGGGCATCCAGCATAAAAACTGTGCCAAATCAACATGCGGACAATGATCCGCTGTGGCGACCCTGAACTCACAGGATAAGCCGAAAGGACAAAAAAAAAGAAAAACAGTGCCTCTATAGAATGCTGCAGGGCTTGAGGTGGAGGGGGTGGACAGATTCCGGTTGATTTCAGAAGTTGGATGTTGATCCATGTAGTCAAGCTTCTGTATAACTCGCATCCTCTGCTTTCATTGGACACTTTTTTTTTCTGATGTATCTGTCACCATAAGTTGCACCAATGATGCAGATGTGATTTTCATTAGTGGCTCTTTGTTTCCATCTCAGTATCATTGTGCTGAATGATCAGGAAGCATAGGCGTGATGATCAAGTATTTTTCGTCAGGCAGGAAACGATCTGATTGGGTCTCTCTCAGCTGTAGCTGTAGCTGTCATGTAGTTGGGCTCAGGCTGTGATGGGCTGGGGGGGGTCTGCTGTTCCACTGGTCCAGGCTTTTGGATCTGTGTGTGATCACCTCGTTACTGTCTGTTCTCTGAAGCTACGTCCTGACAGTCTGTAAGGATTCATGTAAAAATCATGTTTATTGAAGTAGCAGTCTCAAGCTCGTTGTCTTTATGCAGTCAGTGGTGCCCTTATGTCTCTGATTCTGTTTTCTGATTTTCTAATCCACCACAGTGGATTAGGAAATGAAAAAGGTGTGTTTAAAGGGTGGACATGTACAGGAAGTAAGTAGGAGCAAAAAGATTCCTTTCAGCAATCATACGCTGTAGGTTCAGCTTTTTATTTATTTATTTATTTTATTCCTTTCACTGAGGTTTACAGGTGTTAGACTTGGTAGGAAGCGATTTAGATGGACAACCGGTGAAATACCCAGCATGCACCTGCTGCAGTTTGACCTTCAGTTGGCTGCGAGCGTCAGCGGCAGGTCATCAGCTAGTCGCTTTTCTTCCTGTGACAGACAGACGACGTGACTCAGCCGAAAGCACTACACAGCAGGGTGTGTGTTTCTGCTCTGAGTGAAATCAGAGCAGCTCTGTGTGACGCATCTTTGTTGACTCTAAGACCTCAGGGATTTGTAGTCCTTTAATATGTTTTAATAGGTATTTTTCAATAATAATTATTTAATTTCAGCCTGTATCTGTAGCCTCCAACAAGCCTGCATTTTACATCAGTTTAACCTGTTCAGTCTAATTAGTCAGTATATTCACTATCCTCTGCTTGTCGTCCCTGCAGTTTTCTTTCTGACTAATGGCAGGTTTTGACTCGTGTTCTTTCTTCCTTCTGTCTTGTGTTTCAGGTTATTGAAGGAGGAAGAAGAACTGAAACTTGAGTGCCAGAGGACGAACAGCAGACAAGATGAAAAGTTTTCTCTGCTGACGTATAAGGTGAGGATTATTCACACTGGCTCTGTGGCCTTGGCTCGTTTCTTTATACAGTAGATATTTTTTTGTCCTTCGTGTTTTACTCTCTCCTATGAGCTGACATCATAATGAAACAACAGTTTTAGGTTTTCACTTTACAGTGATGAGGTTACAGTTAGTTAATTAATAATTACTCACTAGTCTTACGTTAACATTTACATTTCCTAATGGAAAACGCCCTCAGGACCTTAGGGTTCTCAAATCCCACAGGTTCACACATCACTACTAATGTTGGTATTTGATAGATACTTGTAACCCTAACCCTAAGCTAATTAATTACCTTTACATAACAATTAGTCATTTGGCAGCTTTTATCTAAAGCCACTTACAAGTGAAACACAAAAAATCTAAGTCAGAAAACATTAGGTGCTGTGAGGAAAACATTTTTCGGTTTCATGAGTCATAAGTGCAAGTTAGGAAAGGAGAAATAAGATTTAAGTGCACTGGAAGTGGCAGAAGAGTTCTGTCTTCATCAGCTTTTTGATTATTGGTAGTGAGGCTGCAGACTTTGGAAGCTCATTCCACCATCGTTGGACCAGTGAGATGAAGCGTTTTGCTTGGAATCTTTTGCTATGCGGTGTAAGGACCACAAGATGCCCTTCGCTGGCAGAGCACCGGTGGAGACAGGGATTGTAGACTTGAATGAGTAAGCTAGGAAGGTGCAGTTGAGTTGACTGCTCTGTAGATGAAAATCAAAGGTTTGAACCTGAGATCTGAAGAGTGGTGGGATGTGTTTCCCTTTTTTAGCTGATCAAAGAGAAGAGAGCACATACACTGCACGGGTGTCTTGAGCTGGTTACCATGAGTCAGAATCACAGACAGCCCTTGCCTTTTTACAGCTACCACTGTGACCCAAGAGAGCTGACTTTATTTTGGAACCACCGAACAGGGGCCGGTCGCCGTGAGGGTCACTCCTATACACAACACTTTCCCCCTTGGTGCCAGCCAACAAAACACCAAGTAGACATAACAAAAACAACTAACACAACCAGAACATTTAAACATACCTAGAATTGTCAACGTAACACAAATTACACACATTCAGCATTTTAAAAAGACAGAACTATTTACCCGTTTTTACCCATAGTGCCCCAGGAGCCCACTATGTCAGTCTGCTAGCTTGTTAGCTAGCCGTGCCGTTACAATATTTACCTAATCAGGATAAAAATGTTAGATAAAAAGTTTTAAAATACAAAGATTTAAAGGCTAAAAATACAAGCTTAGACCTCACGCTTAGAACGTAGGAGGGAAATCACCTCATTTTGACGTGCTGTTAAATAAAAGAACATCCAAAACAGAATACATTGATTGAAGTAACTGGTTACGCATGGAATATCATAAGGTTGCTCAGTAACTTTCCATAACCATGCAGCTTCTGATATGTTTTAACATCATGTTATCCAGAAGATTTGCTGTGCATGTAAAGTAGCTTCAGGTATTGCTGGGGTCATGATGGTCGTGTGGACACTTGAGATCCGAGAAGCGAGTGTTCATGTGGAACCAGTCACAGCAGGTGATCCTCCACATGTATTCTCTGGTTTCACCCTAGAGCCCACAGGTTTATTAACCTCTAACGACCTGTCCTGTAACCATAGCAACTGATTACAGCGTGAGGAGGATGATAAGTCTGATGATATTTGTCCTTAGGCTACAGAGTTTTTTTTTTTTTTTTTTATTAATTATACATTTGGTTTGTAAACATTCTTTCATCACAGGTCTTGAAACAGTGTTCTTTTATTTATCATAATAGTTTACCAGTGTCAAAGTGTTTTAATAAGTGTTTCAAGTTGAGCTGCTTTAAGCATTTGAATGATAAAATTAATTTCTATCTAATGGTGGACCCTGTTTGTTTCAGGTCTGTTTTTGTGAATGAATTCAGATCTGGAGCAGCTCACAGTTCAGGTACAAACACTCTACCACACACCTGAACTTGTGACCCAGAAAAACATCGGGCTAGGCTTCTGACAAACTAAAACATCCAGATGGAATTCCTGAAATGCCTAATTAACCTGTTTTCGGCAGCAGCAAGTAGTCAGTGAACCATGAGTGAAGGCAAGGAAAAGAGAGGAACAAAACAGTGAAAGATCAACAGCAGGAAGATAGAAAGAAATAAAGAAATAGGAGCAGAAGGGAAGGGAAAGTAAAGGAAGGCAAGAGAAAGTAGGTAGGGAGGAAAACGGATAAAGAGCAAAAGGAAACAAGGAAACAGAAAAAGAAAAAAATAGGAAAAGGGGGAAGACAATGGGTCAGGAAAAGGAAAGGAAGAATGGTTAGACAAATTAGGAAATACATGGCCGAAAGGAAGAAAGAATGAATGGAACGAGACAAAAAAAGTAAGCTTTCATTACTCTGGGAGAAATTACCAAGAAGAAGAAAGAGAAAACAAATGGGGAAAATGAAAATATGGACTGCGACAAATAGAAGACAAGAAATGATAAAATGTAAAGCTGTAAGATAGGAAAATGAAAAAGGTGACGGAGGCAGAAGGAGTGGAATAAATAATTAAACGAAAATGGTCAAGAGAACAAAAGGAAGAAGGAATAAAAGGAAAGCACTGAGGTGAATCACTGCTCAACGTAAATCCATCACATTTTTTTGTTACAGCAGAAATTACTGAGTTAGTTTCTGATTTTGAATCTGTGTATGTCCATGGATTATAAAGTAATCCCAGGAGTAAAGGTCATTTATAGAAAATATTTCCTACTAAATTCGATTTTGTTCGCAATGGTAGCTAACAGAGGCTGGAGGTGCACACAGCCGGCCAGGCTCACTCATCTGAAAGTAACTGCTTTGTGTTCCTTTGTGTTAGTGAGCGACGTACTTGAAACAATTGACGATGAACAATTGTTTGAAAATACTGCTACTTTAATGATTGAGAAGCATCAGGACATGATTTCACTAACAAACACCACATCTCCAAGCAGGTGTTAATAATTCAATCAGCTGATGAAGGTTTCATTATGAGAAATGGGGAAGGGACAGAGGATGAGACACAGAGGGATGTGACACAGGAAGAGGTTAAATTGAGGAAATGAAACTGATAAAGTGATGGATGGTTTCTCACTCAGACATCATGTGATGTGGTCACTTCCTCTGAGCAGGTGATGTGTACTTGTCTTTGTGAGGACTGGATTTCCACTGTCACTGAAGACATTTTAGTTGGTCTTTACTACTTTGGAGGAGTATGTATTAAACTCTGTATAAGAAACAATGAATAAATTCAATGGATTACATTTTGTTTTGATGAAATGCAGATACAAAATTTGGCTAAGAATATATGTAATATAGTCACAATCAGCTTTAAATTATTGGTTTATACAGGGCTCATCACGTGGCGTCTAGATAATGAATTATGTCAACGTGGGCCCTCACAGCTGTGTGGCTTTTTATCAGTCACCTCGGGAGGGGACAGGGACAAAAGGTAAATGGAGCAGAAACAGATTGTCCAGTAGAAAGACAGAATTGGAGTGGAACCATTCATAAGTATATTTCTGACCAATACTCTGGCTCCTGGAAATTACAATGCATGAGAAAAGTGCTGGACTTAATCATAAACAAGTATGATTTGTATTAAGTATTAACATGATTGTTTGAGATAAAATAATTGTAGCTGCTTGTTTTGATTCAGATTACTCGTGTCAGCAACTGAACCTGTTTCTAGTAGAAAATCAACAAGTTTGATTTTTAATTTTTAAAATTAGCTTGCCATAAACAGTTTGCTAGCTAACCAGCTAACCAGCTAAGGAAAACACACACACATTAGAACAAGTAGCTGTTTATACAGTATGTGGGCTGGATTTTTGCCTTACTGCGTGGGCTGTTAGCATGTTAGCTGCATTAGCTCTGTTCTGGGTTAATCAGACCAGTTCTAACGTTAGCATCATTCAGATCAATGGAGCAGCACTTCCTGTCCTGGAAACAAACTGAGATCAATGATTAGCTTGAGGCTAACACACGCAAACACTCAAACTGAGCATGCATTGATGTGCACATAAAGACCAACATTCTGTCATGTTAGAGCTTAGGAGACTTTACATAAAATCCTATTTCCTCAGTTTATTTCCTTTACCTGGTCCTCACAAAGGTAGTAGATCAGTTGATGCACACATTCCTGAAATCCAAACCTCAACCTGGACAAAAAAAAATCTCCTGTCACTGGTTTACAGCTGAAGCCAGTTAGTGAGGTCAAATACTGGGTCCACACAGAGATTGTACAAAAACCTTGTTTGTGAGGTCAGGTCCTCACAAATAGACACATTTATGCTCTTTCACACAAACACACACATGCAGGAGGCGTGTTTGATGCTGATGAGGGCCGACCAGGGGCAGAGCAACATCGATCTACGCAGAGAGAGCTACAGCTGTGTCAGAGTCCAGTTGTGGTCGCGGCATTGTGGTGGGCAGTTGGCGGGTGATCGGCCGGCACTGTTTTCTCCCTCACGTGATTCTTCTTCTCCTGCAGGACTGACTGACCGACTGACAGGAAGGAAGTGGAACCCAGGATGACGAGTGCGGCCCCGGCCAGGAAGCCGTACCGTAAGGCTCCGCCACAGCACCGTGAGACCCGCAATGCCTTGCCTGCCACTCCGCCACCGCCTGTACCACAACCCGACATCAATCAGGTAAACCAACACACCTTAAATACCCTTCCATCTCCCCTGCAGCCCCTCACCCATCTCCCCATCACCACCACTGCTAAACAGCCAAAAAGCACCAAGGTGCGGCATGTCCTCCCGACCTTGCCACTCCCACCCTCAGACAGTGAGCTGGATGTCTCCAGTCTGTCCAGTCTGGAGCTCTGCATCCCACCACCACCGCTCTTCAGCAGCCACCCACGCATCCCAACCCGGACCAGAACCCTGGCTGTGGGTTTCACAGCATCTGACCGCTATGCCACAAGGGCTCGCCACCCCATGTGGACTTCCTCAGCTCATCAAAGCCCTGCGACAGCTCGTAAATGTTCCCCCAGCAGAGATTCTAGGGGAGAACATCAGAGTTATTGGTCACCGGCCAGTAGCCAGACCTTGGCTTGTGACCGGGAATGGAACGCCCCCCCTCCAAAGAGCATCCTGAAACCATCAGCCTCCATGGACCACACCTACGATGTCATCAGGAAGTCTAAATCTGTGGAGGTGCTGGATGGAACTGGAGGGCAGGGCTCTTCCACTCGCCATCCACCCACTCAATCTCTGGACCGTGCAGAGCAGCGGGGGCCGGGCTCAAGGCGGTCCTCTGCCCTCTCCTCACCCTTCAGGACAAACTGGAACTGGAAGATGCAGGTTCTGGAGGAAAAGGTCCGCTTCTCCAACTTTCTGGATGAGGTCACCTGTCGCGTCCTGAGCCCCGCCAACCTCATGTTGCTTGGCAGGTTAACCCCCCAACACCAAGGGCAATCTGCCTCCCAGCGCCAATGCCCCGCCAACAGGAAACAGCAGGCAGAGGCTGCAGATCGGACCCGGCGTTGGAACAATTGGGTGGCGGCTCTACAGAGGCCTGACAGCTGGTACCAGCCCCTAGAGGAGGGGGGCATGGGGCAGGAGGATAATGTCACTGTGAAGCGGGGACTTAAAGAGGATGTGATGGAGGGGAGCAAACCAGTAAAGGTGGAAGATCAGGAGATTGAAGAAGCTCAGAGACAAAGACATCCTCTGTCTAATGTGTCACTTCTGTACCGCATAAAGGTAGGTCTGAGTCGAGGTGGGGGTTGGGGGCTTTATCATTGGCCTCCTCCTCCTTTCTTAGCCCCCACCCAGGTTTAAAAACAGGTAACAGCTGATCTAAGTGCTGAATTATGGTAAACACAACATTTTTTCCAAATGAAAAATAATGTGAAATCATGATCTAGTTTGTGTTTTTCTCTTAAAAAAGCTGTTAGTATCTTTTGATGTTAAACTAAAAAACTTTTCCGTTATGGAAAAATAAACTCAATAATCCAAATATTGCTTAATTAATTTAATAATTAATCACAAAGGTTTTAGTTCTAATACATTATTCTAAAAACAGATGACACATAAAAGTCTGAAGTTTATTAGTAATTTATGCTGAGATGAGTCATCTAATTTATTATTTTCTCCCAATCATTATTTAAGTCTGTGTCAAACAAAGTGAAATAAAATGGAAAATTTGTAAAAGCTCCTGAATTAAAAATTATGTTGTGTGTGCAACAAACTGCAACAGTTTAAACTTAACCAGTGTTTGAGGAGAAATGTCAGATATTTGCTCTGCGGATTGAGTGTTTTTCTTTGTCATGAAAGGAAACTGAATATCTCATCTTTCTACCTGCCTCCAGATGCTTCCTCAAGAGCAGTTAGTTTGGACTAAAGCTGAAGCTGTAAGGGACCACTTTGTAAAGGCTATTTAAACTAGTTTACATGTTGTCATTAAATTATTTAAATTAATATTTATATTAAGAAACTAATACAATCCAGCTTTGATTCCTAATTTTGTGACTCATAAACATTTTAGGAATTAAACACTTAAACAAGTTAAAGGAGAGTATCCAAACTACATTCATAAATCTGTGATAAAACCGAAGTTTCTTGTTCCAAAGTTTAAAGTTTGTAATAGAGTTGCAAGCAATCAGTGGTATAAAATGTGACAACTCCTAAACCAGGTTTATAAAGAAATCTGTCAGGTGCATCCTGCACCTGAAATACCCAGAATGCCAAAGTACAAAGGTCAGGTTCATCTGTCGTAATGCAGTCTGGCAGAGGCTTTTAATTTTTACAGGCCCCACATATTGATAACCAATAATGACACCTGGGGAAATAAAGTGTTCAAACATCAGCGCGATCTGATTGGCCTTTTAGCTGCAGCTCAGTTATTGATTTACAGCGCTGTTGGCGATTGATCAGAAAACTGAGAGGAGCAGTCCTGTAAAATCCTACTGCATGCTGGGAGGTCAACATGGAAAAAAACCTGGAACACTGAGATCCTGGGAAAGTTCTTTGAAAACAGTAAAACAGAGGAAGATAACATGAAAAACAAGGAGAGGTCTTTTAATAATTTTTGAGTTGCAGTCATGATGTGAGTGTATAATGTATAATTAATATAACTATACTCAATAAACAACAAACTCTACACACCTGTGTTTATTTTAAACACATATTCTGACCCCTACTCTGTGTAACTGGATTGAAGAATTAAGTTTTTCTGTTCAGTGTTTCCCCCTGTCGGCTCTGAAATAAAACCAGTGTTTTCATGTTAATATTTGTGCAGGTTGTTTTCTTCAGCTGCAGCTAAAAACTTTTATCATGCTTTCATATGGTAAATGGTAAAGTCGCTTATATAGCGCTTTTATCCAAAGCACTTTACAATGTTGATTGCCATTCACCCAATCACACACACTCTCTCACACCATGGCTGTCATGCAAGGTGCTCACCTGACCCACCGAGAGCAACTTGGGGGTTCAGTGTCTTGCCCAAGGACACTTCAACATGTAGCCGGGAGTGGGGATCAAACCACTGACCCTGCGGTCCATGGACGACTGCCTTTACAAACGGAGCTACAGCTGCCCCATGATATATTGATATATTATTATCAAATTTTCTTCATGTGATTCTTACTAATGAAATGCTAAATGTGAACCAACAGAAACACAGTAAGAAAATAGGTTGGTTGAAGTAACACAAACAATAATTTACGATATCTTACGTTTTTACCAGTGTCTGTGTTTGTAATAAAACCACAAAATAGCCAATGAATTAAAAAATCTAAAAGTAAAGTAAAATTTATAACCTCTAAAAAACTCTTTTTAACTGAAAAACTGAATTTTATTTACACCTTTTTGTTTTGTGACAAAATCAAAGTTGTAATCAGATGTGACGAACAATTGTCTTGTGTTCTGTTGCAGGAGGCGTTAACAGACGCAGACAGGATCAGGTCAGAGTCACATTTTTGTGTTCTGTTTTATCCGCAGACATTTGATAGTAAAAGTAAAACTGGAGAAATGATTTTGTGAGATCAGGATCGCTTTTATGGGATGTACCTGATTTATTAAACTGAAGAGATTTGGAGGCAGTAACACATCTGTAGCTGTAAATGATCAGAAAAACAACCAGATCTCAGAAGTATTACTACATGTTTATAGTAACTTACCATAGAAATACTGCATCATACTGCAATATATCAGTACACTGAGTCAGCAGATACTCTAATGTAAGTACTCATACTTCATTAGCATTCGGCTCTTAATATCTTATAATGTTTACTTGCAGTATAATCTTGTTAAACACTAGCACTGGTAGTTTGCCCAAGTAGGTCTTCGATATGTCTGGGTCCCATGAGTCTAAAACCAGCAACATGAGTTCTGGTCCTTATCAAATCTACTTCAGATCTGCATGTCAACAATCTGCATCAGAAATTTGTTAAAAGCTCAAAGCTAGTCTTTTCTCCATTAACCAGAATCCTCCAGCAGCAGAACGAGGATCTGCGGCACCGCCTGTCTCTGTCCACCCACAGGATGGAGGCCATGGAGGCAGAGTTCGATGGGGGCCGACACTACATGGAGGCCGAGCTCAGCCGCACCAGGGACGACCTGGACAAAATGAGGGACAAGTTCCGTAGGTGAGGACCGGATCTGCATCAGAACCTGGTTTTGGATCTGACCAAGATAGTTACAGTAAAATTTATTAACACATCAGGTCTCTTCCGTCTGGATCCATATTCAGAGAATTTGATCAGACTTGTGCAGGCTGAAACCAGGTATTCTTTGGGTCCTTGGTCTGGTACTAAATTAACTGTGATTAACAGAACAGTCAGCCCATCTGAACAAACTCACACAGGCTGTGATTATTGTCTGAGGCTCAGTTTAAATCTAGTTTGATTCTCTGTCTTCTTGTGGATTCACTAAACAGCAGCTCATTTTATTTCATTCAATTAGTTCAGTTTCATGTTTGATCCCAACTTCACATTTTGATCATTATGAAAACTGTCCTACAGCAGAGTTTGATTGATTTAGTTGTTAAGTGTTTATATTAGGCCACAGTCGCTCATCATCCCTCATTACTAAATGGACAGAAGCACAGCAAACCTGATCCAGTCTTTTTACACAGGCTGTTTGTTTCAGTGGGAATTAAAACATGTTTGAGGCTTCATTTCTGTCGAACAGTCTCTGTTGGAGGTTCACTTCTCTGTTCATCAGTTTTATTTCCCTCTACAGCGGTAATGAGTGTAAATGAGGCAGGAAGTTGGTGAGTCTCTACCTAATGAGGCTGTGGATTATAAAGGATAACGAGGGAGAGGGTGGGGTTTAGGGATGAAGCCGCTGAGATGTTTTGACCCTGAAATTTTTCTTATTGAATCTAACTGAGGGGGCGCCTCAGTCTGCTCCACTCCATTAGAACTCAGCTCTGACTTGTAATTTGTCTACAATGCTGCAGTGTCTCAGCCATATAACACAGCCATTACTATTATTTGGCTATGAATACACTACAGACCTTCATAAACAAAACAACATCCCTTTAAGAAAAGAAATGACTAAATAAACCTAAAACACGTTGCTTTTACTATCCTCTGAGGGGAAGTGGACATGCTTCACTCAACACGTCTTTCCCTCTGTGCAGACTCCAGAACAGCTACACAGCATCTCAGAGAGCCAATCAGGACCTGGAGGAGAAGCTTCACGCTCTGGTAACCTTTCACCTTCTTCACCTGACCTTTGACCAACTTAGTCTTTTTCAGGGTGCATATGTAGCTGTAGTTTGTTTCAGGAACTAAATATTAACTAGGCCCGCTAACTGATTAGAGATAATATATATTTTACAAAGCTCCTGATTTATCCAACACTTCCTGTGTGTGTGTCTGTTACGTCGTTAATATTTAATGAATGGTGTAAGGTGCATTAATCACATTGATCTATAACTGTATGAAAATGCACTTAGAGGCTGTTTATTGATAATCTGTAGAAAAGTAGAGTTAAGCTGGATGGTTGCCATGGCATCAGATCTGGAGGTCAGAGGTTGGTATGATCTGTCAGTATGCTGTTAAAACAAAAACCTAGTGCAGGAGACAGGAATATGGATGAAATCAAACATTTATAATAAACAATTTATGTTAAAATATACAATCTGGAAACACATTACATCAGACAAAGTATTCATTGTATATTTCTAGTATTAGTAAAATAAAACTTTCTATTATTAGGTTAAGTTTTTATTTTTCTCTTAATAAACTATAATTTTACTGTTGAAATTGCTTTAAGTGTGACTTTTCTCACAAAATTACATTTTTACTTACATATTTATCTAGTACGGAGACATTTTATGTGTTAAAAAAAAATACTTTTTTGGGGTATTTTTATAAATATTACAACTTTTCTTTAGAGACATTTTGTTTTGTAATCCAATTTTTCTAGCAAAACATTTTGACATTTTAAAAGTGTAATACTTTAAAAGAAATTTTATCTTTATATTACAGCTGATATTTCTGCTGAAATATTACCACATCTATGGTAAAAGAATAGTCTCAACTTTATTTTGTGCACACTCCAACAGACTGAACCATGCTGTTTAAACTAAACTTACTAGATTCATTGATAGATTTCCATATAAGTGCTGCTTCAACAAATAATCAGTCTTCTTTCTGACTCTGGTTCCAGTAATTTAAACTTCCTGTTTGTCGTTCTTCATCTTTTCTTTCTTTTCTCCTCTTTTCTCATGCTGCTTTCTGATGGACTGACTCATCTTCATCACCCTCATCATCGCCACCATCATCATCAGGCTGCTGTCAGTCAGACATGGGTCCACGCAGTTGCGTTTCATTTCTCATCTTCCCCCTACTCATCATCACCTTCTGTCTATCCTTCCTCCTTCATCACATCCGACATCTCCCTATCATTGTCCTTCTGCCCAGTTTTCTTCTTCTTTGGTGTTTGTTTGAATGCCAAGTCCTCACATTTAGACTGCTGGCAGAGAATCTATGACATTTACTTACTGTTATACTGTAATAATGATTCATGTAACATGGTAATTGGCAAAATTTTTGATACTGTATGCTCAGAACAGACTTGTGTCATGTAACCGAAGTACTCCCATAAAAATGTGTCTACGCTGCCTGTGTGGCATCTCATGCTTTAAGCACGAGTCGACCCGAAGTGTGTTTTTATGCTCCTGTTCTTTTTTCAAACAAAATATTGACAACAAAAGATAAAACCATTATTAAAAATGTTGGAACTACAACAAAATTAACTTATTAAGTGAAAGTTTGGACTTGGTGTGCAAAACATTCTGGCTAATAATAATTGCTCAATTTTTGAAAATTTTGCTTCAAAAGAAAAGACCATGAATGACAAACCCGCTCCTCCCTGCTCATGCCAACACATTGTGAAGGAAATTATAATAATTATAACAGACTTGTATAAATATTAAATAACACTTAATAATTTCTCCCACTAATTCTTTTTGGTGTGTAAGTCGTGCAAAGAGATTAAAGCTAAAATTGGATTCATGTTATAAAGAAACACAAATAAAAGCGAAATTGGACTTCAGCTAATGTTAGCATTGCTAACCTGAAGTCCAGGCTTGCAGGTTACTTTGCTGTGTGTATCATTTGTGCACTACGACGCTCGGGCTGCAGGAAGGAACGGTTTGTTTTTAAAATAGAATTTCATTAATGCTAGCTGCATTGGCAAGTGTTAGATGCTAGCCAGCTGCTTATTCTCTTTATTTATTTTTTCAGCACTTTGAAAGTACCAATAATGAAAATATTTCAGCTTTGATCAAGATCTTATTGGATCTGATTGATTTCCACCAAGCCACCACATCCCATATTGCCTTTGTGCTGCTAGCTCATGCAGCATTCAAATGATCTGGGAAAGCTTTAGAAATAAACCCGCTGAGCATTAGGGCCGTGACTCACCAAGCTGACGGTCGGCCGTCCATTCCGATTGGCTGTTAAGTTTAGGGAATCAGCAAACAAGACCAGACTACGTTAATAACAATGCCAAAACATGTACTATTGTCGTTACTTGTAATCAGACTAGAGGTAGTTATAAACCATCTGTGGTGGATGAGAGTAGTGTGAAAATGGTAAGCTAACACTGCTCTGTTTACAAACAGCATTTATTTTGTATATCCTTGGGACCAGGTTTTCCTGTTTCCATTCTCTAGGCAGGTCAGAACACTGCTACCTGCTCATCGCCCTTTCATTTTAGCGGTATGTTCTAGCACCACTTGTTGGACAAGGCGACGTGAGCCAACGCAGAAGTTGATCTCTGTTAGCGCTCATTATTTGATGTCAGATTGTTGTGTCATGGCTGCTGGATGAAAACGGTTTGAATCCTCAGGTTTAAGGTCAGATATAGCTGGACCCTCAGTTTGTGCTGTTTAAAGGTTGGACATGAAGTAAACTTTACAGAAAACTAAAAACATGGTGTCCCCTTGTTGATTCCCACATGATCTGAATGTAGTTAATCTGCTGAAGACCCACTTCCTGTCACATGTGGCTTCTGATTGGCTAAGCTTTGACAGCTGGTGCTCTAACACAATGTCTCTATCCGGCACAGCTACGGAAGGTGGAGCGGGACAAGAAAACAATGGATCAAGAGATTGTGGAACTCACCAACAAACTGCTGGACGCCAAAAACACCATCAACAGACTGGAAGAGCTCAATGTGAGTGAAAACTCTCTAATACAATAAGTACTGTTACTCTCTGTGGAATATTATTACCCTTTATCTTACAGAGATAGTAGCAGCTACAATTTTGACTTTAAGTAACATTTTTTTCCTACTGGACATGGTGCTGCCATGTTAACATGTGAAGGCACAGCGAATAGCAGGCACTGCTTAGCTGGTAGATAACTGACATTCGAGTTAATTTTATTTATATTGTTCAAATCTGACCAGAATATCCCATTGGTTGTCAGTTACATTGGGAATCTACAATGCATTATGCTGGACAGAGTTTAAAATGAAGGCAGCACTTAAAAAGTGAAGGAATTATCTTTTTTTTAAAAATAGATATAAAATAAAGAATGAAAGAAAATAGTGCAGAACCGCTGTGATAGGTTTGGAAAACATTCAGCCTTTCTATAACTCCTTGTGATCTCCTCGTTTTTGGTGATCTGGCTAAGATAATTTATTAAATAAAGACACGGAAAAGAGCCCTTTTCAGTTTGTTAGTTGAAACATTAAGGTGATGAATGGTGTTAAGAGTTTTTGCAGAACTTCAAAAGATTAGGCAGACAGTTTTCCTTCAGAAGACCCTCCTGAGAAACCAATTCTGGGTGGGTCAGGTATATCACTTCCATTTTCACTTTACATTTGCAAAGACATACTGATACTGATAAGCTAGACCCCCCCAGACACAGACACAGACACACACACACCATTTGTTAGCTCACATTTTCTGTACTGTCCGGAGATACGTAATTATAAAGTGTAAACTGTACAATGTCCCAACAATTTTGGTTAGCGCCTATATAAATCGATGCACATAACTTTTTTGTCCAGCTACTAAACGATCACTTGTAGACCATTTCCAGCCATCCTACATACTGTTATCGTCACTATTGTCCTCACAGCATTGCTTTGCTTTAATCTAAGTAGATGATGATGGAAACCTACTTCTTTCTGCCTGATTAAGTCTGTGATGAGATGACTGCATACATAAGTCAGCAGCTGGTTTTGGTCAAAATGCTCTTGTCATTTTGGACACGTGAATGTGCTTCAGGGATAGGGGGCCTGATGGATTAGTGGTAGAGCATTGGTCCGGGGTGCAGAAGGCCACGGGTTCGAATCCCACCCCTCCAGGCGTGGTGTCCCAAGCACGGATAAAATGGGAGGGTTACTGCAGGAAGGCCACCCACGTTCCACTTTGGCGACCCATGAAGGCACAAGCCGAAAGTTGTTGATCTTGAATGTGCTTAAAGAATTTAAGGTGAGGGTTTGACAGGCAGGGTCTGTGGTTGCTTTTTAATAAGTAGTAAAAACCCCTCTCACTTGCAGCACAAGGGCAACGTAACAACAACAGAACAACATTGTGAATGTTGGGGTGACTCTGAATTGCTTTTCTTAACTATACACAATTGGTTTATGTAATACATATAATGTAAGCATAGACAAAAGATTCTTGCCCTTGAAGGGATGCACAGTGCTACAATCTGTACCCAGCAAGGTCTTGTTCAAGTCCAGGTGCTCCATTAATCCAAGGCCAAGCTTTCTGAAATGCATATAGACATAGCTCCATCGTGTCACATATGCAGAATTTCCACTGCTACTTTGGCACGTCTTCTGGCAGTCTCCTAAATGCACATTCGGTACATTTACAGCCCTTTTCAGAGTGACGGTTCAGCCTGACCCTATAGTAGCTTTTTCATGGTAATGTGAGATAATGACAGAGCTTTTTCAGGAACTAATATTAAATAACAGATCAGTAGGCAAGGGAGATGATGCAGCATCTCAAGCTTGAGAAACTAACGTTCACTTTGTGTGGCTGTTCTGGTAAATCTAAAAAAATGCGGAATCTATTTATTAATCAGAAGCTTTAATCTACCAGAATGTATATCTGGCAGATTTAAAAAAGTAATTTTATTTTTTTAATTAAATTATTTAAAATCAGAAATAATGCAGTTTGAAACTGTGTTTCTGCAGGAGCGTTACCGTCAGGACTGTAATTTGGCTGTTCAGCTGCTCAAATGCAACAAGTCGCACTTCAGGAACCACAAATTTGCTGACGTAAGTAACTGACTAATTTATAAATATGTAGTATTTATGTATTAACTATGCTAATCTTTACATCTAATAATAACTAATAGATTATTTGTCAATTATATATTGGGCTGGTTGGGCAGCTACAACTTAAGTACAAATGATTTAGAATTGTCCATAAGTGCCATACAGAAGTAAATGTAGTTTCCAGTTTATCAAATTGAGATACAGCAACAAAGCCTCTTTTCCCAGTTTAAATTTTCAGGTAAATGATTAATGTTTTTAAAAAACACACACAGTAGAGTATGTTCCTCTGAGGTGAAATATTTGACTGATGTTTTTTGTAGTAGTTAAACTGCAGCAGTTTCTGAAGCCCAGAGGAAACAGAAAAAAAAGCAGTGATTTCTTGAATTCCTCTGCCAGACCAGTAGACATCAGGATCCTTTCACTCAAAGATGTTTAGAGATCTGAAGTTAAAACAGGTGTTCTGAGATTCTGCTGTGATATTTCCTGTGATGAAGCTTTGCTCAGTGACTCTGAGTCAAACACAGCAGCGGAATGTCCCTGCTAGTAGAAACATGCTCATTATCATATGTCAGAGATGTGATGCAGAGCTGTGGCTGCTTTCAAACAGGTAAACTAGGTGTATACAGCATCAGCAGGTCGATTATTGTTATCACAGTATTTGTGTGTGAAACTCTGCAGCTTCCCTACGAGCTGCAGGATATGCTCAACAAACACATGAAGAGCAGCCTGCCAGAGCGGGGCCCCAGCCCTCAGGACCCCGACACCCTAAGTCTTACTCCTGCCGACGTTGTTCCCACCTCTGTCATCGCCCGGGTCCTTGAGAAACCCGAGCCGCTGGTTCTAAACTCGGCTCAGTCCAGCAGCTGCGGCCGGCCCGTGGCCGAGGACGTATTCGTGCACGTGGACATGACGGGTTCTACAGAGGGCGAAGGGAGGCAGAATAGTGGCCGGGAGGCATCGCAGCAGAACGGGTCCTGTCGCAGCCAGAACAGCCTGGATGAGGAGGCGGGGGGGGGCCCGTCCTTTGAGAAGTTGAACCCATACCCGATGCCCCCTCCCCCCCACCCCCTGTACCCGGGTCGCAAGGTAATTGAGTTTTCATCAGATGACAAAGTGAAGATCCCCAAAAACTCACCACTGCCCAACTGCACCTACGCCACAAGGCAGGCCATCTCCCTCAGCCTGGTGCAGAGCGACGACGAACGGCTGCCCCCCGGGAGCCCTGCTCAGTCCACCTCCTCTGGAGGGGGGGCCACATCGAGCCAACGCACCCCACCATCACAGAGGGACGCCACCAGTGAGCCTCTATCCAGCCAGTCCAGCCCCTTCAGCAGCCCCCCCCAGGTGAGCTTTGGTGAGATCAGTGAGGATTGTAGTGAATGTGTGTACAGATACTCATTTTACTGTGAGCTGCTTAGTAGAGTTGACAGTGGTGGAGTACTGGAGACATTGTCATCTTTGTCACTTTGGATAAAAGCAATACATAAGCAGACTGGTTACTGTTTGAATCCCCAACCAGATTCAGTCTTTCTGTGTGGGGTTTGCATGTGCCCCCTGTGCTCTGTTCAAATACTTATGGACCAGATCATGAATCCATACTCCCAGTTAGTACAACATGTCTGTAAGTTCACCAGCAGTATAGGCCACAGGTCTCATTGAGTTCCTTTTCCCCTCAGGCCCCCAGTGTCTTGGCCAGCTCAGGCAGTTCAGAAGAGGATCTCCTCGCCAACTGGCAACGGATGTTTGTAGAAAAGATGGCACCATCGTGCGACAGCTCACTGGTCCACCGAACATCATTCAGCAGCCAGACTGCTCAGGACCTGCAAAGAGGAAGGCAGGTGGCCTCCTCCGACCACCACAGAGCTGCATACTCTGATGGAGAGGAGGGGTCATCAGTGAGGAGCTGGACGCCGAGTCGCGGCTCTAGCCTAGACACCGATACTGACACGGATCTCCGGCCTGGAAGAAGAGGCCACTATGGGCGAGACAGCTCAGGTGGGGAGGGAGAGCGGCTGCTGATGGACCTAGAAGACGATGGGGGCAGCGGAGACACAGCAGTCACCATGCCAACCAGCCCTGCCAGCACCCACAGGAAGGGACTAGAGGACGAGGTGGGGGAGAGCTCAGCTGAAGAGAGAGATGTTCTCCCCCACGACCTGCCGGTCATCTCACCCTGTCTCCTGGATTTTGACCCCGGTCTTGCAGCCACCCCTCCCCAGCGGCCCCAGAAGAGTCCGAAGAGAATGGGGGTCCACCACCTGCACCGCAAAGACAGCCTGACCCGAGCCCAGGAACAAGGCACGCTGCTGGACTGACAACCCTCCCTCATACACACACTGTGCTGTCTCCATGGCAACTGACCTGTCCGTCACAGGGGTCAGAGGTCACACCCATTTAGGAGCTATAGCCATACTCTACTGTGTGTGTGTGTGCGTGTATGTGTGTGAGAGAGAAAGAGAGAGAAATATTGTATGGCCCACACAGAGGAGTCTTTATCCACATACTTTTGACCACGTTAGCCGGCCAAAAGTATGTAGATAGACTATTATTCTGTATAACACTAAAAAACAGAATGTCAACATACTTTTGGTTTTTTGACCACTTGTCCAAATAGTTTTATCCACAGAGAGTGTAGTTGTTAGATGTCCACAATGTTTTGGCTTTATCAAGATCAACATAGTTTACCAACAATAATACAATAGTTGATCAAAGGTATGTGGACACTTTTCAACTGCATAACACTAATTTGTGTCTACTAATAAGTGTCCACATACAATAAACATTATACACTACATAGCCAAAAGTTTGTAGACAGCTGATTATGATAAATTAGTAACTGTAATCAGTATTTTGTTAAATCAGTAGATAAGCTCTTATATTATTCTAATGTGCAAATAAAAGATCTTCTCTAATAAAATTAAATAAGGTGTTTAAAACAGTATTTTACTTATAAAAACAAAAGGAAAGCTGTTTATTATTTATTTTTGTTCCATATGAAACTTGGTTAAATCACTAAAAAGAAAAGCCAAATACTTGTGGACATGTTTTAACACAAAAGTAATACAAAAGCAGCATGAAAGCAGAACCAGATTAATTTAAATAAGGAATTTGACAAATAGCACTCTAAATGCTGTTTTAAAGACCAACCTGGAAGTTAGCATTTCCCTGGTGTGCTTGACAGAAGGTCAACAGAATTCTTCCATTAGCATTTGGATTATTGCAGAAAATAAGACGTTTTTAAAACAAAAAAACACCTATTTTTGAAGCCTAAATAAAATCACCACAAGTAAAAACTATTAGTAGCTATAAACAATCTTCCCTCACGGTCACAGGAATTAAATGTCACCATTACTAAACTTTCACCCTGTAATTTAATTTAGCACATTTTTCTCTTAACCAACCGTATTTTAGGTTTTTAACCAAAAACCGAATTTAGGACCGTGGAACAGGAAGTTCATTAGTATATGCACAGCTGATTAAATAATTGTGAATGATCAGTATTTGAATCAAAAATAGAAGCATGTGGTTGTGTGTGCATGTGTGTGTGGTTGGTTGTTTTTCAGAGAAGAATAAAACGAAACATTAATAGAAACCTAGAAATACATTACAAACTAAAACTTTATGGACGTCTTTGCCTTGTTTCCTGACCAGGAGCTTTTACTTTGAAGAGAACAGGTGTGACACACCTGAATAAACACACTCCCTTTCAGTGCCTATCACTCTGCAAGGTTTCAAGTAAGACGCCGGGCCTGCTGCAGGTCAGACTTTTATTTTTTCATTTCTTGTCATAACATGCTTTTAGTCATCTGATTTGTTTGTTGGTTAGCTGTAAACATTTGACCTTTGAACCTGACTGACCTCTGAATCCCCATGCCCCTTGTACTAGCAGAGGGTTGTGGTCAGAGGCAGCTCTTCTCTTTAAATCCCATTTGAAATGTAATGTTTTTGTTGTTTTCTTTGTTTTAATCTATTTTGACATTTTCTGTTTGGTTTTGATTTGATTTGTTGTTTTTTAGGATGAGTTTGTTTTTTATGTTTTTACATTGACGTTTTCATTAACTACAGAGGCCTATTAGTGCCAGAAATACACCACCATAATGACAAAATATTTTATTATATTTTTAACATCAGTTCTAACAAGTTTTATTTAGTTTTATTAAAATGTTTATTTAACATTTAACCTAACATTAAAGTCTAAATTATAAAGAAAAAGTAAAACATAAAATTAGATTTACATCATGAACAAGGTTATTGATCTGATGCCAGCAAATTCCGAATTTGGCGCCATAGTAAGGGATAATTACTAATATATTACCAATGTCTCCAAATATAAGCTTTATGTCCAGTGGTTCCAAATGTATCATTTTATGACCAATTGGCCAAACTATGTCAACCCCCACTTCTTCTCCATGAAACACTGTTTTTGGGAACCACCTGCATTATGTCACAAACTTGACTCAGTTATTCATGAAAATATTCGACTAAAATGTTTAGTGTGTAATATTTCTGGCACTGCTAAGCCTCCATACATTAGCTGTAGTTTTTAGGGCCGTTGTTGGTGTTGGTGAATGTCGGCTTTTTGCCTCATCACAGCTCTCTGATTGTGATTCAGACTGAGGACCACTAATAGATTGATTGATTTATCGATGAATTCATTGTTTGGCTGCAGGTTTTTGCAGCGCATGTGATCAGATTAAAAGTCTGGTTTAAGGCAGATTTTTTTTTCTCTGAAGACACTGATTGTTAACAAGAAGTAACGATTTAGTATTGATCAACACAGATTTCAGTTGAAAGTGTGAGCTCAGTTTGTATTAAAGCTTCCGTTTATGATCAGAGGCTAAAGATCAATAATTATTATCATGTAGCGTTAATTGATGAGTTTTTTTTAAACAATCAGTGTTTTCATATACTTAAACAGGGGCGAGTGCCAATCACAGATTGTAGCTAAGATTCCTGAGTGGTGCATTGTGGGATATGGAGTCTGACAGAGTGCATGCTGGAACACAGAAAACTAAACAAATAACCTTTGCCTTCAACTTAGTCTTTATTGATCCAGACCAGTTATTGAAATGTGAGAAACAGAATTTGTCCATTTAATCATCATGGGTTCATGCATTTATTAAAGAGTTACCTAAATATATGATCTGTTCCTTTATTACAGTTTTATGTTATTGCTTTAAAATGGATCCATTTAGCAATTTTATAAAACCTTGAGAAACCTTCTGCATGTGGCTCCATTCACATGCTGAATAAAATGTAAAAAAAAAAAAGCAGAATGCTCCTGCTCCTGCTCCTAGCTGTAGCTGAATTATTAAAAACTTAATTTGGTTTTGTGTCTGTTAAATCCCACAGTCAAAGGAACACGTAAATGCAGAACCGCCTCACTCCTCCTTTTATTATCAGAGTGAGGATCTGACGCTAAATTATTTAAAGGGTCATTACGTCACAAAGGGTTTTAAAGTGTGTAGTTGTGTGTGTGTGTGTGTGTGTGTGTGTGTGTTTCTGTTTAATATTTTATGCAGTCTTCAGATGTTCGGGACATCAAAAATTAAAGGGTGTGTATTACAGTGTGTGTGTATAAATAGATTTTTCTGTGTGAGTGTCTGATTGTTCATCAACATAATTATAGCATCGACCACAGCTCATCTCACACAAGGTCAACACATCTTTTTCTTTCTTTCTCTCAGTTACATCATGTTCTGTTCATATTCTTCTTTCCTTTATATTTTTCTCATCTATTTCCCTCATTTTTCTTAACGTCCTTTCTTCAGTTTTATCGTTTCTTTATCTTTATTTAAAGAGGGCCCTACATGCTTTGCTGTCTTTGTTATCCCTCCTCTTCCTCCTTTTTTTAAATGCTCCTTTTCTTTTTACTTCTCTTATTTGTATTATTATGAGTTATCAATATTATTATTTTTATAGCCCTTCCACTGAGCCATCAAAATAATTATTTGCAGGAGCAAAATAATTGTTTTGCAGCAAAAAAATAAATCAAGGAGAAAACATCGAAGCAAATTGAAAGGAGAACAAATTTATTGCAAGATAGAAATTTTTCTTTTAATATACATCACTCACAAAAAGTTAGGGATATTTGACTTGGGGAAATTTCAGAATTCACGTAAACTGCACTATAACCTTTACAGGTGAACTTATTTTGACCTTCTTTAAACTTTTGAATGTCACATGTTTCAGTCCTTATTGCATAACATGCTGTTCTTTAACAAGGTGATGAACTGCAAAAATTATGTTAAAAACGTGATTCATGGATTATGTCTGATCACACTAAATATTTTGGTTCAATAAAGATTTGTATTGAACCATCTTCTTCATCATGCTGTTCACATTTTGAAATTATGAGACGAAGACAACACCTAACAATTGACAAGTCATTTAGACATTGACATTTTTTTATCGGGGTATTCCCACCACTGTTAGTTTTTGTTTTAGTAGATTTTTTGAGATAAAGAAATTGCCATTGCATACTTATATTTTAATGCCCTACTTTTGTGATATATCACTGTAGCATGACCCTTTTACATTTTCCATAAATTTCACCCAAAAGTCAAATATCCCTTTAGATTTGAATTCCCAGGAAGTTGCATTAGGGTTTTGTTTTAATCCATTTTTTGAATATTGGCAGTGAGGCTGCTGAGCATAAAGAGTTTGGTTGCTCATTTAACCATCTTGGGACTACTAAGCTGAAGAAATTTGCTTGGGATCTTTATCTGTGTGGTGATTGGACCACCAGGAGCTCAGTGATGCATAGGAATTGTAGACCTGGATGACTGTGTTCAGGTAGGAAGGTGTTGTTGCATTGACTTAATGGGACCTGTGTCCTTTTTGGCTGATGAATAATGAGACATGCTGCTACATTTGGATCATCTGGAGGGCTGGATTGTGCTGCTGGTTGACCTGTCAACATGACATTGCAATAGTCGAGATGAGTTATGACCAGTGCCAGACACCGAAGATCTGATCAGCAAAGCTCAATTGATCATCAATAGTGACCCCCAGATTTCTGTCAGAATTAGTGGGGTCAATGACTGAAAATCCTAAGTTGATGCTGATGTTTTGTTGTATTGAAGATCTGGCTGGGAAGACTAGAAGTTATGTCTTGAAGAGATTGAGTTAAAGATGTCTATTATTGAAGTAGAGATGTCAGAGAAATTGACAGAAATGTATAGAAAAGCTCTGTGTCATCAATATATCATTGATAGAAAAAGCTGTATAGCAGTAGAGATTGAAAAAAGTAGAGGCCCAAGAACCGAGCCCTGTGGCACACAATGGAGAGACTGTAAGAGTTAGAAACATGCCTTTGCCAAGATACTTTGATGGTTCTTCCAGAGAGGTAAGACCTGAGTCAGGCCAGAGCTGTACCACAGATGGCCAAGTCAGAATGTGTGGACAGGAGGATCTGGTGGTTAATTGTCAAAGGCTCCAGATAAATGGTGTGTGCTACACACTATTTTTCCTATTCAATTCATCCTTTTAAAAGATATTCCATTTCCTTTTCATCATCCTTGCACTGGTTTTTACCTTTTCTCATATTTTCCTCTTTGACATTTCATTAATAGTTATTTGTTGTCAAAGACACTAAAGTGCAGTTTTCAGTAATTAAAAACATGACCAAATGCAGGACCTGTAAGATGCTCACAATGCTAAAACATTACCCAAACTGTAATGTATAAAATCAGACATATACCTCAGCTTTATTCTCATTTTACAATTGAGTTAGCTTGGAGCCTGGTGGATTAATGGGTAGGGCATCGGGTTGGGATCCAGAAGGCCACAGGAATGAATCCCACCCCACCTGGTGTGGCCCCGCCCAGCTATCAAGGGTCACCCCAGTGTAGGTCCTGAGCCCGGATAAAATGGGTTGCGGCAGGAAGCGCATCCGGCGTAAAAACTCCAAATGCCATATCAATGTGCAGAACCCGTTCCTCTGTGGCGACCCCTGAAGGGACAAACTGAAAGCCGTTGATCTATTACTTTACTTTGTTTATTTGAACAGGGACAATGCACTTTAATCAACATTTCTGTCAATGTGCCAGTTTTAGCTGTTTAGCTAATTTGCAACTGTAGCCCCTGAGTAAACTTAGTAAACTACTATTTAACTGAACATTATTCTGTTTAGACTGTCTGTGTCCCAGCATGAAGAACATCTGCACACGTTCAGATCATATTTTAAACTAATTTATTCTCACACTTTACTGTCACAGTTATTAGAAACAATATAATATTTCATGTTGTTTCTGCTGCCTTCATGTCAAATTTACTTAAATTTTAAAATTAAATGTGTCACACATCAACAATAAATTGCAGATTTTTGAAATATGTGACATTTACGCAAAAAAAAAAGACTATTTGTGTTCACATCATTCAATTAAGAGCAAAATGTTCTGAACATGAAAAAACTAAATGTTGGCACAAATATGGATTACATACATCCATACTAACATTAGCATAACTTTTCATTATCAGCTGCAGTCATAACGCGCATAAATGAATTTAACTCAGAGCTAACATTAGCTTGATTAGCTAAGCCACGTTAGATTGTCTTGAGCCGTTTCTCTCGACTGCATCAAGATCTTCAGGAACTAACTAAATATCTTCTCCTGGTGGTTTTAAAACTCACAGGTCAGGTTTTGCAACAAGAGCAAATTAATCACTCGTCACTGATTTTTGAAATCAAAATCTAGTTAAAAAATGCTTTAGCTACCATAGACAAAACTTAAGGTTGAGGGTTTTTTTTTAAACAGCCACAAAAGTATCTTACAGAAGCAAACATTAGCTTACATTTGGGCAAAGAATGCTGCTGGTGATCACCAATAAAATCCTTAGCTAGGTGTGTGGAAGTATGGAAACCATTTTGGCTTCATAAAATACAAATTATATAAATCAATTGCTAATTAAAATATTAAGATGACAGGTTTAACATTGGCTTGATAAGCTAAAAAGCAACATTGATATTTTTATGAAAACATGAAGCACATGAAGAACTGAATTTATTTTTACTGTAAGCAACAGTATTTACTCTGCTGTGTTCACATTAATAACTTCATGAAAGCTAGTTCTGTTTAGCCCATTTATAAAAATTGTTCTTCCTGTGATGGTTTATTTCTAACTGCTTTTCTAAGAAACCAACAGGTGGGAAGTGGTACGTTTATTTGATCAGTGATAATTAGCAGTAAGAGACTGTATGAATAACATAGACTATATAAAAATTGTAATGTTAGCTAAAAGATTAGCAGATTATACACTGCAGGTAAGAGCCTCCATTGGTCTAATTACTGAGATTAATGTGTCTAAAGAAATTTGACATTTTTGGGCAGTCAGTGTATTTCAGTAGGCCTACTACTGTCAGCTGCTAAATTAAGGGAGATAAGAGAGATTCCTAATCTCAATGGGATTTCCTGGTCTAAATAAAGGTGTTGTTTTTGTTTTTTGTTTTTCTTTAAGTACTAATATTCTTTAGCAGGCTAATCACTGATTCCATTAAACAATTGTAATTAAACATGGATGAAGTGTAAAAAATTAAGTTCAAAGCTATAATGTAAGGAGTCTGCTAGTTTTGTAAATCCTGTAGTCTCATTGATACGTCATCAAAAAATATCTGAAGGTCCTTTTTCAGTAGAGAGAAACAATCAAGCTGAATAACTTGTTAGCACACTAGCTAACCAGATTAATTATGTAAAAAACAAAACAAAAAAAACAACAACCAGGTGATCGCGTGGCTAACTAGCTTGTGTGCTATTCTGATGTGTTGGTAACTGACTGTAGTAGTTAACCGGCTAACATTAGCTGTTAGCAAAGCTGAGAATATCCAACATGGCCACCAGGAACAGTTAGGTTGACTTCAGATGTGGAATCACCTGAAGGAACTTTGGTAACAAAACTGAACCTGGAATCAGAGGAAGTTCTGTTTGAGGAGGATTTGTTTTTCATTGCTAGAGGTTGCTAACGTGAAATTCAGGTGATTGTAACCCCACCTCGTTCCACAGGTGCTGTCGCATGACCTCTGACCCCAGCCAGGTGTTTTAGGTTTGCCTGAGCTGTTCCTCTCTTCATCTGTTTAAAAACTCAAGAGACTGTTAAAACACTACTAATGATTTTATTTTCTGAATTTGTAAATCAATGTATATTTTAAAACAAATAAAATATTTTAAATGAAGCTGAGTTTCTGTGTTTTGCCTGAATAATGATCACAAGAACCCCCCAGCCCCCACCAGAGAATATTCATCTTAAGTATGTTGGTTTTGGTTTGTAACATTCTTCATTGATATAATTATCTTATAATTAGTCAACAGTGTCACTGGTGTATTTCTCCAGGTGTGTGGCAGCTCCATATTTGACTTGACAAGGTGCAGACACTGTTGTGTTGATGAGGTTCAGGTTTCAGGTGAGATCAGGTTACCTCTTGAAATAGACAGATCCTAAGCTGCTGGTTAATCCTATAATGTTTTAAGTTTCTTACATCACGTTTTGTCTCTTTTGGTCATTGTTACATTGAGACATACTGAACAGGAACACACACTAACCCTCATAAAAGACCACACACAGCACTAATTAGTAAGCAATGAACCATGTCATAATCTGCTTGTTTTAGGTAACAGCTGCTTTTAATCATCAGTAATCAATAATTAGTTTTGTTTCATCAGTTGCTCTTTAACGTTTCTCAGGGTTCGGTTAGTCCCTTAGGGTTCTTTACGGTCTGTGTTTCAGATCTCTGTGTCAAGGACCATATAGCACTCCTCAGTAAACTAGTGTTGTAGTAGGGTTGTTAGACATTCTTTAATTTTAGAGAGATTGAGCTGAGTTCAAGGTTTTAAGTTTGGCATTGAAACAACAAGTTCTAAAGGCATTGAAACATCTGCTCTGTTCTTCTGTGTTAGAACCTTTCACGTCTTACTTAAAACTCGTGTCAGACCCTTAAAGTTTCTCTGGGATAGGTATAATTTGGGACTTTACAGCACTGGTGCTAATTTCTTTTAAAATGATGCCGTTGCCTAAACGGTACCTGAACTGAGAGTTTAGCCTTAGTTGTGGTCATTTTCAAAAGACTTCAAGAAACACCTTTTTTTTATTTGTAAGGCAAAATCCAATTTTCCATTTAATATCTGCAGTTAAGAATTATACTAACAATTAGATCTACAGGTGGACAATAAATCCATAAATCAGGGGGAAATGCACTTTTTACTCCAATACATTCTTTTGAAAGCATCTTTGACATTTGTAGTAGCTGAATGTTTATTATTACACTGAAATGGCAAACAACCCTAAACCTAAACTACATTCAGTATACTAAATATAACCAATGCATTGATGACTAGGTATTATTAAGGATTACCTTCCTGTCAGTATGTAAAATCTGGAGGATTTGTCAAGAGCCCTGCTGGTCACTAAGAATAGCTAGACATCAGTGTTCTTAAGAGTCTGCGTAAGTTTGTAGCTCTTCATCAGGGTTTGGGGAGCATTGTTGGGCTCTGAAAATTTCCTCAGGCTGTCCCAAAGACTTTGTCAGTAATCTTAAGGAAACCTCCTGGTTCTCATTTTTCAAATTACTTCACTGTAGTGTGTCAGAATACTTCTGTAGGGATCCCTTAATGATCTTAAATGTTTATCAGGACCCTGACCAGATCTACTTACGTCTATGAGCTCAGGTCTTATCAAGTCTTTCTCTGCTGCCACCTGCTGGTTATCCAAGACTCCCATCATTACTTTAAGTTCTTTGTGTTCTGTAGAACCTTTATTTCTCTGACTGAATTCAGATCAAGTGTAGAACTACAGCTCAGCTACAAATTTAGTTAAAGTTCAGTTTATTGCTTGTTTGTGAGGGAATGAGTACAGAAATATGACAACAGTCTAGAGGAATAAGATATTTTCTACCTGCAGTCTGTACACAGGAACACAACATTGTTCTGAAAAACTGACACCTGAGTCCAGGTGATGTGTTGTTACATTAGAAGCCAGGCTTACTTTGTATGATTAGAGGGTGTGTTCAATAAAGGTATGAAAGAATATCACTGTGTTTTATCAGTAAAGGAATGTTGTTTCTTCATTTGTGACTTAAGCAAAGATCTGATCACATTTTATGAACAATTTATGTAGAAAACCAGGAAATTCCAAACAGTGCTGACATCTTCCAGCCGCAGGCTTTTCACATTCTCCTAAGGTTGGTGAAGAACTCTTCTAGAACATTCTCTGCTTCGTCCTCCCTGTAATCTCTCACCACGAACAGTTCACGGTCTTCAGCTCCTCGAATCATGGCCGACAGAGCTGCAGAAAGACACCAAGTTATTTTGTTCATCTACCCTGTACACGCTCAGGTGTCTGAGCCATGGGAAGACAGAACAGTCACCAAGTGTTAAGGTAAGAGTGACACATTGACAGTTAAGTATAAAATCATTCAGGTACAGCTTCTCTGAATCAGTGCCTCCAAGTTTAGCATCTTAGAATTAGCATTGTAAGGTTTAAATTCTAACTATTATTAGGATTAACATTTCAATTTGACATTTTATTTTAATTTTGTTAACTTCATTGTACAAACCCTTTTATTTTATTCTATTCACATGATAAGAGAAAGAAGTGCTGTGTTTATCTATCATAGTTATCAATCTAACAACCAAGATGAAGACATATTGTGGCAGAGTCAGTGTTAGGTCATGCCCCTCATTTGGAGAATAAAAATGTGAATGTTAAGTATTTAACATCCCTCAATTAATGACATGAAGCTTTTATTCATAGTTTATCAGATGGTTCAGTTCAGCTTGCCATGATTAAATTAGTAGGTTATTAGTTATTGAGGCAGCTAATTATATTTTACAGTGTCTCACTCATGTCCTTGGTGGAGCCAAAGACATTGTTTCTAAAAACCTTAAAAAGCCAAAAAGTATACCTTATTTAAATCTGATGATGCTAGTAATTTGATCTATCCTGTATCCATTCTACCTCCTTTTTCAAAAAACAAAACAAAAACCAAAGCAGCTTATACATGAACACTTGAATGCATTTTGTTACAGATTTTGATGGATTTATGAGAAAAAAAGACAGGTTTTCCCCCTGAACTTCTGGACAGTATGCAAGCGTTTTCGTTGCCGTTTTAAGTTAATGCCGTGTTTTCATTTTGAAAACAATTTAACCTGCAATATGCACTTTAGGTATTATATATTATATTAATATTAATCTAAAATCAGCACTTTGACTTAGTGCTGACACTTCCACAGTAGCTTTGGTTTTTCAGCTGTAGCGTTTTACGTTAGCATTTTAGCATCTTATTTGGTGAAGCTAACAGACTTAAGCTTTATCTTTGCCTGACAGAACAGTGTTAAATTCTTAAAGTTTTCATATCTGGTGCAATAAAAGAAGAGAGGCCTACTGATATGACACCTGGTGATTGTGTTCTGTTCTCACTGGCTTACAGAGAAGACCACTTGCACAAGTAAAGAGGAAGTTAACTCACTGCGCTGAGACGACAGCCTAAACAGGCATAAGACTTTTTTCCTCATATCAATGGCCCGTCCCAGTTCATAGCCAACACCCAGAGATGGCTGTGTGACCTCAGCCACCACCACTGCAATGCACAGGGTTCAAAGGTCACACACAGATCACCTGCAGTAAACTCAGGACAAAGATGATGTTCCACCAACTTACAGTCAGCCTGTCGAAGCCAGTCCATGTCTCTGTCATGAATGAATTTGTCTCCTCCTGTTTTGGCATCCTCACCTGTCCAACCACAGCACAGAGGATCAGTGATGTCATACATCTGTCCATTTAGAGCGCAGCACTTTAGTGACATCACATGTTTCTTAATGCTTTGGTTTTCAACCAAAATATTTTTAAACATGAACTTTACTTGTTTACATATATAAAATAAATTCAAACCTCCTGCTGCATCGGTGATTGTGTTAATGATCATTTCATTAACGTTAATATAATTATGGCAAAACAGTCATTACAGTAAAATTAGAGGCAGCCGTGGCTCTGTTGGTAGAGTGGCCACCTACTGACCATAGGATCAAAGGTTTGCGCCCCGCTCATATTGTCCACATGTCGAAGTGTCTCTGGGCAAGACACTGAACCCCCAACAGCCCATTCCCATCCCTAGTCGGTCCCAAGCCCGGGAGAATTTGGGGAGGCTTGCGTCAGAAAGGGCATCCAGTGTAATAACTGTGCCAAATCAACATGCGGACAAAATGATCCACTGTGGCGACCCTGAACTCACAGGATAAGCCAAAAGGGGGGGAAAAAAAAAGGTAATTACAGGATTCCTACTTTATTCTCTAAATATTGGTTCAGGACCTTTCTGCCTTAGAGTTTGTATTTGAACTGACAGCACAGCTGTGAATTTGGATCCCACACACAGACATCTATAAAATGATGTAAAAGAAAATGTGATTCATCCAACCAGTAGCTTTCTGCAGTGAACAGCAAGCTGTGACCATATTAACAGAGGGAGTTTAAAGAGCACCTAGCTAGATTGAAGTTTATCTCCAAGTGGTTCAGAAGTGATTAACTTGGTAATAATTAGTAACACATGATCACTCACTAAGACACACACATGCAGGTCATTATTTTGATGTAGTACACACTGTTTAAACATACCTGAAGTGCAGGTAAACCAGGTGTTAAACATATAATAATGACCAATCACCTCATATTAGCTAACTAGTTAACATCAGTAAGTTTAGCAAAGTTGCATTACATTATAAATACAGATTTAGGTTAAACTTAAATTGTTCTCAGGTTAATTTTATCTGAACTTTGTGTGTTCAGCAGGTGCACACTGCATTCACCAACCTCACGTTTCACAGGGCTTTCAAACGTAGCGGTCAAAAAACATAATTTGTATCATTTTTTATTCATTTTGGACATTTTTATTTGCTTTCTCTATTTGGCTTCATAAACCTACAATTTAACAGCAAATCCAATGAGCAAATTAAATGAATTCAGAACCAGATTAGAATTAATTGATATAAAAATTATTTGTAGAGCAGGAACAAGAATATCTGATTTGACTGTACACACACTCAGCTGGGGAGTTCCCGTGATTTATTTTACCATATCTTTATCAATGATGCTGGTCTAATTTACTGTAAACACAGCACAATTCCACGGCATCATCCTCCGCAATTATCATACAACAGATGAATCAACTCCTCTAAAACTGTTTCAACTGTTTGACTTTAAACAACAAATTTACATTAAAAACAACCCAGACATTAATCACTGGGTTAGGTTGAAAAAGAACACAGAAACCTGTCACTCATCCGCTGCCCTCCTCTCCCTCTGCTAAGCAGGTAGTCTACTGCTGGCAGTTTCTTTCTCCACTTTCCACTCACCCTTACCGGTCAAGGCAGATGGCTGCCCACCCTGAGCCTGGTTCTGCTGGAGGTTTCGTCCGTTAAAGGGAGTTTTTCCTCTCCACTGTTGCCTAGGGCTTGCTCAAGGGGGAATTGTTGGGTTCTCTCAATACATCTTTATAGTCTTGACTTTATTCTGTAAAGTGCCTTGAGATGACTTTGTTGTGAATTGGCGCTATATAAATAAAGTTGATTCGAATGGGACTGAAATAATCGGTCACGTGGATTTACAGTCTGTTGATTGTAAATCCCTGATACAATGATTGTAACTGAGCCTCAGTTTGAATCAAGTGGAGCTACAACATAAATCTACAAATGAGAACCAGCAGTATTATAATAATCATTCATACTGATACTGTATTAGTATCAGTATTAATGATTTTTCTACCAAACTGACCCCTGATGAGAAGAGGAGACTCCAGGTCAGTGCAGGCCAGGTATTTTCTATTTGTTCTATTTTTTGTTTAAACAGATCCCTTGTTTTGTGGTTTATGTGAAGCTGCTAATGAATAGGGATTTGAGGTTATTGACAATACTGCAGGTTTTGTCCCTCCTGGATCAGTGAACAGTCAGTTCACGAAGTTAAACATCAGTTTAGCCAATTTTGGTTAAAAAACTATTTAGAAAAAACATTATTTGGATTATATTTTCATCATTGAAACTGAATCTTTCAATGATCTGGATGAAAATTTTGCCAGTCCAACAAAAGATAAAAAAAGTTTTAACTCCTGCAGATCATCAGGAAACCGTGTCACAACTCTGAGAAAGGGGTTAAAGTCTGTCACATTTTTTGTATTGGGCTTTACTGTTAAGGGGCTGGACGAGGACCAAGGTTTGTGTGCATTCTACAAACACATTCACAACCACAAATTAAGTCCATTAACCTTATCACAAACTAGTTATCAGCTGTGTGTTACTGTCTGTAATACTGTGTACACTGATCACTCACAACACTAATACCACCTGGTGGTTTTGATAGAAAACTGTGTTTTTTATCAAAATATGAACTTATCATTATGGGATAACCAGCTGATAAAGATGTTAAAATTAGCTCCAACTTTGCCAACTGTGACGTCTGACCCTTAGTTTTTATTAATTACTGTACATGTTTTACCAAAATTACCATAATTAGCGATTATTAAAATACTTTTTCTTTTCTTAGGGGAGTACTATTACGTTTGTAGTTGCATTTGTATTCGAGCATTGAATTTGTGTACTTGTACCACCCTTGTACACAGTGTATCACATGTTGCTGTGTAGCTGCTCACAGCTATGCTGACCCTGGTCCTCCATCACAGTAATCAGCCCACAGGAAATAACATTGTGGCAGGTAACCGGAGTGTGTGTGCGTGCGTGTGAGCTCTGACCGCTGTCTGTGAGCTCGCTGCTGCTCACGTGCTCTGTCAGCACGGTCCCGTAGCTCCTCAGCTTCTCCACGATCCTCCGGTAAACGTGCACATCGTTTCTGCCTCCGCGGATGCTCCCGCAGAAATAAATCTTCATGTTTCTACTGCTGTTTCTAGTGGTTTCTTCAGTCTGACTCCAAAGGAGAAGATTCCTCCCGCGCTGTTGACGTCTTCGTCTAATCCGCTTCACTACATTAAACCGTCTGCCCTAAAATTGGTCTCGCAGGTTAAAAAAAACTGTTTTGCGCTGCAATTGGCTGCGGAACAAGCAGGCGTCCGACTGTGAGCGCCAATGATTGGTGCAGGAAGGGGGCGGGAAATAGAGTTTGTTCTACCTGACAGACAGCAGTTAGGGGAGAACATACTAAATTTAAGTAGCAGTTACAAAATAAAGCAAGGTTCCGTGAGTAGAAGGTTTAACGGCATATTTTCTCATTCCGTTTTTTCTTGTGGGCACAAGTTCATAAAAACCTAAAAAAAAAAAAATCATCATTACTAGTATTCATTATTGTATGTGTTTATTATTGAGGTCAAAGTGGGTAGTGAAGTCTTATTGGAGTACATTATAAGGAGAGGTGGTTCTAATGTTATTGCAATCCTGTTTAAAATGGGTGAAGTGGGCAAAACTAAAAACAAAAAACAACCTCATCTTAAACACAGAATTTATTTTTTAATAAAATGCATAAAACATCAGAGCACCAAACAGCTGTTTTATATTAAATCCGACTCCAACCAGATCCCAAATAGTTTATTTGAGTTCATCACAGAAACTATAAATACATCCGAACATGAAGATAATTAAAAAACACAAACATACAGACAGAATCAAAGTGTACAGACATCAACACATAAGAGAGAAAACAGAAAAAAGTCTCAAAGTCTTCTTACAAACTTTCTGTGGACCACATAATGACGTTTGAATTGGGAGGATTTTGTCACTGTAGGTTCCCAGAAATAAAGTTCTTCAACAGATAATTGATTTGTGAGTGTGTGCATGGGGCCTCAGTGGGCCCTCACCAGGGCCCCCAGACTCTTCACTGTGGTGTTGAACGTCAGTTCGGGCACGTCTCTGGCCACCCGCTGCATGGGAGACAGAATGGGTCCTTCCAGAGTGTCCAGCAGCCCTGACATCACCATGAAGGTGTGAAAAGTGGAAATGAGACATCAGATACAGTAAATTATGTGGTTTCTGAGATTCTACCATGTAGTGGTGGGAGCAGTAAGAGGGTTAAGCCATACACAAATATATATTACTCAACATAAAACCCCTGTCATTTATTATAAGCTTGTGTGACAACTAACATTTGGGATTTCTTAGTATAAATCTATAGAAATAAAACATTTGATGGTCATTCCATCCATCAGCTTTAAGTGCTGCTGCAGAAGCTACTTTGGAACACACAGACACAGACACAGACACAGACACAGACACAGACACAGACACAGACACAGACACAGACACAGACACAGACACAGACACAGACACAGACACAGACACAGACACAGACACAGACACTTTTAAGATACTTTACTAACAATAACAATTTTAAAATCACAGAATGAGCATTTTACTGAAATTGCAGTTTTTGGAATAAAAGTGGAAAAGATTCTGGGGGAAGTGAAAACAAACTGGGCAGTGGGCCTTGAGAACCAGCGCTGAAAACCACTGACCCAAGTACCTCTGACTACTACCGAGCCTCGAAATCTAACATTTACCGCAACAGCGAAAAATAAGACTTAACATGATACACTTTGCTGCCCAGATACAAGCCTCTTTGGGTCCAGATCGAGACCAGAGTCACTGACCCGATCAGAGAATGGCTATTTTAATTCTCATTGGTTCTCTCTTTTGGCCTTTTTTTTTGTAGAACTGCCTGACGGTGTGAGAGGATGCCAATAGGCTCTGCTAGCAGTCAAACCATCTTGTGTAAAACCTTTGGCTGAACTAAACATGTCACATTCTGGATGAGAGTTTGAGCTTTTAGTGAGGGGCAAAAGAGCACACTGCTGTAAACTAAAGGAGTGTTCTGGATTTGGACTAAGACAAAACAAGAGCATCATCACAAAATAGAAAGAGGCACAATAATTGTATTACATACTGCACGCTGGTTTGTAACCTATGTATTTATTATATCTGCAATCACATGATGCACAACTTATCCCGGGCTTATCCCGTGAGTTCCGGGTCGCCACAGTGGAGCATTTGTCACAGTTTTTACGCCGGATGCCCTTCCTGACGCAACCCTGCAGTGGTTGTGCTGGCTTGGACCAGCACTGCACAGCTGGGCATAGTGTCTTGCCAAGAGACACTTTGACATATAGCCGGGACCGGGGATCGAACCACTGACCCTGTGGTCTAAGGATGACTGCCTTGACAACTGAGCTATAAGATGCTCAGCTGTATAATGTGCTGAAAACAAAACACAGTTTCCCAAATTTTAAGTTTTCTATTATGTTGTCTCCTGTATGCACTGATCGCTCATAGAAATCAAGCGGATTTTTAAACGGTTGTTATTGGGGCGATCTCCTGCTCCATGTCTTGAGTTCATATGTGAAACAGCCTTCAGTCTTTTCAATCAATTAGAATTAGAATTAACTTAATAGAAGTGTTACCACACAGACTTTAATGACAATGGAATGATCATCAGCAGAGTGAAAGCTGTAGAAATGTAAAGTGATTGGCACTTCTGTTTACTTTCGGTCTCATTACACACAGTATTGTCCAACTTCTATCTGTGGCTATGATACTACGGCATTTTAATGGGCTAAATACAACCCAGTGTGTTTTTATAAACCTTGCTATTATGATAAACTACATAAGCTGATAAACTTGGGTGTGACGTCAATCCAAGTTTCAACTTCCAACTTCCCAGGTAAATGGACCGCACCATATTCTGCTTTGTTTTAACTGCGCTCCAGTCCTTCACTTAACGTGTCCGAGATAAAACTCAGATTTTAAAAACAGCCTGCTGCTAACAACCACTTCAACACAGAACCCAAAGAAACGCTTCAGTACAAACGTGTACTTTTACACTCATAGTGAATGCTGGTTGTACAGGTGTAGATTCTGACCTTCTACAATGCGGTGGTAGGCGAAATGCAGGTAGAGCAAAAACAGCATGTGCAGCACAGACAGGGTCCCACAAAGCAGCAGGCGTGGAGTTTGACCTACTGTACGAGACAGCAGAGCCATTATCTGAGAGGGGACAAAACAGGAAACCAGGTTATTGTACAGTTATGAAGTGAACAGCGGCTGATGGGAAGTGTAGTCCTCACCATACGCAGCGTTGAAAGCCCACCGATCAGCAGCCAGAGGACGTAGAACAGGAAGTGGAAATGGATGTTGTAGGTGACAAAGAGGACGACGCAGTGACCAAACAGACCATAACCCTGACAACCAGATTCAGATTGATAATAAAGTTTTAGGTCTAAAACAATCAAGTACCATGTATACATATCATTTAATGCAACAATCAAGTACCATGTATACAAATCATTAAATGCATGCACTGTGTTATAATAATTATTATTGATTATCACTTTATATGGGACTAATACCGATTGTGTACTCTGTGCTGTACATGTGATTGTTGTAATTATGTATATATGTATATACTGTTGTATAGTCACAGTACTGATGCTGGCCAGCATAGACAGCATCTTGTACTGTATGTAGTACAAATGAAGTATGAGTACTGACCAGCAGGGACAGCATCTGCAGCATGGTGATTTGGGCATTAACCAGGTATGCCAGGAAGTAGATGAACGAGGAAACACCAAGCCAGTAACCAAAACATGTTCCTATAGCAGTACCCATCAGAGTACCCTCTCTCTGAAATACAGAGAAATACACCACGTATCAGTTGAGCACCTAATCCAGAACAATGATCTGCTGATGTTTGTTCTTACTATGACAGTTCCTGAAGTCTTCATGCCGTGCAGCAGGATTGCCACCAGTGTGAAGACCAGCATCAGAGGACCATACAGCTCCCCTGCAATCTTCTGCAGAGGAAAAAACTAAATGTAGGAGGCCAAAAACCTAGGGCAGTCTCATTTTAAACATCTGAAACTGTGACTGTCAAACTGAAATCATATAGTGAGTGCAGACCAATTACATTGGCAAGATAGGAAGTGAATGGTTACCTGTGGGAAGTTGATCATGCGGGAAGGTATCATGGACTCGATCAACCTGAGAGTAAGCAATCAAAGTGAGACACAGCAGAAAAAAAGAAACAGCTGAAAGGAAACAGGAAGTGAAGGCTCCTACCTGTTGCGCACCTGCAGCGGTTCCACATCAAAGTACGGCCTTAGGATGTCAATATTGGCGTACAAGTTAAAGGCTCTTGATGCCTGACGCTTTCCTGCCTGCCACACCTGCACACATCACATAAGTGAGTCAACAATTAAAGTACCAGAAGAACATGGCTACACTTCCTGCTCCTTCTTCAGAATAAAAGCCATAAAAAACAGTCACTCTAAGGCATTAATTGTGATACCAACAGTAAATCTGAATCAATTAATCAATAAACAGAAAGTTAATCAGCAGCTGAACTAATTCATAATTTTAGTCATTCTGTAAACTAAAATTCTAGCTAAGGAGGAGGAACACTGATAAAAAAACTTAGTGGTACTAAATATACCTCAGATTCTCCACTTGGGCCTGTGGACTTACCTCGTCGGCCACCTGTCGGCCCAGCTGACCTTTTAAGCCCTTCATACCCAGAAACTCCCCATCGTCCTCCTCAGTGGCAGCTGCCTCTGCTGCCACCTCCTCTTCCTCCTTCATCCTCTGGTGCATCTCCCCCATGTCCTCGAAGCTGGAGCCTGACGTGTCGTCCATGTTTTCCATGTCGATGACGGCCGAGCCCCCACCCTGTATATTGGGGGGGAATTTGTGACGAGCTATTTTATTAACATCTTTCGTTTTGTATCATTTGTATCAAAACAAAAACAGAGACGAGAGCTGAGCTGAAATACAATTCAAGTGACCAAAAAAATTGTAGAAACTATGATCTATCTTTCTCTCTTTATCTATTTCTCTCTCTCTACAGCATGGTTTATCATTTTCATATTGTTTGTCCAGTTTATTTAGATATGTGGGACATTTTATTAATTCGTTTTTACTTTTGTTAATGTACTTTCCTGACATTTGCATTGGCTACCATCATTTTCCATAACATAATTTATTTGTTGAGTATATTTCTTATTGCAACAACTTCAACAAATGCAGTACAGGAAAAACGAAATATTACTTATTTTACTTTTAAATATAATTAAGTGAAAAGTATAAAGTAGCAGAAAACCTAATTAAAAAATATATATTTGGACAAATGTAATGTAGTTATTCCTACGTGCTCCCCAGCACTAACTGGTTAGCTGGTAAATGTTAGCAGCTATTCGTTAAATCGTCTGACAGGCATGTTAGTAGGTTAGCCGTCCTGTTACAAAGTTACCCAGGTAGCATGTTAACTTTGGAATCAGTTGTCTCGTTAGGACACTAGTTAGCTGGTTAGTCAGCTGGTTAGCATGTTAGCTCACCTGAATGAGGTTGTCATCGAAACTGCCCCACGGTTCCGTATTCGTGTTTCTGCTCCCGGAGCCCGTAGACATTTTCCCTGCAACGGCAGTAACAGTTCGCCAGGTGTTTTACGGTGCTTGTCCCGTGTAGGTAACCGTGTGACTGTTCCCGACGCAGGCTGACAGACGTTAATCTTTACACAGGCGACACAAACTAGAAGTTTCAGCTCTAAAATGTAAAACAAAAACACCTCTTCTTCTTCCGCTGTACTTTTTATTGACAGTGTGCAACCAGCTAATAGGTTCATCGCCGCCACCTATTGGACTGGAGTGGCGATCAGGAAACGTTAGGTCCTCGAGCAGTCAGGTGCTGTTCAACTGCTCCTCAACGTGAATGTCTAAAGAGCCAATCCCAGGCCAGCAACTCAATGCATTAATGCTAAAGTGTGGCTCAAAACCGGGAGGAAAGGTGATTTAAGTGACTTTGAATGTGGCACGGTGGTTTGTGCTGCACAGAGTATTTCACAAACTGTTTATTCAAGGGGATTTTTACACACAACCATCTCTAGGGTTCAGATAGAACGGTCTGAACAAGAGACAATATCCAGTGAACAGCAGTTCTCTGAGTAACAATGACAAGTTGATGCCAGAGGTCAGAGGAGAATGGCTAGATTGCTTCAAGATGATAAAAGGCAAAAGTAACTGCTAGTTCCAACCGAGGTATACAGGATGAATACGAGCATGAATAGCATCAAGGCATGAATTTATCTTGCCTCACATCAACAGTTTGGGCTGCTAGTGGTTTAATAGTGTTGGGGATATTTTCTTGGCACACTTTGGGCCCCTTTGTACCTACTGAGCATCATTTAAATGCCAAAGCATACGGTTCATGTGTTTTGTTGTGATCACATTTATCCCTTTATAAGCCAGCTTCTGATCAGTTAAGCAGCATCAATGTGGACTTCACAGTGAATAGAAACACTGAACCCCTCGTTGCATTCGTCCAGTGACATTTCTCATCCATTTTATACAAGCAAACAATGCTCAGTTTTAACAAAGAGAGATGAGCTTTGTGCTTATTCTGAATTTATTTCGACAGTATTAGGAAAATTTACAACTTCTGGAATTTGGAAACAGTCAGAGCTGCCTGGCAGCTCTGCAAACATCAATCAAACGTTCAATTGACAAGTAAGCACATTTACAATAGCTAGATTAATAAAACAAAACCTATAACTGTCATTTAAATTACAATTTCAATTATATACTGTAAAAACACTTGCACCTAGGTTGTAAACTACAATTCAGATTATGGAAATGACTATAATGTAGTGCAATCTTTGACTGATGTAAAAGAAAAGGTTCTAATTATCGCGGAACAATATGTCTAAACATCAAAACAAATACCATGAAGGCGGAATCATTTCATTCTCTAATTGACAATGATAATATATTATTTTGGAATTTACTATAAATACACAAATATACATTTAGTGTTTCATAACAAGAATTTCATAACAAGTTTCCAGGTTCCACATGATGACAATGTTCAAATGATCAATAACAGTACAAACCAAAATGTCTGACCCATAGCAATAACAACCACCGTGGCTTAAGTAAATAACTGAATAAAACACTTCAAGTTTTTTGCTGGAATCCCTGGTCAGCAATGTCCAATCCTCTGTCCTCATCCTGCTCAGTCTGCTCATCCATCTGTGGAGGGGCTGCAGGAAGAAGCACTCCTCTGTTTTCCAGAGCAGACCTCCACCTCTCTAGATTTTCCTACACCTGCTTCCTGCTCTCACTACAGATCACAATGTCATCTGCAAACATCATAGTACATGGTACACGGATTCCTGTCTAACCTCATCTTTCAGCCTGTCCATCACCAGAGCAAAAAAGAAGGGGCTCAGAGCTGATTCTTGATGCAGACCCACCTCAAACTTGAACTCCTCTATCAAACCTAAAGCACACCTCACCACGGCCATACATGTCCTGCACCACTCTAATATACTTCTCTGCCACTCCAGACTTCCTCATACAGCTCCTACGAAGACACAATGCAACTCCCTATGACCTTCTCTGTACTTCTCCATCAGCATCCTCAAAGCAAATACTGCATCTTTTGTACTCTTTCTAGGCATGAAACCATATTGCTCACAAATGCTCTGTCCTTAGCTTAGCTTCCACTACTCTTTCCCACAGCTTCATTGTTTGGCTCATCAGCTTTATTCCTCTGTAGTTGCCACAGCTCTGCACATCTCCCTTGTTCTTAAAAATGGGCACCAGTACACCTATCCCCCAGTCCTTGTGCATTCTCTTACTCTCCCAGATCTTGTTAAACAAACTAGTCAGAAATTCTACTGCCACCTCTCCTAGATACTTCCATACCTCCACAGCTATGTCATCAGGACCAACTGTCTTTCCAGTCTTCGTCCTCTTCAACGTCCTCCTCACTTCACTCTTATTAATCTTTGCTACTTTCTGCTCCACACAGTCACTTCTTCTCCTCTCTTTTCTCTGTCATTTTCCTCATTCATCAACTCTTCAAAGTACTCTTTCCATCTTCCCATCACACTCCTTGCATCTGTCAATACATTTCCATCCTTATCTTTAGTCACACTAACCTGTCTACTCTCTTCAGTCCTCTCAGTGTCCCACTTCTACTTAGCGAACCTCTTTCTCTGTTAACAATTCTGAACTTCCTTGTTCTACCACCAAGTCTCCTTTTCCACTTACCTCTTTCCTGATGGCACATTACCCTCCTACCTGTATACCTGTCATAAAACCTCTACTGTATGTCACCTTTATTTTATCCTCAATCATGTCTTTATTTTAATGCAAATTAGTTCCTTTTCTACTTCGAAAATATTAAGGGCAGTCAGGGTCTATCCCAGCAGGATTTGTTTGTGGTCCTTTAGCTCCTGTTGTATAACATATATATATTATATATTAAACAACTTTTTAGCAGAACAAAAAAATATGCAGGTCACTCATTTAACCACTGCAGTGGGCAAACAGACCACACTGATCACAAGATGGTGCTGCGTCCCAAAAAGTCCATGTGGTGTGATGTCATTTTGCATTCAGTGTATTCAGGTAGGAAATGAGCTGACAGAGAGAGGGGTGTAATCTAAAACAAAGGTCTTCGGGTGGAGTCAGTACAAAACCACTGCAGTTCACTTCTCTGGCACATTCAGGATCCACAGCAGACTTTGTTCCCCAAACATATACTAGTCCAGTCTTAACTGGGGGTCTGTGTTTTAGAGATTAGCTCCATTCAAGTTAAAGGAATGTGATTCAATCTACATTTAGAAATTCAAGCACATAATATGTCAAACAATTAGCAGAGCTCCCAGAGCACCATGTTGTTTGGTCTCTGCTTTAAATACCTTAGATGATATCGGTCGAGTTTTTTTTTCGCGCTCGCTCATCAGTGGACTCCATTATCTCAGTCATGTAACTTTCTTATGCTTGGCACCCATCAACGGTTCGACTAATGAAGGGGGGATTAACGTCAGTATTTAAATTGACGTACGTCAATACATTGTGTTCGTAAATTGTCTTATTATAAGGAAATCGTATGTAAACGCATGTACGGACGATTTATATTGACGCGTCTTTCTACCCATAGGTTGGACAGACCGATACTCGTTCTATAATTCAGCTGTGCAGAAACATTCGGTACAAACATACAAACAAAAATGTACGGACCCACTTACAGTTTTAGTCATATAAAACTAAGTACATGATTTATATTTTACTTAAAGTATTTGAAGTAAAAGCACTTTATTTGGAAGGGGCATTCATTAATTTATGGTAATAGACATAAATAATGGGTTAAAGTTGTTTTATGATCTGCAGCTTTTTTCACTTTTCTTTTTAAACTCCTCATGTTGGACATTCACACAGTGACAATAACAGTCTCATTAACAGGCCTGTTTTTTCAATAATAAAACACAAATACAACCACTGAGAAAACATCCAGAGAGCTGGACATAAGGTTGAGGACGCCCATAATTAATTAGCCACAAAAATCCCTTAACAAAGAGGACACATGAGTTGAAGCTCATGCTTCAAAGCTTCTCTTGGAGTTTTAGTTTTTTTTCTTTATACCGGATTTAATCCAAGTAAACACAGTAGATGGTCCCTAGTGCACATGTCTGCTTCCTTCAGGAGAGGAGGACAGTGTCCTCAGTCCATCAGTCATTAAAATGTGTGAATCAGCACTGGCCAGCTATGTCCCAGTTCTCAGTGCTGTAAAACCAAGAACTGGCCTTGCTCAGTTTTACCATTGCCCCTTTCTGAAGGAAAGGGAGGCAATGCCAAGTTTAAGTTCAGGAAACGTTGTTTAGTGGACTTTGACTTGATTTAAATAAAACCATGGAAGGAGGAATTGACACTGTCTGATCCTGTCTTAGTTTTATCGCAGAAAATATTTGGCAATGACAACATAAGGATCTAAAAAGATTATTGATCTCCTTACACTTGACCTTTACTTCCCCCATTGAACCTCACCACCCTAACTAACTCAAGTGCTTGGCCACATGGCTTTGGGGAAAGTGGTTTATACCACCCATGAAAACAGATCACTTGAGACTTAACTTCATACAGAGTTTAAACACCCACTTGTTTGTCTATTCTTCTGCTGATGTAAGTGCAGCCTGCATTTTCCTCCAGATTCAGTGCCCTAATCCAGAGGCATATAGTGATTTTTCAAACATATCATTAATCATAATGTTGACTCTGAAATAACTCTGAAACCCAGTTTTAAAACCTAATCTTGATAACATATCTTTTCAACCTCCAAAAAGAAAGCCACAACCATTTCTTTGTTTTTCTGAGTTTTCCTAATCTGAATCATATGACAGAATCCATACTAATCTCTCTTTTACAAAATCCACCTTGGCAAGAAGAATGGAGTGGTAACATAATCTATCAGATTCCATCCTTCTCCTCCACAGACTGCACACAGGGCAATGTCATAATACCTTGGAGCTGAAAGCCTGTGATGTTGTTAGATTATAATTATAGATGTGTTAATTCAAGTCAATTCAACTTTATTTATACAGCACAGATTCACAACAAAGTCATCTCAAGGCACTTTACATAATAAAGTCTAGCCTGTAAAATGTATAGAGCAAACCCAACAAATCCCCCTTGAGAAAGCCCTAGGCAACAGTGGAGAAGAAAAACTCCCTTTAACAGCAGAAACCTCCAGCAGAACCAGGCTCAGGAGTGGGTGGCCATCTGCCTTGATCGGTTGAGGTGAGTGGAAAGTGGAGAGAGAAAAGAGCAACAAAAGCAACAACAAAATAGGACCAGTAGCTGCACACTGCAGAAAGGGACAGAGAGAGGGAGACAGAGAGGGGATTTGTAACTGTTTTGTTGCAGCTGGTAAAGATGTAACTGATTCTGAGTAGAAACCATAGTTATAAAATAAATGTAGTGGAGTATAAGTGTGATATTTACCTCTGAAATGTAGTGAATTTGAAATATGAAGCAGCAGAAAGTCTAAAGTATTTTTCCTGCAGCTGAAGGTTTACTCATCACTTGTACACTTGTTAGCCGAGAATGATAGAATTTATTGACTGAGCACACAGTTTATAGAGACTGTTACTCAAATTACACTAACATTGTTGAGGAACATGTAAATTCACAAACACTGGGCATAAACAAAGCTAAACAAAACAAACACATGGCTTAAGCGTTTTCATAATACTTCTTTCAAGAAAAACTATTTGTGACTGTGGATCTTTTATACCTACACAAATAGACAGTGTAAATTACCATACTACATAGATCAATGGCTACAGTGGCTTTCAGCTGTCCCATCAGGGGTTGCCACACTTGAACATGTAATGCACGTTGATTTTCCCATGTTCTTTTAGTCGGATGCCCTTCCTGCCGCAATCCTTCCGAGGTGACCGTTGGAGAATGGGCGGGGCCACAAAGGTTGGGGTGGAATTCGAACCCACGGTCTTCTGTATCCCAACCGAACGCCTACCACTAAATTACCGTACTATATACAAATTACAACCTGTGAGTCAGTGTCTTAAGATCACCAGCAGGTGGCAGCCTCCCTTTACGTGACTGCAACGAGAACTTGCTCTCCGTTCTCGCGATAACACTTTGTGCCGGCCAAGTTTTTTGTTTTTTCTTCTTTGACGTTATCGTCACATTGGACCCGGCTGGTATTTAACGGCGAGAGTTTTTCCTTTTCTTGCTTTGAAGTGTTGCCAAACTAACGTGGATTATTGATGACGTCAAAGGCGAGCGTCCACACCAAAGGCTCACGGTGAGTGGAACCAACAGCAACTGAAGAGACGGCAGCTTTGAATTTTGGTAATGTCGGAGATAAAATTAGCGTCAGTGCTGTTAGCTGCTCAGCTAAGACCACGCTGTCACTGCTAACATCTCTGTCTCAGGGTCTTTATCAGCAAATAACATTCATATGGTTGTTAAAGTTTTCAACACTCGTCCTGTCAATAGGTCAATTAGATTATTTGCTGACCTAACGTTAGCTAACTTTGCTAAACACGCTATGACCTCCAGCTAGTGACAAATCAAGTCCGCCATGAAATCCCACTGAAGTCTTTGCTTCTTTAACTAGTTAAGAAGGTAAATCGTCATATCCCGGTTTTTAAACTGTTATTACGTTGAAACGTTTTTGTTGTTCTGACCCAATCCCTTACGTTTTCGCCATTAAAATTGGATTGACGAAAAAAAAAAATCCAATTCTACTGTTCCCAACTCATTAAAAATAATATCAGCGGTGTAACATAGGGTTTGGATTGTTTTGTACATTAGTTGGATCTACCCTGTAATTCGGGCGATACATTGTTGTAGTTATTATATTCAATACCTCTGTCATGTCAGCTGAGAGGTGACCGTGAGCGCTAAGTTCTGCCTGTAAAAATGTGTATTAAATTAAAATTGGTAGATTATCTTTAAACCGAGTTTACTGGCAGACCTTTGAGATGTACACAGAGTGTGAGGCTGTTCTACCAGCTGTGCACCCGCCAGACAAATGTCACCAATGTAAAAATCAGGATGTGTTTGTTTGACGTGTGGCGAACTGAGCTGAGACAGCTGGATAAACAAAACCTTATCAGCTGTATTGCGTCGTGTCAGCTTTGCTAATAACTAAACCCGGACTGTGGCTGTAACGCTACAGGGGGAGGTCACGGAGTTTGCTCCATCTAGGGTGAGAGTACGTGCGGGGCTGCACACGGTGATGGCGGACGGGCCCGCCTCCATTTCCTGGTTTTTCTGAGACCGCAAAAACTGGTTTATTTCACGGTCAGTGGAGGAAACTGCAGCCGAAAGAAGCCCAGGTTTTCTGAATATTTGTTGGGTGACTTGGCGGAACTGTGTCAAAACCATGAGGTACGGTAAAGGAGGATTTACCGAATTTATCGGCATTGTTGTTGCCGGTCTTTTACATGGCTCTGTTTTGTTGTTGATAACTGTTTTATTTTTATATATATATATATATAATATATGATTGTTCGATCCTACCTGTACATACGTTAGGTATCAGATACAACTGCAGCAGTGACTAAATTAAGGAAATAATACAGTTTTAGTAAAAGTAATGCATATTAAATATCATTAAAATGATTTATTGGTTTGTGCTACTAGAGTATCTTATTTTACTGTGTCTTGGAAGATTTAAAGTTTTTACTCTTAAGTTATGTCAAGCAAACCAGTGCTCCAAAGTAACACGGTACATTTACCTCAGTTTTGTACTATAGTTTTGAGATGCCCAGTTTTAAGCCAGTTTGTATTTGAATCTTTTAAATACCCTTACACTGAGAAATTAGTGGGTATTTCTGCATCACTTGAATTTTTACTTTTGATACTTTGTGGTATTTGCATCAATCGTTACTCTTATTAAAGCAAATCAAGCTTTATTTGTATAGCCCTTTTTAACAACAAACAAGTTGAGTGTTTTACAGTGAAAAATAAGTAAATTAATCAAACCTATTCTACAGAACCACAGATAAATGCTTGAATTATTTAAAGAAAATAAAAATCTAACAACAAATTTAAAACTAATAACATCGATAAAAAAATTGTGCTACCCAGTCGAAATACAAAACGCACCTTTAAAATACTATAAGCCAGAAAAGAGGACAAAACCAATTAATAAATAGAAAGATCTATATTGAAAATATAGATAAATAAATATGGTGTCTTACTGCTCCACTAAATGAAACTCCTGCTTATAAAGGCGTGTTTTGAGGTTTCAGTAAGATTTATAAGTGCAGAGGTTTCACTCATAATTCAGGACTGTTAATGTTTTGAATAAATTTCTGATGATGAAAAAAGTAACAGCTGTTACTAGGGATTTGGGGGGGGGGTGTTACTTAACTGTTCAGAGTAAAACGGTTAATGCTAGTTTAAAGTAAAATGTCAGTTTGGAAAAACAGACCAGCTTGTGTGTGTGTGCACGTGTGTGAGGAGGAGAAGGTGAAGCTGGATTATCAGAGTCTAAAAGACTGTTTACAGCTGATACTGAAAACCTAACACACCCTCAGCAGTAGGACCCACCTATATGCACTAAGACCGGGACCTGTCCTTGTGTGTTTCTAGTTTAGTTATTGGAGAAAATGGGGTCTTGTAAATTATTTGGGAAAACCTTACTCTTTCTGGCAATATTGTACTGTCTGGAAATGGTGTCCTCAGAACCACTGTCTCTGTACCTGTCACCAGGACAGAGGGAGATCAGAGGCAGACAAACTGCTTTCCCTGGGCTGAGTATACGTTTCCCTGAAAAACACAGTTTACATGAAGGTTTAACAAAAACAAATTGGTAATCTTTTTACATAGAATTAATTCTTTTAATTTATAGATCAGATTTTATTTTAACTTTAAATTTTTCTGTCCAATTGATGAAGACACTGCAAAGTTTGACTTTTAAACAGAATTGTCTGGGTAAATAATGCTTCACTAAGTACTGCAGGAGGACCAAAATTAACCGATTAATTAATAGGTTACAAGCCAGGGCAATAAACATTAAGAATGATCTTTTCCTTCATATGGAACTAGAAATGATAATTCCTTTTCCATATTTCCGATATTTGCGTTCTTTGTGCTCTAAGTCTAAGTAGATGATTTCTAACTTTACCTTGAGGTAATACAGTTTTACAGCCTACTCATCCAGTAATCCAAATGATTTTCAAACGTAGCTTTTCAGTTTGCTCTGAGAAAAATAACTACTAACTTCACGCCTGTCCCTAATGCAGTGTATTTATTGACAGCTGCAATAGTGCAGCTTTTCATATCAGTTTTCACAATGTGGGGTTTTGTTTTTTCCCCTTAATACTTCATATTCAGAATATTATGAGGATGGTAGAATAAAAACTGATGTTTTCTAACTGATTCATACGCTGATTGTCTTTCATTCTTTAGTTGATCCAGAAAACACCTCTTCACACAAACAAGAATAGCATCATATCATTGACAGAGGGGAACCCACAACCACACAACTGTAGATTCTGTGCAAATACCCGGTCCAGTATTGAGTCATCACAGAGCCGCAGAGTTTTTTTTTTTTGCACTCTCAAATCCTCATATAGACAATAACTGATGTGTTCATGTTTTTTTGTCTGATAACAACCACTAAAACATGAGTAATATAAGGCAGGTGACAGCGAATCCTTTAATCCAAACATGTTTGCAGTTTGGCTAAAAGCACTTAACACGCTTGGAACACCCTAACAAACCGAAACCCTCCCCAGATTATTTCTAAGATCTGCTTCTGGTGGGCCTCTCAGAGGTTCATGCTGATAAAAATAATTCAGAAGCAGAAGTTGAGGACAGAGTTTGTTCAGTCTTTCATTTCACCAACAGGAAGTGAGTTTGCAGGGAAAGTTTCTATATTTTTCTAAGGGAAACTCCTTTAAACTGAGAATTTTCACACGGTTTGTTTGGTGAAATCCTGAAACACTGTTAATAACCTGAAACACCGACAGGATCTGGAGTCAGCACTCAGATCCTATTACAGCATCTTGCCTTACCTCCATATTTCCTCTCTAATTTGTGCTAATATTTTGACTGTTTCCCCCTGCAGAATGCCATCGATCGAGGCAGCAGCAAGTGGCCTGATCCTGTGCCGACAGGCTCAGGATCAGCTGGAGGATGCCATCAGTGGCGTGATGAAGGCTGAGCAGCAGCTGAGGGAAAATGCCCGAGAGGTCAGGATCTTCATCCTTTTATCTTTGTGTATTCTCTCAGCTGTTACAGAAACTCATACAGGTCAGGTTTTTGAAAGACGCATTCGAACAACCAAAAAAAACACCTACAGTGTTTTAAGAGATGATTAAACTTTACTTGTACCACAGTGGGGAAATTTCCATGTTACAACAGCAGCAAAAGTGTGCAAATGTGAGGTAGGAATTTCTGTGTAGAATTAAAAAAAAAAAGTCAATATATAAAATGTATATAGAAAAATCTACAATATAAGTAAGCACAATTTTACAATCCTAAATTGTGAATCATCACAAGTACAAAAAAGTAAACAATCCTACAGTAACAAACAAATGCACTATTGAACTCTGATTCTAAGATACCATTATTGGTTTAGGGCCCCCCTTAGGCCCTGTAAAGCTTGAGTTACAGTCCTGTCTTGAACATACAGCAAGTAGCCAACCCTGTTCTAAGAATGTTGTACAAACGGTATTGACTGAAATTCAATGAAAAGTTGCTATGTGAGACCTATGGTATAGATTTGATGGAGTACAAATAAAGCTTAACTCTGAAAGTGCCTGTACTGAAGTGTGTGTAAAATATCAGCTTTACTGCACTGAACAAGCAGAAATGCTGACAGGACAGAACCTATGCTGCTCACATGATGTTTCTGTTGTGGAGGGGAAAAAAGGTATAAAATTAGACTTTAACCAGAAACAGAAAGTTCCTGTGCTGCTGATAAGAGCATGCACAAGACAGCAGTAAAAACATGCACGAACAAGGGGAGTCAGTTGTGTCAGCATCTAATGGTTCATCTAACTTTACTGACCACAGCAGAAGTTAATATCTAAGGTCAACTCCTAAACAAACATCAACATGCAACATATAAGTTAATGCTGACAGCCTGATGATTAGTTGAATTATTGTTTATATGGCAAAAAGTCATCAATCAAACAAATTACAGGCTATCATTGTGAATGAGAATTTAGAAAAGTGATGTAGAAACTACATTTTCAAAGAAAAATTATTGTCAGATGACACTTCATGGAGTGTGCTGACTCACTGTTGACACTGTGTTGGTGTATATGCAGGCCACATAAAGCTTGTGGAGACTGAATTTGGTTCATCCCTTCTGACATGTGGATGAATGGTCCTGTTTACAAAACCAGCTGATAATAAAGTGCTAACTGAACAAAAGAAATGTATATATGGCAATTAGTTTGAATACAACCACAATAATGACTACAAGTCATTGGAATAGTATGTCAAGCGCAGAATATACAAAAAACTTTTTAAGGAAGTAGAAGTGAAAAACATGTCAAATCAAAGTGAAATGTTTGTTAATGTCATTTATCCATAAAAAAAATCTGGAAGTGGGAGTACTTGCTTTAGAATAAACTCAAGTACGGTGCAAGAACATAACAATTTTAAAGCAAGTTTGTAGAGGTGCATTGATAAAGTGTTCCTGTGTTGTTCTGTGGAGAAGAGCCCACATTTTACTTGCAAATAAAATTTAAAGTTCACGTAAAAAAACATAATTAATGAAGAGTCCCTCATAAAGAAATTTGAAAATAATACTCAAATGAAAACTGAGCAAAAGTGATAACAGGAAAGGAAAACATTTACCTTATTTGGTGTTATTAGATCAAAATGATCCAAGACCTTTTTCTTGATGTTTCCATAAATATCAGTGGATAATGATGGGGGAGGAACTAATACAAATGGCACCAAACAAAGTGTCCTCTCCTCCTTTCACCACAGATACAGTAAAAAGTAACGGTTTCTGATTAATGTAACTTGGTGCTTCACTTCCTTACAACACAGAATTGGTTACGTGATTTTCCCCAAAGTGATACACTCATGGATACGGGATTTCACCTTTTGTGCTTGATGTACGCACCAAAGCTCCACTATCGTTTGACCCATCGCTACAATATACACTGCAGCTACATTTAGATACGTTTTTGTGGGGAGGTGTAGAAGTTTCTGAAAAAGACTATTTGAGTGTGATGTAAGGGGGAAAGAAAGAGGCTCAAGCTAGGGTTGTTGTTATAGTAGTAAGTGTGGATCAGTGCTCAAATTTACACTGAAAATGTATATTCGTGTGCATATGATGGACCATGACCTTTTAATGATCCTGGTCTGCAGCAAAGAGACCAGGAACAGACAAGGATTAAGAGAAATTGTCTCTTCAGTATTTTGAGTGAGGAGAAGCTACTGCAGGAGTCTGGGTGATTGAGCAGTGTTGCCAACATTAACCACAGCTGACCTGATGCTGCAGTCACATTAGTGTTAAGTTAGTTTCAGAGTTTACTCACGTTTCACCTCTGATATTAATTATCTGCAGCTTCTTAGACTTGCAAGGAAATCAAGTAACCTGAATATTGGTAAGAAAAAACCGAAACCTTTTGATGGTTTGAAATTAAATCCTTTTTTTTTGTTTTGTTTTCAAATTTCCTGTCAATTTAGAGGCAAACCCATCGAGTAGTGAGGAAAATTATCTGCAGAAGAATCAATTATATTGGCAGCCGTAAATACTGATTATGTTCAGTGGTCAGTTTTAACTCAAAATGGAACTGTAAAAAGTAATGAACACACATTACAGCATAAAAGCACACACAGCCTTAATCCCACACCTGCTCCTGCTTTATAATTATTCATAATAATTGAGCTGCAGTTGTCCACAGACCACATGGTCAGTGGACCTTGGTCAGGTGAGCAGTGTGTGTGTGTGTGTGTGTGTGTGTGAGAACTCAGATACAAGGAATTTGTTAGTTGACACTGTAAAAACATAGGATTACATATCAATCAATGTGCACAATTTCTAGATAAATTAGTTATTATTGTACAGAGTAAAATGAAATTGGGTGTTGATCCTTATAATGCCGAAAAGAAAAAAAAATAAAGTGAAATAAAAGAGTTGGTTAACAATAGGTGATCCCACAACAATATTGGACATGATGATACTGCATGATATTACGCAATGAATGTAAATGGAAGAGAACATATTAACTGTGTTCTGTCTTTTATTGGATAAGAATATTGCACCTGATATTTTCAAGTGAATTACAGTACACTACTCACAAAAAGGGATATTTGACTTTTGGGTGAAATTTCAGAATTTAAAATGCACTATAACCTTTACAGGTGAACTTAACCTTCTCTAAACTTTTGAATGTCTGATCAATGAATCACCAAGTGTTCTGTTTCATTGACAGTTTGTATTTCAACAGTCCTCTTTATCATGGTGTCCACATTTTGACATCATGAGATCCAGACGACACCTAAAACTTGACAAGTTATTAAGGCATAGAATTTTTTTTTATTGGTGTATAACCACCACTGTTTTTTTGTTTGTTTTTTCAATAAATTGTTAAAGAAATTGCAAATGCATGCTTCTGTTTAAATGCCCTACTTTTGTGATATATAAATTTAGCATAACCGTACTTTTTCCATAAATTTCACCTGAAAGTCAAATATCCCTAACTTTTTGTGAGTGGTGTATATTTCATATTACACAAATTCATACTACACATAATGTATACATATAGAAAGCAGTTAAAAATAATTACAGATCTATATTGCACATGACAATATAGCACAATTGTTTGTTGGATAGCTATTGTGTCTAATTGGCTGAATGTCTATAGTACAGTATATTCAAATATACTTTGGAAGTGTGTTTGTGTTGCCATTCAGTTCTTGGATGGCTTTTGGTTAAAATGTTTTCAGGTCAGATTTAATTTTAAAGATCTTTTTGATTCATTACCTTTATTAAAAGGCCTCAGACATTAAAGTTTTAGACAATGATATCTGTCCTGGCTGGTTGTCATAAACACATCATGGATCCCTTTAAGTTGAATTTTTAGTATAATAAATGATAAAGTGACGTATATTCTGTTACTGGTTAAACTGCAGGTTCACAGGCTGTAATTATAAGAATGTAGTGAGTCTGTTCAGTTTAGCCTACAGAGTCTCTCATGTGCTGGTCTGATCTTCCTCATTAATCACCATCATGACTCTCGTGTCCCTGGTTCTTTGTGTGGTTTTTGTCGGATCTACTGTTGTCCAGAGCAGAGATCTCTGTGGGCAGTTCTTTGTTCCGGCTTCATCATGATTGACTCAAACACCAAAACCAGCAACCCCCAATCCCTCTTGTTATCTGTTCTTCCACCTGTGGTTGCTATGGTAACCCAGGGCCAAGTAACCCTCCATAGGTCATATGGCCTGTGTTTGTGTGCGAGCTGTTTGAGCGAGCTTACAAAAGACTAAGCAGGAAGAGAGGGATGATATAAAAGAGTGGAGGATAGAGATGGGCTCACATCCATGACTTAAGCTGCCGGGCTTTGCTGTAGCAGAGTGGATCAAATTTGTCTGTAGACTGCTAAAACTACTGGAATCAGGTGTACTCCACTGCAGCTTCAGGTAAACTTCTTGTTTTTACAGTTTACATAAAGTGTGATTTGACAGATCCTTGACTTTTTATAACTGTTTCCATTAAGGGTTTAATCACAAACTGATTGCTTAAGTGGTGCAAGAGCTGGTTGCTTGCGAACCTGTTGGAAACCAATTTGTTTTAACACAGGCTACAGCGACGCCATACATCCATGTTGTTGCTGTATATATATTGTCAATTCTGCAGCAGTTCCTACCCCAAGCATAACAAGAAGCATATTTAAACATCTTTTTACAAATGTTGCTCCTGTCTTCGTGAGCCTTATTAGCATCCAAACACTACTGGTCAAACGCATTTGTGCAATCTGTTGTAATCACTATGCAAGGTGATTATGTTTGACACAAACTGTAATTAACACTATCGCAATGATCCCACGATGGTAGAACGAACTACCAAACTTGTACGCTCAGCAGACTCATTCCCAAAATTCAAAAAAGTGCTGAAAACAGAACTCTTTCCCACCTTCCTATGCACTTAAATCTATTTAAAAAAAACAAAACAGTAAGACCAGCAAGAACTTGGTGCTACTATCGAACCAGTTTTTACTGTTGAAAGGCAGATGCTAAAACCAACATTGAATCTTCTCTTTTAATGTTTTACTGGTTGTCAGTCTGCAGCCTATATTAGCTTGTTCATCTGTTGTTGCCAAACAAACTATTAAAGACTCTCAGTTCCACTGGATGACATTTCTTCTTTCTAAAATGTGTTGAGTTAAATTTTGTCCAAACTGATGTGAATCACCATCATTCCTAACAAGATCTCTGGCATGACCAGCTGCAGTATGTGGAAATACAGATTTTGAGCATGTGGGGCAATATTATAAAAAAAATATGTTGTGGTCGTAATTGTTATATCTTGATGACTCCACCCTGTTCCTACCTATTTGGGCAAGGGTGGAACAAAGGCCTACTCTTGAGGATATAACTCAGTTCCCTAGCCACTTTTATTCAGACTGACAGAGCTGCTTGGATAAGTAGCAAAACCAAGACAAAAGAAGTCCAGTTGACAAGAATGAATCTTTGGATTTCAATCATGTTTCCATGGCTGCAGACTGACAACAGACCAAACATGAGTAAGGAAGATTCAGTGTTTTAATTTCTATGTTGATTGTGAGGTTGAAAATGACTTTTAACTAATTACAGAGAACCTAACTTGGGACTAATAGCAACACTCTGTCAGCTGCTGAGCTGAATGCAGGCTATAGATTCAGTTTGTTGTCTCACCTGACTGTTTCTCCCCAGGTTCGCTTGGAACTCCAAAGCTGTGTGAGCCGTCAACAGGAAGCTCTGCGCTGCAGAGAGGTTTGGCTGCTCAGTCAGATAGAGCTCCTGGAGCAGGTCAAGACAGAGACGCTGCAGCAGCAGCTGCACCAGCTGCACTGGGTAAATGTACTGATTATACTTGTTACAAACTGGTTATACTGGATATACTGGTTACTGACTGCTGGCTTTCTGTTTGCTGCCTGTTTCAGCTCCGGGGGCAGTTTGATGTGATCTCCCAGCAGCTGCAGAGCTCCAATAGCAACAACGACCTAAACAACCAGCTGACCAGCTGCATGGAGAAGTAAATACTCTGTCCCATGTTTGTTCTTGTGTTAGAGCTAGAGAAGCTGCTTGCTTTTGGTTTAATCTGATGTTTGTTATCTAAATAGTTTTTCGCGAAAACAGTTTTGAAACTAAAAGAAATTCTACTGCACAGAAACAAGGTAATGCGCTTTGTGAGGATACTAGTAGACATTTATTCCTCTGAGGCAGCCAGATAAATGTCTGCAGAAGTCAGAGAATGACTTTGAAAACTAGGCATATTTTTAGGCCTCTAGCTCAAAATACCCATAATTAAAGTATAGTAGTAGTAGTAGTGCATAGTATATCTCTGCAACCACAAGGCCTATTTGAATATTTTCAGCATAAAAGTAAAGGGAACACTTGTTAAATGTGTTAAGATGTGTAAATAGTGGTATATACTGTATGTTACTGGTAAAAAGTAATTGAATATGGCACACAGCAAAAGTAAAACATTTCAAGTTTGCCTAAAAAAGAAAGCAATTTCATGATGATTATCCCTTTGGAATCATGCAGCTGCAGCTCTAAACCTCTGTCAGATCATAGTACAACATGTAAACAGTGTCTTTGCAGTGGTTGGTTCTGGAAAAAGTGAAAGAGAATGAAATTGGAGGGGTTTTAGTGCAGACGGTTCAGACGAGGTCTCCAGATGTGACATTTTGGCACCATCTGAGCCACAAGAATGTTCTCATGTACAAAACTATACATTTCAATTGTGTATCACAAATGGTGTTCAATAAATCCCAAAACATTTTTTTTTTTTTTATTCAACCAGACCTATGTATATTTCCTATGTAAAAAAAAATGCCCACAAACGAAACTGAAAGTTGATGATTCTGCTTATGCAGGGCTCTAGCTCTGGAATGGATTGGGCAATATGAGGAAATTAATCATTTAGCCAATCAGAATCAGACTGTTGGGGAGTTGCTGGCAGCTGCATATGGAAATTCTAAGGGGTCCCCAGGCTCCTAAAGACCAGAATGATTTGCGTGTAATACAAAGGTATAGGGCTATAAAGATTGTTTTGAAAAGCGATTTCTGTTTATACTTTGGATTCTATACCTCTGATGCATTCGTGCAGCATACTTTGACATATATTTTTGGATTCTGTGGAGTCTCTGCTTTCATTTGAGGTGTATGTTTTGTGTTCTGCCTAAAGTGTCCTATCTGTAAGGTGAAAAATGTATCGAGTGTTGTGACACAGTGGTTTAGTATTGATTCTGATATGTAGTAATTTATTTTGTTATTTGAGTTGTGTTTGGGGGTATGTTAAAAAAATGGTTTATATAGTTTTGTGGCCCTGGTTCTGCTGGTTAATTTGATGTACAACATCATTTCGTTCGTGATTAGTGAATTGTTTCACACTTTGTTCAAAGCTTTGTTTTATTTAGTTTTCATATGGAACTTTTGACTTTGGCTGCATTTAATCAATTCTTTTGATGTTCTTACACATCCAATGGGAATTAGATGTATGAAAACTTAATTTATTTCTGTGGAAGGTTGTGGAAAGAGACAAAGGGGCTGATGACAGCCTGGAGGTTCTCCATGGAACGCAGACAGGAGATGAACCAGCTCCTACAAGTTCTGTTAGACCACAAATTATGTGTGCTGACTCATCTGTGTGAGTCATTAATGAAGTAAGAAGAGGTGTAAGGCTTCTTTGCAAAGGAACATCTAATCATCATAAAGGCAGTGCTGTTTTTCTCCTTGTGAGTTCACATGAGGAGCTCTTAGAAAACAGTAAAGCTTAGGATAAAGACTGATCCACTGAATGACTTTCTGCTTTACCTAATACCAGTCTGAGCACATTCATGTGTAAATGCACATTCTTCTGTCTGCAAAGACTCTGTTCAGACTCGTCAGCTCTGCAGCATCAGCAGGTTTTAATCTGCAGAAGGAACTAAGTCAGACTCTGATACCATGAGGACAAGAAGCGGGAAACAGTCGATCTACGTGTTGAGGGGCTTTAATAGTTTGACAAAGAACATGAAGTATGTGTGGCTCTTTTTCTAATTGAAAGTCAGAAGCATGTGGTGTTTTGAACATTCAGCAGATTAACAAATATCTCAAACAGTAACCAGCACAGACCAGATTAGTAACTAATAAACTATCAGTCAAACATCAGTGTCTCACAGTCCAGGGAGTCTTCAGGTCAAATTTAGTTTTAGCTGGGGAATTGTTGCAGATGTATTTCAGATAATCTCTTATGAGTAACTAACTTTGATCAGTTGTGAAGTGACAAACACAAACCAGTAGAGCTGAGGCAGGAAACGTTAAAGTGCAGGTCAGATGTTTAATCAAGACCCACACAGGAACAGATTTATATTCTGGCTCAAGCTTTCATTTGGTTCTGCTGTTGCCACTTTATTTATAGGGTTCCATACCAGAAAGTACCCAGTCAGATTAATGTGGTGGGTTTATCCACATTAAATTCAATTCAACTTTATTTATATAGTGAAAATTTACAACAGTCATCTCAAGGCACTTAACAGAATAAAGCCAAGATTATAAAGATGTATAGAGAAAACCCAACAATTCCACCTTGAGCAAGCCCTAGGCAACACTGGGGAGGAAAAACTCCCTTTAAGGATACAACCTCCAGCGGAACCAGGCTCAGGGTGGGCGGCCATCTGCCTTAACCAGTTAGGGTGAATGGAAAGTGAAGAGAGAAAAAAGAGCAACAACAAAATATCGGTCAGGTTGGTAAGACCAGTAGCTGCACACTGTGAAAAAAGAGGAGGAAAGGAACTCAGTGCATTGGGGGGTGGGTCCCCCAGCAGTCTAAGCTTATAACAGGATGACTATAACTAAGCTTTATCAAAGTAGAAGTTTTTAAGCCTAGACTTATAAGTAGAGAGGTTGTCTGCTTCCTAAAGCTGAACTGAGAGCTGGTTCTACAGGAGAGGAGCTTGATAGCTAAAGGCTCTGCCCCCCATTCTACCTTTGAAAATTCTGGGAACCACAAGTAGGCCTGCATTCTGAGATTGAAGTGGTCTACTGGGGTGATATTGTTCTATAAGCTTGACTGTTAAAAGATTTACATGTAAGAAGCAGGGTTTCAAATTCTGTTTTTGATTTTATGGGAAGCCAATGGAGAGAAACTAGTGAGGGAGAAATGTAATCTCTCCAAGCTCAAAATCTGTTTTACTTTTGACTTAAGACTTTTTCCGCACTGACAATGTAGTCTCGTTATAGGTGTTTGAACATCCATCATACACTGCAAATGGGCTGATCTCAAAGAATTCTACTGCTGTTAAGGAAGACGACTTGACTGAATTAATGAAGCAAAATGTGCAAGGCTCAAGTTTTAGCTCCTGGTTCTCACAGTCAGCAGTAATGAAGATGGTTTAATTGTTTGTTTTGACCTTCTGTGTGTGCAGGTTATCCTCTCTCAGCCTAACACCAGAGGAAACGCCTGAAATGCGTTTTGAGGCCGACGCCCGCTCTTTGAGGCAGGCCATCACGTCATTTGGCTGCATCAGTGCACAGGTAACACAATTGCACATGTACCACACATGCATAAGTAAGATGCTGACAGGTCAATTTATCTCAAACAATCTATACACAAAGATGAAGTGGCACAGATACATATTCACAAACTCAGGTGTTGTGATGCTCACAAGGAGTTTCCTGTTTGCAGATTTCGGAGGGTGTGTCTTCTCATACTCCCTCCCACCAGAGAGGTCAGGTCCTGAATTGTCCAGTCACTGCCAAGAAACAGGTAACTCCTCCCTTGGGCTTTCAGAGAACAGGAAGATATTTCTGTACCGCTTTAATTTCACCTGTTCCTCAGTGATCACGATCATGTGTCTCTGCAGACGCCCGTGTTTGAATCCCTGAGTGACTGGCTGCTGGGAACCCGTCCTACTAGCAGTGCTCCAATTGGCTACCAAGGCAGCAAGAACCCTCAAGATTGGCTGTTGTCCCGCTCAGAGACCAAGGTGAGACATGAGACAAGTCCTTCAGTGGCAAGGCCCACTGTAGCTTCTTCAAACATCTGGTTGTATCTGGTCAACATCCAGAAAACCAAACAGCTGTGGCGCTCAGCTGTCAGTCAGATCAGTAAAGTCGTCTCAGACTATCCTCGCTTGTTGCTGATTGACTTTCTGTGTGTCTGTGCAGACTTCCTGTCCCGTTCTGGCCTCTGGAGACTTCCTGAAGGCCTGGGGCCAACTCAGGGATCTGGAGGCATGGCTGCTCCGTGACCAGACCCCCATTAGCAGGGAGAGGACCAGCAGCAGCTGCAGCTCGTCCTTTTCCATTGAGAAGATCGACGAATCAGAGATCACACCTGAGGAAGAGGGAGAGGAGGGAGAGCTAAGTGACTGGCTTGTCACCCCACCCTATGTTGCCATGGAGACCATGTCTGATGCTGAGCGGTGGCGGCAGGTGTTGAAACCGTTTGAGGACACCTGGTCACCCAGCGATTGGCTGGAGTCGAGCCAACTGGCTGCTGACTGCTCCTCCTGCTGCCTGACGACCAAGGCCGTAGAGATCGAAAACCTGGGCCACCTCAAGTGTCTCAAGACCCCGGCCCCAGGGGCCGCGACTGGGGCCCTGGAGGCATGGCTGCAGCAGGCTGTGCCGGTGCCACAGACCTGTAGGGCCAATGAGCTCTGCTCCACCTATACCGACTGCGTCTGTGAAGACAACTGTGGAAAGGAGGCTCTGAGCCTGTGGCTGTTGCAGCAGGACGGACGTGACAAGAACGGGGTTCCTGTTGCCAGCAATGCCATGTCCTCTACAAAGAATGTCCCGCCCACCCTGTACCACACAGAACAGGAGCAGAAGGTGACTTTTTTTTTTTTTTAAACAGTCATTGTTTAGCATAGTTTTCCAATTAAAACATCCCCACAACACTGCTCAACAAGTGAAACCATAACCAGGTCTGAAACATTGTCTCCTCAGGTTCAGGCAATCCTGGAGGCCTGGCTACATCCCACCAAACCCCCCCCCCTCTCCTGCAAGACCCCCCTACAGACCCTCACCCCTTCTCTCTCTGCCTGGGTGGCTCCTGGGGAGGAGAAGGCCAGCATGGAGCAGCACAGCTCCCACTCAAAGCCATCCTCCTCCTTGTTTTCATTTCAGAGTCCTCTGGATCCAGATCTTTGGGTCCTCCCAGTAAAAACCCAGGCCACTGCTCTCACATTGGGGGGTCAGCCCAGTCCAGCTGAAGTGGAGGACAAGTGGCTGCTGAGGAAGAGGAGTCAGGCTCAAGTAACTGTCGGCTTTGTTTTATTATAATCTCATTGTTTCGTGCCTGTTCCCTGACTGTTTCCGGTCTACCTGTCCAGGTGATGCCCTCTGTCTGTGACCTGTTCTCCTGTATGAAGGTGGGTGGAGATAAAGAGAAATGGCTCCACAGAGAACCTGTACAGGTGAGTTGGAACTCTGTTAACTCAATGTCTATTAGATAAACCTTTACAACCAGAACTTGGCGAAGATTCTGACAGGTGTAGCAAATAATAAAGTGACAATTGACAGGCCAGAGTTGAACAAACTAAAAACAAGATTTAATAAACTAATAAAATTGTTTCCTGTTTTTCCTACAGATGTGACAGTGATGACCTTTGTTCTTCTTTGAGTCACTTTATCGCTGATCAGCGACCCAACAAGCTAACATCGCCTTCTTCCTGTGACATTGCCACACTCTCCTCCAATCAGGATCAGATAGACTGTCACACATTTAATTTCAAACTAAAGGGTTGTGCTGTTCCTGAGCTCTCACCAGATGAACCTGTGATGTGGTTGAAAGCTCCAGAAATGAAGCAAATAAATCAGATCACGAATGGAAAACTAATCCATCATTTATAGAATCAATTCTTTTTATCATTCAATAAATAAATGAAGGTGTCAGTGTATTGATTTGGCAGAAAATGAAATGTAACTATTAGGAAATTAGACATAAATTCCACCGTCTTTCTAAAATAAAGGAATAGAATGTTGCATCTGTTGGCCAATATATGATCAGATTAATTGATTTTTAAGAAAAGAAAGTGGATGCAGATGTTCACATGTTTCCAAAGGTTATGATTCAAATTCTATGTGTCAAGTGCATACAGTGCATATGTTGCCAAGGTGACAGCAACACTCGGACCAGTTTCATCGCTCTGCTGTGACTGACCAGTTTAATCTTCAAACCCAGTTTCTCTTCATCTGATTCTGACAGGAGGGGACAGAACCATGGACTCTATGGGTGGGATTAATGTTAAATATAAAGTAGCCTTTATTTTAATGGATCATATTTTAACAATTTTTGAGACAAAGCTTATTTCACAGATTTTCTTTTTTTCATCTGACACTGCTTAAATCCTTGTTTCCTGTCCAGATTTTACGCTGCCATTTTAAGCTTTATGATATGACCAGTGTTGTTACTATGACGACAATTGTTTAGCATTTATTCGGCCGATAAACAACTGGTAGACCGGGCCAGAAAACATGTATTTTGATTCTGTGAGTTGTGGAAAACGAGATTTATCAAAATGCCTTGAGCAGCAGACAGGTTACATGACTCTGCAATCAGCTATGATTGGTGCTTCTCTCATTTAGAGCTGTGGTGTCATCAGTTCTCTCCTATTCTAATTCTCTACACTAATAAAACATGATTACATCATTGCGGAGTCTGACTATATTTTGACATAGGAAGTACGGACACATTACAGTGTACAAATATTACTACGTTGGCAAAACCACTCCAGGTACTAAACTAAATATAGTGCAGTTAAAAAGAACAATATGTACCTCTATAATGAAGTACAAGTATGAGGTACTGCCACCAAGTCTTGAGTGCAGTACATGAGTAAATGTACTTGCAGCAGTTGTGGCTAAGTTCTTAGAGCAGCGATCTATGAACTCAGTTTTATTTATGCATTTGTAAATTCTGATTTATTTCTAAATCAAGAGTCCTGGATGAAGGTGATAATGAAACTGATAAGTAGATATTACTTATTATTTCCAATTCAAAGCCCTTTATCCCATGGGGAAATTGTGTGTCTAATGCCTATGCTTTCATTCAGAACAGCTAAGTGAGAAATTTGTCAACATAAGTAAAACTAACTGTAAAATGTTCACAAAAACACCAGTTTGTTCAGGAAACTAAACAGGAAGTTGAATGGTTTCTCCTGAAGGAAACTGGATTTTACTTTGGAAATCTGCTTAATTTCCTGCTGAGCAACTTTAATTACATTCCACTGTTAACAATAAAACAGGTGTGTGACAAAATCACGAAATTAGTTTTGTGTTCAGATTCTGGGCCTGATCAATACCAGAACAGAAACTGAACGTAGAGCAAACACGACATAACTTCACTAATGTTTGTCAATTAAAGGTCATAGTGAACAGATCAATTCATGGTTTCATCATAAAAGGGTTGAACTGGTCTATGTGTGACTTGTTTTGCTGGTATGAAACCTGATAAAGAGAAGCTGCAGACGCTGATAAACTTCCTGTTTACGGCTGATGAGGTCACACCCGTTACCAGAATGACACTGATAGACACAACCACCTCCTCAAAGAACAAAGTAATAGAGTACATTTACTATACTTTGTTACTTTATGCTTGTGCTGCACCATGTTAGCGAACAGCTGCAGTTAATAATCACATTAATACTTTATATGAAAAGATAATCAAAAGGTAAATCTAAATTCAGGAAGATTGATTTGCTGATGTTGCCAACTGTTGGAGAATTTGTTTAAATAAAGTGAAACATTTATTGATTCATGGGGAGATTTTTGAGCTTCTTGTGATATTTCACGAGAAGAATAGTAGAATAATAATACACAATTAAAATACAAGTACTTCCAAATTGTAGTTACGTAAATATACATCCCACCAATTCATGATGCATATTTCAATTTACTTACCCAACGGGGAAAATTAATCGACTGCTGAACTAAATACTAACCAAAGTACGTGAGGTTTGACTTTGGATAAATTCTTCCTCCGGGATTTGATTCACTGTGTGGAAAGCAGCTGAAGTCCAAGAGCGACACCTGCTGTTCATCAAGCACTAGATTCATATATTTGGATGTGAACAACTCATTGTATTACAGCGTCACTTATAACCTTTTTTAACCTTTTTATAAGACATTTTTTACATGCAGTCAAAAACTGTGGCCACTGAAGTCCTGAAAGATAAAATAAATTCAAGTCAGGAGTAAAAATATCAAAGACTATGAGTAGTACTATCTAAATGTTACTTAAGTGAAACTGAAACGTGACCTGAGACCTTCACTGCCTGTGACCATGTTAATGAGTTCAGAATTCACCTGTCAGAACGCCACTGCTCACCTGAAGACAGGTGTGTGTACATCCGCCACGTACATTGATCACGAAAGGCGTGAGATGCAGTTGAAAGATCTGCAAAAGATTAAAGGGTAGAACTTCCTCTTTTCTGGAGTCTAGAAAATTAAAAGAACTTCCATGTTCGAGTGGACACAGCGAGATATTAAAAGGCGGGAAGCAAAGGCAGCACCGGAACTGAGTTTAGTTGGTAAGTAGTGGATCATGGATTTGCCTAATTCAGTAGAAGCCTTTAAAGATTGTGCTTACTGATGGGCTCACTAGTTTGTGTAGAGCAGATATAAGAGGAAAGATGAAATAATAACCCAAATTAACATTTTTTAAACGTAGTTCAGTGATGCCTCTTAATGTTATTTCAGTTTGACAACAATTTTATACATAACGTCAGTCCTTAATAAATAGTGATAATACACATTTAGTAAACACAACTATCTGTAACCACGCGGATCATATCATTATAATATGAACGTTCCACTTTGCGTTCTAAAGTTTTGCGACACATCGCGTCATTTTAAGGCAGTTTGCAGGTTTTCACATTGCTGTCCAATCAGGTTGCTCGGAGCAGGCTGCGCCGGAGCTAAACCAATCAAATAGAAGAGTGGATCCGGACGGTCCGAGTTCTGCCGCTTCTCTTCCGCAGCCGCGTATCCACTCTGACTGAAGACGTATCGCTCACCGTCGCTCCCGTTCCGCGGCAGGGTTTGCTAATAGACAGGCTGTCGCTGCTCTCTGGCTGGGATGTGAAGGAGGTGCAGCACCGATCACCGTCTCAGAACCTTCTTCAGGACAGAACCGGGAGAAGCGGGAACGTTCCGGGTCGAACCGTAAGTGTTTGTGTTGAAAATGATGTCGATGGTTTGAGCAGTTAAAAGCTGGGAACAGAGCGGCAGGCGGTGCGGTGGCGTCGATCACGGTTCGCGTTGATGTCCGGTAAAAGCTTCTTCAGTTTGATGCGGTGGAAAACACCGGGAAGGTTCCGTTAATGCTCTGCTCACAGAAGGTTCGTTAACCGCGAAAAACTGTGACGCTGCTGCGGTGACAGAAAACCACCGGAGGCCAAACGCTTCGCTTCTCTTCATCTCGTCCTCCTCCTCCTCCTCCTCCTCCACTGATGACTCCAAATGATCAGATTATCATAAATATGACTGTGTGTGGTTTTCTTGTCTTTATAATTATAAGTATTATTAAGTGTTTATGATCCATACCAGATCATCAAGTAAAGGAGCTTTGAGAAATATCCGTGCTCAACTCATCACTATTTATAATTTCTATCAATAATCAAATGGTTTTATTGGGAGAAACCAGGTTTTATAACAGCAGTTAGAAATATGAAATGACAGTGACTACAAATTAAATGTTGGAATAAACGTGACTGGTACAAAATTGCTTATTTTCTTAATCTCTTATCCTGTTTAGGGTTGTAGGGGGCTGGAGCCTATACCGGCTGTCATTGTGTGAGAGGTGGGGTACACCCTGGACGGGTCTCCAGTCTGTCTCAGGGCCAACAGAGAGACATGCACAGATAGACAACCATTCACACTTACTTTCAAACCTAAAGCGAATTAAGATTCACCAGTTAACCTATCATGCATGTCTTTGCACTGGGAGGAAACCAGAGTACCTGAAGAACCCACACAAGCACGAGGAAAACATGCAAACTCGACACAGAAAGCTGTTTGAGATTTGAGACGGGGCTGCAGCACTAACCACCTAATTACTGTGGTGCCCCATTCATGTTTATATAGAATACTATAACATGTAATGATGTACCTCTACAGCATTATCTTAACCAAGTTCATCTTGTTCAGGGTTGCAGGGGGATCTAGCTGATTCCAGCAGGTTACACCCTGGACAGGTCACTAGTTGATCTCAGGGTTTTTTCACTTGCCTACTTAGGATTAATATTTGTTATATTTTGTATAATTGTATTTTAGGGGCAGCATGGCAGTGTAGTGGTCAGTGCTGCCACAATACAGCTAGAAGGTTTATATCTACTTTTAATTAAGGATGTGTCTGATAACAAGTTACAACAACAGTACAAATTGTACTAGTGACATATACACTCGGCCAAAAACCCAGGGCCGCATGAGGGGGGAAGGAGTAACGCCGATGATGCAGGACACACAACGAAGATAAGGCCATTGGACGGTCTTTAGCAGCCTGATATTGGTCGATGCCTGTCGGTCCGACCAAGGTTAACTGGTGACTCTAAATTTCCCATAGATGTGAACAGTTGTCTGTCTGTGTATGTCTCCTTGTGTCAGCTATGAGAGAGACTGGAGGGCTGCCTAGATTGTTTTGTTTTATTTGAGTTATTCTTTTCAATTAACTTTTTATTTGGTATTTACTTTATATTTTACTTATTTCATTACATTGTTTTGCTCAATTTTTTTTTACAGTTTTTAACTTTATATTTACCTATATTATATAGGTATATATAATAATATACTTTTTGTATTGTCATTTGTATTGTATTTTTTGTTTTATTTATCATATGCTTTTATTTTGAAAGGCAGTCTGTTGTAGTTCCGTTCTCCGCAACCATTTAATCCTTTCCCATAATGCTTTGTGTCTACGTCCCCAGCTTCCTGTTTATTGTCACGGTCTCCGCCGGTAAAATCTTAACGTTTTCGCTTTTCTTCAGCTGTTAATATCCGGTGAGTAACCGAATAACTAAACGTTTCAGCCCCAAATCAACGTTGCGCCGTTTATTGCTCGGTTTGCTCTTTTATTTTGACAGCTAACGTTAGGAAGAGAAAATCCCTCCTCTGCTTCCTCATCACTGACAGCGAGCCCGCCCGAGCTGCCGAACTCCACACAACAAAGCGGCTATTTGAAACCTCCTCGGTTAAAGACAGACACAAACAATGATTTTTAACAATTTAGTACATTTTATGAAATAAAAGGCTCTTGCGATGAGTTCGGCATTGTGATTCACCTAAACTGCCTCTAAGTCTGTATGAAATGTCATTTGTATTAATGGATGCCCGACAAGCAGACGCCCTCCGCAGGATATGTAATAGAACTTAATCGCAGATAAACAGTTTGGAAACTGTCATTTATGTCGATCTTCATTGTGGATTAAAAATGGCGTGTTTTATTGTTTCTTTTAGAGGTTGAAAAGTGAGACAATAATTTAAAAGCAAAAATGACTATATCACGTATGCCAGGCTCCCAGCAAGCCGGGAGACGTTAAATTGACTGATTTTGAACGGAGTTTGGCGTTAAAGTATGTCCAGGTTAAAATTAAGAATGAGTGTAGCAAATTAAGCGGAAGTTTTTTGACAGTTTCTCTATTTTCACCTCGAACCACTTTGTTGTTTTGCCAGAGTTCTAATAAACCAGATTATTAGAAATATTACTATTCAACTATATAGGTAGTTGTCTTGCGTGAATGGTCAGAGGTCACCTGACTTTAATAAAACGGGCTGGAAATAATAATATTTGAACATTAACAATGTAAAAGTAACTAATTACTGCAGATGGTATAGGAACCAAGCCTGTTTATACAGTTTTTTTTAATAACATTATTTAGCGACACATTTAAGAAGTACCCTGCTCATTTAGTACAGTAAAATTATCAATGTTGTGTAGAAATACTCTGTTACAAGTATAAGACCTGCGTAAAAAAAATATTACAAAAATAAAGATGCTCTTTATTCCACATCAGTGAATATGATGTTATTGGATCATCATTGATGCATTAATGTGTTCATCCCTTTAATGTTGCAGCTTGTGATGATGGAGCTGATTTAAACAACCCTATACTCTGTTTTGATGATCATATGTCCTGAATCTGATATAAAATAGTTTACATACTGCTGGGTAGCTGCTGATTTCACAAAAGTCCGAAAATTATGCATTATTGTTTTAAAACTCTAATTCTAAAAAAGTAACTACAGTAAATAAATGTAGTGGAGTAAAAATATTATTATAAAAGTGTATTATTTTCATTGCTGCTAATATTCAGGTTGGAAAAGGAGCCGGTGTTTTTACAGGTGTATAGATTTTTCAGATTTTTCTTCTCAAACAAGAAGTCTCAATCTAGAGTTGGAACGGTAACGGTTCTTTATTAAACTGATTATAGATAAAGCACATCATTAGTTGCAGATCTGCAGAATATTTAAGTAAATTGTGAAACATTCAATTTTTCTGAATCTCAGAAATGCAGAAAGTTCCCAACCTGTGGGTCTGAATCCCTCAGGGTCAAAGCATTCCTTTTAACACATAAATTATATTTTCTTTTTAAAAATTTAACAAAATAAGAAGAAAAAGCAGATTCTTGAATATTTGGACAGTGACACCATTGTTATGGCTCCGATGTGTTTTAAAGTGTTGACTGTCAGCTTTATGTTAAAGCCTTGGTGAGCTTTATTGGATAAATTGTGGATAACTTAGCCAAAATTTTAGAGGTCATAATTCTTTGAACACACAAATAATTTAAAATCATGTGCTCTGCAGTTAGTAACTGAAGTCGGCCATTCACATAGGCATCACAGGTGCTGGTTTCTTACCTGTTCAGATATTGTAGCTTTTTTCTGCTGTTTCTTCATATCCTGATGGTTTCACCTTCAGTTTTAACTTCAGCAATTAAGCTGGATTTAGCTTTGCTGTCCAATAGTTTCTGCTGCCGCTTCTTTCTCTGTCATTGTTTCTATGTGACATGTTACAAACCTACTGAAATCTGTGCTGACTCAGGAATTAGATCTATTGACACATTGGTTGATAACAAATGATTGTGTCAGAAAATGTCAGACTCACTCTTATATTTTCCACTTCTTATCCTCAGGCCTGTAAACAGATTGAAGCTGTCGCTCTCCTCCACCTTTGTTCAGGATGGAGGACTCTGAGACGGAGCTAGCGGTATCGGAACCAGACGCCCTGGGTGCTGATTTCATCACAGTGGAACTGGACACACAGCCCATTGAGTATGTGGTGAAGTGGGCAGAGGTGGGCTCCAAGTTCACGATCTCCTGTGTGAAGAAGGAGTCGGATGAAGCGACGGAGCTGACTGCTGACCAGCTGAAGATTGAGACAGACGAGGCTTTCTTTGCCCCATATGAGGAGGTGTACCCTTGTGAGGTCACAGAGCAGAGTGTGGAGATAAAGACGGACTCTGACGAAGAGGAGGAGGACACCGAGGAAGAGCAGGAGGTACTCGTGGAGGCAGGGAGCAGCCAGCTGGATGGTGAGGCCGACTCAGACCAGGCTGACTTTGAGCCAGACGAGCGTCAGTACCGCTGCAGTTACTGTGGCAAGTGCTACAGCCATGCCTCCAGCCTGTACCGCCACCAGCAGACCCACACTGGGAAGAGCGGGGGAGCCCCACCGCCTGCCAAACGGGCCCTGGAGCCAACACATCAGGATGCACGCTACACCTGTCCCCACTGTGGGATGAGCTTTAAAGGCAGCAGGTCTGTAGCCACAGCATAGATGGAGGAGGGGAATTATAAATGTCCTGCTCCCTGATATTTAATGTACCACAAATCCACCTAAGGGAAGCATGTTGGTTTAGGTACCACAAAAACAGTAGAACTGCACATTTACCCACTGTGAGACAAAAATACTGAGTCAGCGCACTGATAGGAACTGTAGTCAGAGAGAAATGTCTGAAGACAAACTGAGCAAGAGGTGCAGTCAGTGAACTGGGTGGGAACATGCTTCCTTTGGAGGATCACGTACAAGTTCCTATGCAGGGGTTTGTGTCCTGTCCACAACAATCAGTATTCTTACCCATGTGAGCCCCGCTCGCATTTATGCAGTTTCTCCCTGATGCTGTAGTTGACAGCATGGAGCAGTCTACAGCCAGACAGGAAGCTGTGGACTGCTGTAGAAGATGAAAGCAGGTGAAGCTCAATGTGATGGTTCTTTGTCAAAACTTGAAACTTTCTGTGTTTTACTTGCTTTATGGTGCTCCTGTCTTAATGATTGATTTTCTTATAAATGATGGTTGAAAGAGGAGGAGAAGGAAGTGGTTTGGTCAGTGTTCCCTTCAAACCAGAAACTATTAACCAAGTAAGAGGCGAATGCTAGCATAACACAGGGTTTCGAACATTGAGGTCCATGTGGTGCTCTTGTGCTGGCTACAGTGATTGAATTGCAGCACTAGCGAAGCTTTGCACCACCTTATGCAAAAAAACTATTATGGAGTTAAAGTTTTGGGTTCAGCTCCACGCAGTAAAAGCAAGCATGTGGCACAAAGGGTGAATTATGATCTGTATTGATGTGTTTAAAGCTTATCACCAAACCACAGCACAGTGGGTTTTAACAGACAGAACTTTAGAACCTAGAAGCTTTCACAGCAGCTACTTAATGTTTGGTCATGCTGATCTTTTGGGAAACTGCTGAAACATTGTTCATGTTAGAAGCCCAGGGATGTAAGAGCATACATGTGATCAGTTCAAGGCAGCAGCTATAATAATTGTCATAGTCCAAAATCACACTCATAGAGCTGTGTTTGAAGATGTACATCCACCATAAATCACCACTTTTCTCACTTAAGACGTAGTTTTTCCAAACATCCTCCAGGGTGTGTAAATGTAAAAACTGCAGATTTATGTAGTTTTTGTTGAGAAAACTGAGCTTTGTTGAAACTGATTTTAGATGATGCTGAGATGCATCAGTGAGGAGATTGCGGCTGACGAAAGTTGCAAAGTTTTTTTCATTTATTTATTTATTTTTAAACAGAATTAGACAAACAGGAGTGAACCATTTAATGATTCTAAGATTGTGTAGAGTCAAATGGGAAACACACAGTCTTGCATCTAAAATTGTTTATCAGAGTTGTAGAAACATCCAGGTAAGATGATGAGTAAGCTGCAGATTGGTTGATAATGAGCATACAGTTTAAGTCTTGTCTCTCCCTGCCTGTCAGGATGCTGGGGAGTCACTTGAGGCTGCACGGGAAGCGAAGGATCCACCCCTGCAACATCTGTGGGAAGGAGTTCAACCACAGCTCCAGCCTGTCGCGCCACCGCCTCATCCACAAGAAGGGAAAAGGAATCCCCAAGAACGTGGCCCTAGGGCCCAACATGGCCGCCCTGCGCCACTCACTGAAGGCTGGCGGCAAGAACAAGAAGACCAAGAGGCAGCAGCCACGGCAGCAGCAGCAGCATGTAGCCACCGCCATAATCCAAAGTCCAGGTGGAGACAAGTTCTATGCCTGCCCACAGTGCGACATGAGTTTCAGGACCTCTACACAACTGTCAAAGCACCAGGTAACCCACGTCAAGGAGCTGCTGGACAACTACACCCCTGGAAAGGAGAACCTAGGTGAGACCTCGTCCGATCTCAAGATCCGCCTCAAGCTGTGCTCTCGTGACAAGCCCAATTTCTACACCCTCTGCAAGAAGAACCGTCGCCGCCGCGGTGGCAGGGCTAGCAAACGGGGCTCTGCTACCTCTGAGGAAGAGGAGGAGGGGGGAGGCGGAGGGGCAGTCGGTCGGCACGGCTGCAGCCAGTGTGGTAAGCGGTTTAGCCACGCCTCCAGCCTGGCACGACACCAACAAACCCATCGGGTTGGGGATGGCACCGGACGGGGAAAGCTGCAGCAGCCCCAGAAGCAGCTTCACGTCAAGACAGGACCGTCTACTGCCAAGACCAAGACCTACACCTGCGGGGCCTGCAACAAGACCTTCATGCACTCGTCCAGTTTTTCCCGCCACAAGAAGGCCCACATGGAGGAAGAGGAGCGAGCTCGTGCCGCTGTTGCCAAGCGCCGAAAGAGACCCATTTTAGACGAGACCGCTCCCCTAGAGTCTGACTCCGAGTAACACCGTCTGGCTTGGGACTGGGTTTGGACCAGTTCTGGACCTCTTCTGGGTTGGTTCTGAATCAGCAATGACTGGTTCAGGACAGGATTGGGACCAGTTGTGGAAAGGTTTCAGTTTGGAAAAGTTTTGGGCCAGTTGGAGACAGATTCTGGGCAGCTCGCAATTTGGTTGTCGGGTTTCGGGAACTGGAACTGGTTGTAGTTCGTTTATTTTTATTTTTTTTGTTTTGTTTTTTCCCTCTGGTGTAGATAGCAGCAGGACATTCATGTATAGTCATCTGGGGGGGGTCTCCATATGGTCCTATCCCTATATGGTCATAACTGACCTTAGCTAATTGCTCTGGATGGGATTAGATTTAAAGTGTTGCCCCCCGTCCCTGCCCAACACCACCCCCACCTGTCTGTTAGGATTCTGTTCACACTCCACACTCACATTTCCCATTAGCCACCTGGGGAAAGCGCTGGGAGCTGCTTGTCTCTCAAGCCACACCTACATTTTCCATCAACCCCAGGACCTCAGAAGGAAACTGAGGAAAAACATTAAAACAAAGAATAAAACAAGTTGAGTTTCTATCTGATTTCTCTGAAGAATCATTCTGCTGAGATCAGACTGCACCAGGGCAGTTTCACTGTACGTAGGTTTAACAATGACAAAACTTAATGAACACACAAAAAGAATTTAATCTGCAAAATTAGGTTTTTGCAAACAGATTCAACAAAATTGTGAATACAAAACCTAAAAAATTAAAATCATCCTATTTTGAAACGAACCATTTCCCTCTGTTCACTGTTGTTGTCTCTTCAAATTCTCTAGGTTCAGTTTATTGCATTAAATATTGTTTCAACCACCTTTTAACAGAAAATGTGATATAGCTATCTAAGCAGCACCTTGGTTGCCAAATAGTTGCAGTGCCTGGCACATAACCACAACGTCTCCAGGTCAGTTTGAGCTGGAAACCTTTGTGTCGTGTCATACTGTAGCTCACTGTCTGTACTTATTCCCCGTCTGCCTTTCTGTAGTTCACTACAAATAAAGGCACATTTTCTACCCAAAAAAATATTTTCCATAGAAATTGTTTTGCTTTACGTTTTTTCCCTTCATCATTCTTACCATATTCTGTACATATTTGGCTTCTAATATTTAATAAGCCATAAATTTCTGGGGTTTTTTTTCTTGCCCCAAACCCAATGTAGCCCCAATGTAGTTTATTGTGAATATAAAACTAAAAAAATCTTTACATTAGAAAAGCTGCAGGCTGCAATATAGTCTTTACAGTTAATCAGCTATAATATTGGCAATTTTAACGGTCTAAACAAAAACATTTGCGCAAGGAACTATGAAATATTTAAATTATTTGTTTCAGCTATACTGAACTACCTTTTTCTATACAATTTGTTAAAAAAGCATCCTGAGCATGTTGATAAAAGCTGGAGTTTTGTCATTGATAAACCTCTGTACAAGGTCACACCATTTTCTGGATTTACAAAGAATAATTTGACGAAAACAGTACGTTTTGGCCTTGGTAAACCTCCTTACTCCTTCACACATCTCCATTTTTATTTTTGTTTCTCAGATGTCAGTGCCCAGTTCCTCCATGAGTTATTGTGATTGGGCGAAAGTCTTATTGGCTCATTCTGATTGGTCAACTGTGTTGTAGTTTTGACACTTTTAAAGGTTAAAATGTAAAATCAAGGTCAGAGCTGCCATTCCTTCACATTAACATTTGCATGAGAACTGTAAACTGCAGCTAGTTGGCCATATTTGTAGTTTCCAGCTGGGCAACCTGAATTTCTCCTTCTAGCAGCAGAGTGGAGGTTGAAGGGGAAACTGCACTACTTATTTATGAATTTGGAACAATGTTGTAATATATAAATATAATAAATGGTATTTAAGTGTAATTCACAAGTTAAAAAAAAAAGACCGTCTAGGCGGCTAAGCCGGGCCTAGCTGCCCTCGTTGCCATAGCAACACCACCTTCATCATTATAATAGCAGCAGCAGCAGCAGCAGCAGAGCAGCTGACAAGAAAACATCAGATTTATTTTATTTTATTTTAAAGCATCCAGTTTGTTAACAGTAGAGTCCTGTGAAGTCAGACCTGACATTTTGAGAGTTTTGGGGAATTTGCTGCCAATTAGGACTGAAATTAACATTTTGGGCCAGATCTGGACTGAAGTGGAAAACTAAAAGAAAATATATTTCTTAGAGTAAAAAGACAATGGAAACATAAATCAGTTGTTTTTACAAAAAATATGAAGTTTTGCTTTCAAGAACTTTCTGCCGAAAGCGGTACATCTAGACTGAAGCGGAAAATGAAACCAAAACTGTAATAGATCAAAATATCATCTGCATTAGTTCATTAACAAAAGTGCTGTTGGCCAAATTTTATGATCATACACATAAATCAGGGGAAACATTTGGACAAAAATTATCAAAGTTTATTGTTTTAATCCAATGATGCCAAAGATGTAGTGCAAATGCTAGTTTCCGGACATTCAATTTCAGTTTTCAGATGGTACAGATCAAAACATATTTGGGCATTTACAGCAAATTTAGACTTATTAGGCTCAGGTCATATATACAAAAATGGTCAAACACACTATCAAAGCTGTGTTAGGGCGAAGATACAGGTTTTTTGTGTTTGCAAAGTAAAACTGAATTTGTGACAGATTGTTAGTGATTAAAATCCCAGATGTCACATCTTGTCCTGATTGGTTGATGAAAATAACAACTAAATAGATTCTGTGAGCAGCTGCAAAAGCAACCTGTTGATTTTTGTCATGTTTACTCAAACATCAGGACGTCTGAACCAGAGCTATAGCTGTGTGAGAAATCTTGAAATGATGTTTCCACAAAGTTACTGGGATGTTCTGACATATGTTTCATGGTTCACAACTGGTGTGGACCCATCTCTGTTCAGGTAATTTAAACTGTTCAGGACTAGAAATCAAACATCAGGTTCTCCTCGGCTGTGGATGTTGGTGGGCCGCTCTGCCCCTTTTCGCAGACGTTTTAGATGTGAATTGGACAATTTATGGTGACTTCCTTATAGAACATAAGAAGCATCCCACCCTCAACCCCCTCCATCTCCTGGTTTTTCTTTCTGGACTGAACAGCTGTCGTTCTCCCTCTGTCCACAATTTTGATCCATGTTGTGTTGGTTTGTTTCTGTTCGTGGTTCCAGCTTCACCTGCAGCTAGAAGGTCGTCGTCAGTGTGTTGTGTTGAAGATAGAATAAAACCAGTTGAATTGCGTTTTGTCTTGCGTTTTGTAATAAACGTTTAAATGAAATTTCATCTGTGTGTGCCTTCACTGCGGTTCAGATCTACCAATGCACAGGCTGGATTTGGAGAGAAGTTTGAGTTTTAGGTTCATACTTGTTCATATTGCACCTTTTGTGCAATAATTGTATCATGGTTTTCACTTGGTTCGATCATTGATTTCCATATTATTTCTTTTCCATATTATTTCATAGTATTTTATTATTCTCTACTATTTCCAATGAAGGTCACAGTGAGGCCCTGCTGTGCTGTGTGATTCAAAGTTTTCCTACCTGGAGAGCAAGCGGTGTTGGCGCTGCACCCAGTGTGATGTCGCAGTGAACTGCGAAATCTGACACAAGGAAAAGCCCACACCTGTCCAGAGTGGTACAGAGTATAACAAAGCCTCTGTTGATTGTATGTGCTAAAGCTAAGCTAATTGCTTTACTGTGAGTTCAGATGTTCAGTGTGTCTGTCTCAACAGAGTTTTATTCAGCTCGAGTCCCAGCTCACTCTGCCATCGTGTCTCAGATTTATTAGGCTTACATTCAGATTATACAATCTACGATTTTGTACAGTTTTTGGTCAGAGTGATAAAATCGTGTTAAATACAACACAGGGTAAATTCCACTGGGTTTCAGAGTCAATAGACAAAGTCTCTCAACTGTAACTGAGAAAATGAATTGGTTTATAGTACCCTCAGTTAGCAAAAAATTCAGGAATGTGGTTGATAAGTTTTCATAGTGGGCGTAAATGTTCAATAGGTCCTGTCTTCAGAATTAATTTGTCCTTGAATTAAAGTAAACATTTCTCAAGGGTCAACCACTGATTCAGATACTGTAAATGTAAAAACATTACAAATCTGTCAGCTTCAGTTCAATGGTCTAATGTGGAGGAGCTTCATTAAGACATGGGCTTCGTGCAAAAACATTCTTGGGTTCTGTAGCAAATTTCTCGTTTGAGACTGATCAGTTTTTAGGTCACGAGAATCTTCGTTTCCATGAAATCAATAATTGACTTCATACTTTCACACTTTGCTGGTGAAGTCCATACTAGTTACTTCTATACTGTACAAAAAATATTTTATTTTTTATTTATTCAAGTTACACAAGTTTTCAGATATCAGAAACTCCAGGAGATACCAATATCTCCTGTGTTAAAATTTGTGTTACACTTTAAATCAGTTTTTTGTTAGACATTTACTGGAGTCTGGAAGGATTTATACTCTACTTCACATGTGTTAGTACATCATCTTATTTTAATCCTCCAGGTTTATGTTTTTTTTAGAGGAAGACCAAAGAGGAGATTTATGTATGTAGCGAGAGAGGACATGAAG